>NC_046662.1:12768544-12852665 GCF_010883055.1 Belonocnema kinseyi | reverse complement strand
CTTCTAATAAAATAGTTCAATTTTTAATATAAAAAATCGATTCATTAACTAAAAAATTTAAATTTTTAATTTAAAAAAGTTAATTTTCACCCAAATAATAATCATTTTTGAATTTTCAACAAAATATTAAGATTTTTATGTAAAAATGATGAATTCTCAACGTAAAACGGAAAAATTCAACCAAATTGTTGAATTTCCAAGCTAAAAAGACGAGTTTTCTACAAAACAGTTGAATTTTCAAACAGAAAATATAAATTTTTACCAAAAAAGTTATTTTCCAAAAACAAAATTAAATTACAATCATAAATCGTGGGATATTGTTATTGGTTTCTATTAATTTTTTGCTTAGAAAATAAAGGTATATTTTCTTAGGTTTCTAATTGTTAATTTCAATCATTTGTATGATTTTTAGGAGAGCATTGAGATTGAAAGCAGAATTCCCAGCTCCAGATATCCAGTCACTAGCATCACAAAGGAAGAGGACTACTAACAGAAGAAAAAAGTTGTTCGTTCCAGACAACGAAACTTGTGTAGATTTCGAACCGTGTGATGTAAGAATATTTATTTATTTATGATGATTTTTCATTAGAATTTATAAATTTAATGTTAATAAAAAATTATTTTCAGGCTCCAAATCTTGCACCTACTCCATCGCCACTTACTGCACTCAGGAGTTTGAGGGCTCGAAAAAAGTAATCTCAATCTTGTACAGACAACGTATGTTATACAGAAGAAAGCGGAAATGATTGTACTTTTTTTGTTATATTTTTATAATGCGCTTGATATTTAATTAGGATAAATTGTGATTCGATTATTTTTAGACTTTGCCCATTTTTTTAGTGTAGGCAATGTTCAGTCCTATTATTTCTAGTTTTAAGGGGTGAATAAAGATTCTTTTGCTACAAATTTATAGAATTCTATTTCTAATTTTTGTTCATTACGTAGTTATTTTTTGTAGCTTGAATGGACAAAATTATTATTAGAAAAAATAGTGTTGAAAAAATCGCAATTATAATAATTTTTTTCGTAGTTTACATAATATACCCAATTTTCAAAATTCTTTTATAGGATTGCAATATTTCCAGATTTCAGCTGCCTGAATTTTCAAATAGATTGATCAATAGCCGGTTTTTTTATGGGTAAATACGTTTCAAAATTCGTAAACAAAGTTTTGTGAAAGTCGCTAAAATTTATTTTGTGTAATCTACATTATAGAACCAATTTTCAAAAATATGGTATAAGAATGCAATATTTCCCGATTTCACGTGCATAAATTTTGAAATAGATTTATCAATATCCTGAGTTTTTACGGGGCAAAAAAGAAGTTTAAAAATTCGTAAAGAAAGTGTTGCAAAAATCGCTATTATAATAATTTTTTTCGTAATCTACATAACATGCCCAATTTTTTAAAATTCTTCTATAAGATCGCGATAGTTTGATCAATATCCCGTGGTTTTTTAATGGGTAAAAGCGTTTAAAAATTCGAAAAAGAAGTTTCTCAGTTGTCGATAATATTTTTTTTCTCATTCTACAGAATATACCCTATTTTCAAAAATCTGGTATAAGAATGTAATATTTCCCGATTTCAGATACCTGAATTTTGAAATAGATTGATCGATATCATGTTTTTTTTTTAATGGGTAAAAACGTAAAAGCACACAATTTTCAAAATTAATTGAAAATATTGCATTATTTCCAGATTTTACCTGTATCATTTTTGAAATAGATTGATCAATATCCCGTGGTTTTTTAATGGGTAAGAGCGTTTAAAAATTTCGTAAACGAAGATTCTCAAAAGTCGATAATATTTTTTTCCTCATTCTACATAATATACCCAATTTTCAAAATTCTTTTATAAGATTGCAATATTTCCAGATTTCAGCTGCCTGAATTTTCAAATAGATTGATCAATATCCGGTTGTTTTTTATGGGTAAATACGTTTAAAAATTCGTAAACAAAGTGTTGCAAAAATCGCTATTATAATAATTTTTTTCGTAGTCTACATAATATACCCAATTTTCCAAAATCTGCTATAAGATTGCAATATTTTCAGATTTCAGCTGCCTGAATTTTGAAATAGATTGATCAATATCCTGTTTATTTAATGGGTAAAAAGGTTCAAAAATTCATAAAGTTTTTCAAAAATCGCTAATATTTATTTTTCGAAATGTACATTATAGACCCAAGTTTCCAAAATCTGGTATAAAAATGTAATATTTTCAGATTTCACCTACCTGAATTTTGAAATAGATTGATCAATATCATGTTTTTTTTAATGGGTAAAAACGTAAAAGCACACAATTTTCAAAATTAATTAAAAATATTGCAATATTTCCAGATTTTACCTGTATCATTTTTGAAATAGATTGATCAATATCCCGTGTTTTTTTAATGGGTAAAAGCGTTTAAAAATTCGTAAACAAAGTTTCTCAAAAGTCGATAATATTTTTTTTCTCATTCTACAGAATATACCCTATTTTCAAAAATCTGGTATAAAAATGTAATATTTCCAGATTTCAGATACCTGAATTTTGAAATAGATTGATCAATATCATGTTTTTTTTTAATGGGTAAAAACGTAAAAGCACACAATTTTCAAAATTAATTGAAAATATTGCATTATTTCCAGATTTTACCTGTATCATTTTTGAAATAGATTGATCAATATCCCGTGGTTTTTTAATGGGTAAAAGCGTTTAAAAATTCGTAAACAAAGTTTCTCAAAAGTCGATAATATTTTTTTTCTCATTCTACAGAATATACCCTATTTTCAAAAATCTGGTATAAAAATGTAATATTTCCAGCTTTCAGATACCTGAATTTTGAAATAGATTGATCAATATCATGTTTTTTTTAATGGGTAAAAACGTAAAAGCACACAATTTTCAAAATTAATTGAAAATATTGCATTATTTCCAGATTTTACCTGTATCATTTTTGAAATAGATTGATCAATATCCCGTGGTTTTTTAATGGGTAAAAGCGTTGAAAAATTCGTAAACGAAGTTTCTCAAAAGTCAATAATATTTTTTTTCTTATTCTACAGAATATAACCAATTTTCAAAAATCTTTGATACTATTACTATATTTCTAAATTTAACCTGTCTCAATTTTGAAATAGATTGATCAATATCCTAATTTTCTACGGAGCAAAAAAAAAGTTTAAAAATTTGTGAACAAAGTGTTTAAAAAATCGCTAATACTAATTTCCTTAGTAATCAACATAATATGACCAATTTTAATAAATCTTGTATAATATTGCAATATTTTCAGATTTCACCTTTCAAAATTTTTAAATAGATTTATCAATATCCTAATTTTCTACGGTGCAAAAAAAAATTTTTAATTTGTAAACAAAGTGTTTCAAAAATCGCTAATAATAATTTCTTTCTGAATCTATATAATATGCCCAATTGGCAAAAATTTGTTATAAAATTGAAATATTTCCAGATTTTAACTGTCTCAATTTTGAAATATATTGCTCAATATTCTGTTTTTTTTAATGGGCAAAAAGAATTTTAATTTCGTTAAGAAATTGTTACAAGAATAGCTAATATTAATTTTGTCATAATCTACATTTTCTCAATTAAATTTTTTGTTGAAAAATCGTCTTTTTTGGTAGAAAATTCAACAACTTGGATAAAAGTTGAACCAATTTGTTTTATTTTGTTGAAAATTAATTTTTGCTACTATCAATTTAAGTATTCTATTTTAGGTTGAAAATTTATCTTTTCTAGTTAAAAATTCCAATGTTTGGTTGCAAATTCTTGCATTGTTTTAAAAATTATTTTTTTTAGAGAGAAAAAATTGTCCTGGTTGAAAATTTAACTGATTAGTTAAAAATTCAAAGAAAATTTGAATATTCATTTCTTTGGCAACTATAATTATATTTTGCTTTAAAAAAATTTTTAGCAGCAAATTGAATTGTTTAATTAACTATTTAATTTTCGGTTGCAAATTAAACTACTTTGTTGGAAATTCAAACTTTTTTATTGTTAAAAATTAATTTTGTTTACTTGAAAATCTAATTTTTCTATTTTTAGTTTAAAAGATATATTTTTATTTGAAAATTCACCTATTTTGTTAAAAAATTCGTCTTTTCGGTAGAAAACTTATTTAGAAAAGAATAGAAAAATGATTTATAGCTGATAATTTCATTATTTTGTTGAAATTTTGTTTTGTTTTGTTAATAATCAAATTTTTTAACTGAAGATTTAACTATTCTAGTCTTGGTTGAAAGTTTATTTTTTATACTTGAAAATCCAGAAAAACTTTAAATTTTGATTAAACGTATTTTTGATCTATAAATAAAAATTTATAATCGTTCAATTTTTTATGTTTTTAAATTAAATTTGTTTAAAATTATATAATTAATCTATTTTTGTAATTTATTGATTTTTCTTCAATTAATTAAAAGTTTTAAATTACAAATTTTGGTTATTTTCAAATTCAAGCTTTTAATTTAAATTGTTTTGTAATTGTTTTTTTAATTTCAAGAACGCTACAAAATTTTTTAAACTTGACTTCTCCCAAAAAAAATCAAAAAAGGAAATGATTCTGATTGGTCAATGGTAGCAGCCGCGCGAATTTTCAAAAGCACATAATTTTCAAAATTAATTGAAAATATTGCAATATTTCCAGATTTTACCTGTATCATTTTTGGAATAGATTGATCAATATCCCGTGGTTTTTTAATGAGTAAAAGCGTTTAAAAATTCGTAAACGAAGTTTCTCAAAAGTCGATAATATTTTTTTTCTCATTCTACAGAATATACCCTATTTTCAAAAATCTGGTATAAGAATGTAATATTTCCCGATTTCAGATACCTGAATTTTGAAATAGATTGATCGATATCATGTTTTTTTTTAATGGGTAAAAACGTAAAAGCACCCAATTTTCAAAATTATTTAAAAATATTGCAATATTTCCAGATTGTACCTTTATCATTTTTGAAATAGATTGATCAATATCCCGTGGTTTTTTAATGGGTAAAAGCGTTTAAAAATTCGTAAACGAAGTTTCTCAAAAGTCGATAATATTTTTTTTCTCATTCTACAGAATATACCCTATTTTCAAAAATCTGGTATAAGAATGTAATATTTCCCGATTTCAGATACCTGAATTTTGAAATAGATTGATCGATATCATGTTTTTTTTTTTAATGGGTAAAAACGTAAAATCACCCAATTTTCAAAATTAATTGAAAATATTGCAATATTTCCACATTTTACCTGTATCATTTTTGAAATAGATTGATCAATATTCCGTGGTTTTTTAATAGATAAAAGCGTTTAAAAATTCGTAAACGAAGTATCTCAAAAGTGGATAATATTTTTTTTCTCATTCTACAGAATATACCCTATTTTCAAAAATCTGGTATAAAAATGTAATATTTCCAGATTTCACCTACCTGAATTTTTAAATAGATTGAATAGAAATTCAAGCTTTTAATTTAAATTGTTTTGTAATTGTTTTTTTAATTTCAACAACGCTAAAAAATTTTTTAAACTTGACTTCTCCCTAAAAAAATCAAAAAAGGAAATGATTCTGATTGGTCAATGGTAGCAGCCGCGCGAATTTTAAATTTGAGACCTCTACATTATTAAATTTTCTTTCATTTTCAAAAACTCTAAAACAAGATCTCTAATCCAAAAGCATCTATTGATCCATTAAAAAATTAAAAATTCATAAATGAGTTATTGAAAAATCAATCATCATAATCTTAAAGCTAGATAAGATCGAAATCCGAAATTCGTATTTTCAAAATGTCGGTAGCATTCAAAATGGCAGCTACGAGAAGGTTGCAAAAGGTATTTCCGAGTTTATATTCACATTAATAATCACTAGTGGACATTTAAACACACCAAAATAAGCAAACTCCTTCCTTTTCAATTCCACTTGAAATTTTTCGAATAAAATCCATTTTCCCGAACATCATTTTGACAAATGAGACTAATTAAAATTCATTGCTGAGATTCTCATGGACTCTTGAATATTCCCTTTTTTTACTTGAATTATGGTTTCTAATTACGGCTTGGAAGTTGAAAAGTGATAATAATTAGATATCTTGTAAATTCGGGTCCAAAGATGTGGATTTTGTGGTCATTTTGCGTGACCCCGATGATGATCGGGCGTTTGTCTTTTTTAGGAATTGGGCGATTTGAGAGCTTCGTCTATCAAGAATTTCACAAATATCCAAGTCGATGAGTCAAACATTCTTACATGGCAAGGACTCATATTACCGGTGAGTAATTGCTGATAAATCGATCATTAACAAATAATTTTTGATTCTAACCTAGCAATCTTCCTTGTCATTCGATCATGCAATGAAGGCTCTTGATCCGTTAAAAATATTGACCTCGGGCTCTTTCATTGTCTGCTTTACCAGTTACAGAGATTATTTTTAAGGTTTCATTTTTCTTTGTTCGCGAATACGGTTGCATAAACAAAGCTTCGTTTCACGTGTTCGATGAAAGATTTCGATTTCCGAGTGATTCGTTTATTTTAGAAAATACAGTGGGCTTATTTTGAGATTTTAAAATCAAGCATGTCAGCTGATTTCTTCATTTTTAAGACTTCCTTTTATTGCGAATATTAATTTGCTGATCGTACAAATTGAAAAATTTATATCTTAATTTTCAAAATTAAACTTTTCAGAAAGAATCTTCCAAATTAGAATATTTAAAAATAAAAATCTTAAAAATTTAATAATTTTTTATTCTAGATTTGATAAAAAAAATTTTTTTTGAAAATTTCAGAGGAATTATAATTTATTTTTGTTGACATTAGTTTGTAGTTGTTCTCAAACCAATGAATTTCATTTCAATATAAAATTAAGAATCTATTATAAGACCGGGAAATGACAATTTATTTTTTGAAAAGGAATTTTACAAATTTGTAGACAAAAATTCTGTCCAACTTTGATTTTAACCGTTTTCTAAATAATTAGTTACAGTGTTATCTTTTTTAATTTTGATATCATTCATTTCAGAATACGCATTTCGAAAATCATGCGCTTTAACAAATTTTCATTTTAGATTGGAATTTTCAAGTGTATATTTTAATTTAAAGAATTTCAAAAAGCAGTTTATAAGACTTAAACAATTAACAATGAGAAGATTTTGGATAAAAAACATTTTTTGTCGATAAACTGTCTAATATAAACTAATTAATGATTTTTTAAATTGAATTGCTCTTTAAGGATTAAAAAGTTAATAATATTTGATTTTGCAAGATTATTCGGAATTAGTTCACAATTTTAGAATTTCCAGATTCCAACGTTAAAAAACTTTATAACTATTTTCAATTTTAAAGTAACTTCAAAATAATATATTCATAATTAAAAGCTGTTATTACATTTCATATATATTTTAGTCATATTTTTTAATATTGATGTATAAATAAACAATTGAACACTATTAATTTTAGAAAAAATTCGAGTAAGTTGAAGAAATATTTAGACATTTTTAAAAAATTGAAAATTAATTTAGAATTAATTGTACCGACAAGAATGTTTTGAAATGCTTCAAAAAAAGAAAAAAAAAAACATTTCCTTGGAAAATAAAAAAGGATTTTTTATTTTGAAAAGTTCATTTTAATTAAATATTTAAAAAGATTTGGAAATATTGACAAAATTATAAGAAATGAATGTGGAAGATATTAAGGAAATTTTTTTAATTCGGCAGAATTTTGAAAAAATTTGTAGAAAAAATTTCTGGGAAAATTCGAATCTTTTTAAAAGATGTTTAGAAGTTCTGAAAAAATTCCAAAATAATTTCGAATTTGAAAAAATGTAAAAAAACAAGCAGGCAGATGATTCAAAATTTGGAAATAAAAAAAATTAATCGTTCATTTTTAATTATTTTAGCTTAAAATTGCTTTATATGATATAATTTTGAAAAAATTTCATCTATTGATTGATTTTTTAATTTAGAGCATTTTTTTGGTTGTAAATTTATTTCTTGAACTAAAATTTTAAATATTCCATTTTTGTTGAAAGTTTGTATTTTCTTATTGATAAATTCAACGATTTCGTTGAACGTTCACGTATTTTGTTAAATAATCAATTTTTTGTAAATAATTATCTATTTCTTTGAAAGTTAATTTTCTTGATTAAAATTCTTTTTTTTTTTTTGTTAAAAATTCAAGTATTACAGTTAAATATGTATTGTTTTAGTTGAAAATTGATCTCTTAGGTTGGAAGTAAAGTGACGTAGTTAGAAAAAAATGTCTTTTATTAACTAAAAAGTTAAATATTATTTCAATTGTATATTGCATAATTTTCGTTAAGAATTCATCGCTTTGCTTGAGTAATGTTTTTTTACTACACATTTAATTATTCCATTTTTGGTTGACACTTTTTTTAGATAAAAAATGTCTCTTTTTTGTAGAAATTAATCTTCTTGGTTGAAAATTGATATTGTTGGTAAAAAATTAAGTTATTTTGGTTAAAAATTCATCACCTCAATTAAAGATTCATCTTTCTGGTTTAAAAAAATATTTTTTATCTAATGATTGAACTTATTCAAATTGTAAATTACATAGTTGTAGCTGTAAATTCATTTGGTTAAAAATGATGTTTTTAAATTAAAATTTAAATATTTAAGATTTGGTTCACAATTTTTTTGTTTGAAAATCCAACTAGAAGATTTGTTGTTTTGGTTGAAACTTTTTTTTTTAGTTTAAAATTCATAATTTTATTTAAAAATTTGTCACTCTCGAAGAAAATAGAACTATTTTGTTGAAATTCCGTTTTTTTAAATCAAGTTTTCAACTGAAAGTTTAACTACTCCATTTTTGGAAAAATGTATATTTTTTAGTAGAAAATTGAAATATTTGTTTCAAAATTCATTTATTTTGAAATGAAAATTGGTATTTTTACAAAACGACAAAATAAAAATCTTGAAACTAAAAAAATTGGCTATTTTGTATTTTTAAAATTGAAGAATTTTTTATTCTAAATCTTTTCAATTTATTTATTGAACCCTTATTTTGATGCTTTACTTTCGTTCTTTAATTTGGAAGATTTAGAATCGAAAACTTGATTTTTGACCTTCGAAATTATCCAAATTTAATTGTTTCCATTTATAATCTCAAAAATTAAAGAGATTGGTTGTAAATTTTCTAAAGTTGAAAATTTCCGATTAATAAATCTTTAATTTTGATTATTTACGTTGTCTTGAAAAATCATCAAAATTTAGAATTTTTATTTTTATCCTTAAAATCTTAGAATTTTCAATAATAATTGATATCACAGAATGCACTTTTTTATGACTTAAAATTTTCATTTCTTATTGTTAAATTTAGGTAATCCAATTTTAGTAACCAAAGTAAAAATTTTTGAATTCTAACCAGTATCAGAAAATATTAATTATTATAAATTAATGTTATATATTCATGATAATGAAAACTCATCTCTTTTTGAAGAAATTTCATATTTTTTATTAAAAATAAAAACTGGTTAAAAATGTATCTGTTTCAGTTAAAAATTCACATTTTTGGCTTGAAAATTCAACTGTTTTGTAGAAATTCGTATCTTTGGCTGGAAAATTAAACTTTTTGGTCGAAAGTTGACATTAATTTTTTAACTGATAATTTACCTATTCCATTTTTGATTGAAAATGTTTATTTTATTCTTGAAAATTTAAGTATTTAGGTAAAAATGTATTTATCTTGTTGCGAATTCGTCCTTTTTGGTAGAAAATTAATGCTCTTGTTTTAAAATTTAACTATTTGGTTAAAATTTCTCTTTATTTTGTTGAAAATTCCTATTTTTGGAGATTAATCTCTTTTGGTTGAAATTTCAACTCCTTTGTTAAAAATTAATTTTTTTCGCTGAAGATTCATAATTTTTATATTGAAAATTCATCTATTTTGTTACAAATTTAATAACTTTGTTGACAATTTGTTTCTTTTGTTTAAAACTTAATATTTTTAACAGAAAAATTAAGTATTTTATTATAAATTTAACCGTCTTGTTTCTCATTCTATGGAAAATCCGACCACAAGCCGGATGTTATTCTTATCGCGGGCACTCCTTTCTTTGTTAACTTCTGTGATAAAATAAATTACGAAAAGTTAAACTTGCAGATTGGCCGTTGGACCGGGAAATATCAATTTTAAATTGTGTTTTTGAAGACATAAACACTTACAAATTACAAATATTTTCAGGGTGGCAGGGTTCCATTTAAAATTTGTATTTCTAAGCTTACATTTTTAATTTAAAGAATTTTTAAATGCTTTCTTAAAGAGATGATCAAATAAAAAATAGAATCTGAAATCTGAACTTTAGGTAATAAAAAGTGAACAAAAACGATTAAAGAGAACCAAGCTCTGCGGATATGAAAAAGACTTCGAAAAATGTGCAAAAGAAAGTGTAAATAGGAATCGGCAGATAGGACTAGAAGAGCTCAGCGATAGTGAAGATTAATTAATAATAAATAATCAAAGTATACATTGTGATGCAGAATTAGAATTAAAACTAGAAATACAAAATAAGCGTGGATATATGCTATATTTTTGCAAAAATTAGGATATTCTGAGTCACATAATTTTTATAAACGGCTTATTATATTATAACACTGTATATTTATATTGTATATGTAAAAACCCACCAGGGCATACATGAGAGAGAATAAATTGAATTGAAAAATTGAAACAAAAACGACTAAACGAAACGATTTTAAATTATTTCAAAATTCAAGAATTTTCAGATTTTAACGTTAAAACTTAACGGTTTCAATTTGTCTTAGTCATTATGCAAATGCGAAAGTGTGACTGAAAGTTTATAAACTATTTTCCACTTAAAAATTACTTCATATAAATATATTCTTAATCAAAGGATTTTATTAAATTTAAAATATTGTTTCAGTCTAAAATATTTCATTTTTAACCGATTCAATTTGAAATTTTTAATTTACAAATTATTTACAAATGAACATTTGTAGAAAAAAATTGAGTAATTTTAAGAGATATTTAGGAGTTTCAAAAAGATTAGAAATTATCATGAAAATTTTAGAATGTTTTCTTAAAATCTTGTAGAATCTGTTTTGAAAATTTTATTTAAATTTTTGAAAAACTTTTTAAATATTCTCTTAAAATAACTTTTCAAAATAAAACATTATTTTTTCGCCTACAAATAATAAATGTTCAATTGTTATTTATACGTCCAAATTGTAAAGAACTTTTCTAAAATTTGCAGGATTTTCTGAAAATTGTAGAAAAAACCATTTAATTTTGACAGATGTTTAGAAGTTCTGAAATATTTTCCAACATAATTTTAAATTTAAAACAAATTTAAAGCAACTTCTAGATTTCTCAAGATTTTGAAATAAAATTTTGAAGCTTTCCAAAGATGTTTAAACTATTTAAAAAGAACAGAATTGAATTTCTAATTTAAGAAGTGTTCAGTTTAAAATGTTGCAATTTTTCAATGTTTGATGTTTCTAGCTTAAAATTCCTTAAAGTTATATAATTTTGAAAATTATAAGGTTCATTAATTGATTTTTTAATTTAGAGCATTGAAAATGATAACGTGGATTTATATATTTTTATATTGAAAAATGTTAGTACCTTTATTTTTATACGCGTAAATTATTGAGCATTTGAATACAAAATTTAACAGTTCCACTTTGTTTGGTTTTATTTGAGCTCAGTTTTTATTACCTCAAGTGGAAATTTTTTTTAGCTTTAGTGTTCCATTTTTTAAATTTCATTAGCCGTGAGAAATGTTTGCGAACCGGGAAATGACCGGGAATTTATTTCGTCGATTAAAACGGCCACCCTGATTTAGAACTGAAATGTTTTGATCAACTGAAAATATAAATACATCGATTCTTTTTTTAATGGGTCAATAATTGATTTTGCAATGATGTATGAAAATGAACAATTTAATGATTTTAACGTTAATTTAAAAATAACTTCAAATTAATATATTTATAATTAAATGCTTTTAATACGTTTCAAAATCTATTCAAATATTGTTCCAGTGTCAAATATTCAATTTTTAATAGATTCAATAAAAAAATTTGTAATAAAAAAAAAACAGTATAGGTAGCATGGATTTATATCTTTAACCAGAAATCTTTTAACTGTTTAATTTATAAAAGTTAAAAGTGGGTTATTTTGCAGTTTAGTCGCATTGAATAAACAAAGTTTCAATAAAAAGATGTTAAGCGCTTTCATTTTATAAGTATAAATAGTTAAGTGTTTGAATTAAAAATTGCTTAAGCTTAAATTTTAAAAGTTTAAGATTCAAGAGTTCCACCTTCAAGGATCTAATTTGCAGTTCAGTTTTGAATATTTTAAATAAAAATAATTTCAGCTTTAAGAGTTTAAATTTTTTTAACTTCAATGATCGTGTAAAATTATTGTGAATTCGAAAATGACCGGGAATTTATTTTCCTCGATTAAAACGGCCATCCTTTTCGGCCAAAATCCTTAATTTTTTATTGGTGTGTTTTTTTTCAGGACAACGCACCTTACAATAAAGGCGCTTTCCGCATAGAAATAAATTTCCCAGCTGAATATCCGTTTAAGCCACCGCGGATTACATTTAAGACAAAAATATATCATCCAAATGTGGATGAAAAAGGCCAAGTTTGTCTACCTATAATCACCGCTGAAAACTGGAAACCCGCTACCAAAACAGATCAAGGTAGTCCAAATAATTTAATATTTTCATCTTGATTTTGATTTAGACCTGCAAATGTGACGGAAATTTTTTTTTAAGTCAGGGAATTTTGTTGAAAGCGTGTTTATTTTTTTTCCAAATTGCAATATAAAATTAAATAAAAGGGATTCTTCAGTTGCAAAAGTAGCTTTATATTACTGGATTGAACTATTTTGTCTAAAATTATTACTTTTTTTTTGTTTGAAGTGATTTTTTTTTAACTGAACTTTTAAATATTCTATTTTTGGTTAAAAATTCGTCCTTTCTCGATAGAAAATTAATATTGTTTGTTGAAAATCAATCTTTATGCATGAAAGTTATAAAATATAATATTCCAATATCTTTATGATTAGCTGAATATAATCGTTTAAAATTTTTTATTCATTATTTTAATAGTAATAATATTATATTTTTTTCATTGTAAATGAAAAATTGTTAATTGTTGAATGTTTTATTTTTTGTTGAAAACTCTTTTTTTTTTTTTAACTGAAAATTGATGTCGAATATAAAACTAAAATTTTAACTATTCTATTTTTGGTTAAAAATTCGTCCTTTTTGATAGAAAATTAATATTGTTTGTTGAAAAACAATCTTTATGCAAGAAAGTTCAATATTTTTTTTTAGATTTTTCTGTCGACTGAAGAATTTTTCCTTGAAAATTCAACTCACGTTAAAAAATCCTATTTTTTGGATCATTTCAACTGTTTTTGATTTAACATAACATTTTTTTGTTTTAAAATTAAACTCTTTTGTGAAAAATTAATTCATTTGTGGAATTCTTTCTTTTTTGTTGAAACTTCATTTTTTTTTAAACTGAAAATTGATGTTGAATGTTCTATAATTTTAGAAAAAAATTCATCTCTTTCGTAGAATATTCATTTTTTTAGATGAAAATTTAACTACTTAATTGTTAATTTTAAAAATTATATTTTTGAAGTTGAAAATTCGTCTTCTTGGTTGATAATCCATAGTTTCGGTTGCAAATTTGTCACTTTGTTTGAAAATGTAACTATTTTTTAAAAATTAGTTTTTTATGGTTTAAAATAATTACTTTCTTAACTAAAAATGTACATATTCTAGTTAAATATTCCAATATCTTAGCAGAAAATTCTTCTTTTTTTTTTTTGTTAAAAAGTAATTTTTTTAAGCTGAAAATTGAACTCTTATTGAAAACTCGTTTTTTGGTTGTTGAAAATTAATTTTTTTTACGGAAAATTCAACTATTTCAATTTAATATTCCATAATTTTATTTTGAAAATTCATCTCTTTCTTTGAAAACTAATTTAAAAAAAAAAAATTCAACTATTTTAGGTTAATTCATGTATTTTGTTGATAATTTTTTTTTTTTTAGAAATTCATCTTTTTGGTTGAAAATAGTTACATCTAATTAAAAACCCGATTTTTGTGTGGAAATTATTCTTTTTTTTTATGAAAATTGAACAATTTCATGTTCGGTTGAAAACTCATATATTTTGTTGAAAACTTTTTTTGTGTGCAGAATTTTTAATTAAAAACTATCAATTTTTAACTAAAAAAAAAGAATTTTCAAAAAATAGTTAATTTTTAATTAAAAGGATGAATTTTTAACCATCAACATTAATTTATAATAAAATGCTTGAATTTTTAAGCAAATAATTGAATTTTCAACTAAAAAATATAGATTTATAACTGAAAATGTAATAATTAAAGTTTCAACTAAAAACTGATAAAGCTTGAAACAAGAAAAAAATAATTTTTAACAAAAGAGGTTAACTTTGAACTAAGTGATTGAATTTTTAATTAAAAAATATGAATTCGCAACGAACAATCTTCTTTCTTTATCTAAAAATCGCACGACTGAAAAATCTTTTTGGATTGATTCAATTATTACATTTTTCGTTACAAGTTCATCTTTATTGAGTAAAAATTTATTTTTTTGGTTGACAATTATTCTTTTTTTTTAAATTAATTTTTTAATTGTAAATTTAATTATTCAAGTTTAAATTTGAACTATTTTGTTAAAAATTCGTTGTTTGCAGTTAAAAATTAATTTTTTAACTGAAAATTTAACTAATACATTTTTGGCCGAAAATATATCTTTTTTAATTGAAAATTGAACTATTTGATTTAAAATTGATCTTTTTGGTGGAAAATTTATATATGTTGTTGAATTTTTTTAAATTTTTAAAATGGAATTTTTTTTATATCATGTTTGGTTAAAAATTTACCTTTTTTGCTTGAAAAATCACGTTTTTATTCAAAATTTATCTATTCCAGTTATAGATTGCTAATTTTAGATGAAAATTAATCTTTTTTTGTTTAAAATTTAATTATTTTAGTTACAGATTTACCATTTTAGTTGAAAATTCTTTTTATTTTTGTTGAAAATTAATTTTTTAATTGAGAATGTAACTATTCCATTTTTGAGTCAAAATTCTTTTTTTTTTTTTAGTCGAAAGTTCAACTGTTTTAAAATTGATCTTTCTTATTTGAAAATTCTTGTATCTTGTTGAAAATTCGGTTTCTTTTTTTTTGTAAAAAATTCATAATTTTAGTTCAAAATTAAACTATTTGATTTGAATTTTCATTAAGTTGGTTTGCAATTTAATTTTTATGTTGAAAAAAAAGTTTTTTGGATTGAAAATAGATTTTTTTTCAATGAAAATTCCTTTTTATTTCTTTTTTAATTCATCTTTTGGGTTTAAAATTCAACTATTCTAGTCAAAAATACATAATTTTGTTTCAAAATTAATCTTATTTGTTTCAAAAGGAACTATTTCAGTTCAAGATTCATCAAGTTGATTGCAAATTAAATTTTTATGTAGAAAATTGTTGGTTTCTTTATTGGTTGAAAATTAATTTTTGTAATTGAAAATTAAACTATTTAATTTATAATTAATATTTTTTAGTTTGATGTTAAAAATTAATTTATCAAAGTGAGATTTAAACTATTCCATTTTTTAATAAAAATTCATATTAGTTGAAAATTCAACTATTCTTGCTCAAATTTCTTAATTTTTTCATTTTCTTTAAAAAAATTCCCTGTTTCAAGTGAAATTATATTTATTTATGAAAAATCCAGCCCGAAAACAAGAATGATAACTATTTTTCAAAATTTCCTGTTCCATGTCAGGATAAATGAGAATTAAGTTGTTCTTTTGCGTTGAAAATTAAGCTTTTAACTGAAGATTTAAGTATTCCATTCTTGAGTGAAAATTATTATTTTTTTTTGTTAAGTTAGAAATTGAACTAACTAGTTTAAAATTGATCTTTTTTAGTTGAAAATTCATGTATCTTCTTAAAAATTAGTTTCTTTTTCGTTGGAAATTTAAGCTTATTCTGTTGAAAATTCGTTTTCTTTTATGTGTAAAAAATATTCTTAGTTGGAAATTAATCAAGAAGGTTGAAAATTTAATTTTTATATTAAAAATTTATCTATTCCAAATTTGATTCAAAATTCATATTTTTTAGTTAAGAATTAAATTATTTAGTTCAAACAAATTTGTTTAATTGAATACGTTTTAAATTAATTTTTCTAATCGAAACATTAACTATCCCATGTTTAGTTAAAAATAAAAATTTTTTTAGTTGGAAATTCACATACTTTTTTAATGGAATGTGGAAAATTCGTTTTTTTTTGTTCAAAATCAATTTTTTAAATTAAAATTGAACTTGCATTTTTTAATCAAAATTCATAAGGTTCAGTTAAAAATTAAAGTTCTTAGATCACTTTTTTTTAGGTGAAATTTTTTTTTATTACAAAATTATGAATTTTCTGAAATTATCATGAGGTTCCTAATTTAAAAAAATTGACATCGAAACAATCCACACTGTGCGCCGAGTATTGGGGACGGAATGTTAAAAACCACCTACAGGTTGCTAATCTTAACCAAATCAAACAAAATTTAGCCGGAAATGTTGTAAATGAATTTCAAAGAGAATCACGAAGCCAAATTTTTCAAAATACTTTGTTTAAAAAAAATATTTTAAACAATTATTGCTAAATATGCAATATAATGCAAAAATCATACAAAACAACATAAACCCTAAACTGATAAACCATAAACCCTAAATTCATAAACTCTAAACCAATAAACCCTAAACCCATAGACCCTAAACAGATAAACCATAAACCTTAAACCGATAAACCCTAAGCATATAAACCCATAGACCCTAAACCGATAAACACATAAACCCATACATCCTAAACCGATAAATCGTAAACCTATAAACCCTAAACCGATAAACCCTAAACACATAAACCCTAAAACCATAAACCCTAAACCCATGGGCCCTAAACCTATAAACCCTTAACCCATGAATACGTGAACCCTAAACCGATAAACCATAAATCCATAAAGCTATAAACCCATAGACCCTGAACCGATAAACCCTACACACATACATCCTAAACCAATAAACCTTAAATCCATCAACATTGAACCGATGAACCCATAGACCCTAAACCGATAAAACCTAAACGGATACACCCTAAACCTATAAACCCTTACACTCTAAACCCCTAAACGCTAAACCTATAGACCCTAAACCGATTAACCCTAAACCCATAGACCCTAAACCGATAAATCCTAAACCCATAAACACATAAACCCCAAAACCATAAACTGTAAACCCATAGGTCCTAAACTGATAAACGCTAAACCCATAGACCCTAAACCGATAAACCCTAAACACATAAACCCTAAACCCATAAACACGTGAACCCTAAGCGGATAAACTCTTAATCCATGAACCCTAAAATCCTAGACTCTAAATCATATAAGAGTTAATAAAATAGTTACAAAGAAAAAAAAATTAATAAATGCAAAAATAAAAAATAAATTTTTTAAAAAATTAAGATAAAAAATATATTTTTTAAATGTAATATAAAATATAACAAATATTGACAGAATAAGTGACCAAAAAGCAAAAATAACTTAACTATTAAATCCATACATTTTGCAAATAATTTATTTGTTCAAACAGATAAATTCAAAACAACTTAATCAATACTAAGAACACATTTGTCTATATACAATGAGGTTTAAAAATAGTTCTTATTTAGAAATACAATTTGATATAAATAAAAAATTAATCTAGAAAAAAAAATGATTTCCAACAAAATTTTTTTTGCAAAACTAATGCCAAACTTGAAATTAGCGCACGAAAAAAAACACGTTGGTTAACATATGTTGTATTTGTATTATTATTCATTTTCTTATAAATGTTAAAAGCCTTATTAAGATTTAATATAGATTATGCAAAATTAATTATTTAGTCATACGGTTGTAACAAATTGTATTTTAAATATAAAATATACTGCTTAGGACATATTTTTCCCAGTAGAGTTATATTTTAGAATTTATCTTGCAAATAAATTAAAATTAGCAATAATTTATTTAAACAATACAATTACAAACATTTCTGGCTGAATTTTGTTCAATTTGGTTAAGATTTCCGACCTGCAGGTGATTTTGAACGAAATTATTGCTATATCCCAATGTGCGCCGGCCTGTATATTAAATTTGTAATTTCCTCATGGAGCAATGTTTTTTTTTCAGTGATCCAAGCTTTAATAGCTTTAGTGAACGATCCTGAGCCAGAGCATCCATTGCGAGGCGATTTGGCCGAGGAATTTCTTCGGGATAGAAGAAAGTTCTTAAAAAATGCAGAGGACTTTACGAAGAAGTACGCCGAAAAAAGGCGAGAAACATCATCGGCTGACTAACAGTGATTAGCCTTATTGCACCAAGATGCCTGATGAAAAATGGGAATCAGGCTCAGATCCATTGTACAGATCGACATGAAAAATTATAATATTTATATTATGGAAATTCAAGTTCTAAAAAACACAAAAGAACAAAAATATTAATTGTAATAAATAACATACGGTGTACATTAGCTGATGATGCAAGTTCTCTTGGAAACCTTAGAATGCTGAAGTTTTTTTCGTTATCTTGTTGAGCTTTTTGAAAGCCAATTATTTATTTATTATATTAGAAAAAGAAAAAACAGTAATAATAATAATAATAATAATATCGTACTACTTGCTAGCCTAGAGAGAAGCAACACAATTCGCGATTCTTCGCCGTCGGGCGATCTTTCCATCGATTTTTACACGCCACGTTTTGTCCTGAAAATCGAGCCAAAAAAAAAAGACAACAAAAAAAGTTCGCATTTTGTTTATAATATACATACCGTTAATTATATAATATCCGTTTTTTTTTCTTCGTTAAAATAGTCCAACATTTTTCAGGGAACAGTGTGCAATTGTGTATAGATCGAGGGGCCAGTTTTTGAGATTCAAAACTGTTGTTTGCGTGCTTAAGTTTTCCAGTTTCGACAGTGACTATGAATTTAGTTTTTAATACCAATAAAATTTAATTTTTAATACCAGATCGAGGCGTTTGTTAATTGTACTGGAAATATACTTGGACAATAGAACTGCAGTTCTACCTTTTAGACGTTAAATGGTGAGTTAGCCGATCATAAATATTAATTAGAATAATAATAATAATAGTAATTTAGATTTTACGCAAGTCAACTTTTTGCGATTACACTCGAAAAAGAACTGAAGTCGCACGCATTTCTTTTTAATATGTCGTCAAGTTATGAGTCAGAATCGATTGTAAGGAATAATAATCGTAAATGTACTGTCAAAAACCGTTAAATAAACTTTTATAACAAAAAAAAAAAAATGATGTCTACAAGGGTGGGACGGAAAAATAAAATTAAGTTTTTCTTAAATTAAAGAATGAAATTCAAATTTTTGTTTAAGTTTCTGAAATTTTATATAATATTTATTACAAAATTAACGAATTGTTTTTGAAAATATAGAGGATATGGAATTTACTTGATATAATAATATTAAGCAATGGTATAAAAATAATAATTTACTTAATTTAATTTAATAGAATAGGGAACAAAAATGATATATTTGCTGTTGTCTCATTTCCCTATTTTATTTTATTTTGTGGAAAAATAATTGTGCAATTTTTTATTTAAAAAAAGTTTACTTCAAGTAATTTTTTTTTAATATAATAACTATACACTTTTTTTTGCAGTTAGCCTAAGATTTTGATTATCAGAAATTATATGAAGGAAAGAGATATTTTTTTCGAAAGTTTAAGGGTTATTTTCAATCACTGACGCATATTTTAACTTTAAAAGTGTAATTTTGATTCACTTTAGATTGGATGACAAAATTAAGGTTTAGTAAAAAAAATGAACCGGTATATTTTTTTGACATTTCTGCGAAGTTACACAAATATATATATATTTAAAAAAAAGAGGGTGAGACAGCAACAAGCATACATTTTTTGGCCCACCTTAGTGCCTACTCATTTGGAAAACCTGCGGAATTTTTATATGCTGAAAGTTTCAGGATTTTTTAAAAGTCCTGAAATTTTTTGAGAGCGTGAATAAATTTTTACTTTAATTGTATTTTTAAAATTAAATGATAATGTTTTTTTTTACTTAATATATATTTTTATTATTTTATTGATTATATATAGTTTTATTGTTTTCTCTTTTTATTTATTTGTAAAAGTAGTTTTATATTACCGGGATTAACTATTTTTTTGAAAATTCTTTTTTTAAATGTTTTTTTTTTTATTAAAAATTAATTTTTTAAACTGAAAATTGAACTATTCGAGATGAAAGTTGAACTTTTTTGTTGAAAATTCGTGTATTTTGATAAATATTTTTTTTTAATCTAGTATTTAATTGAAAATTATCCAAATTTTTTATTCAAAATTCATCTTTTTTAGTTAAAAATTCAAATAACTGGTTCAAAATTGTTAAAAGTTTGTGTGTGTGTATTGAAAATGAATTTTTTAAATTGAAAATTTAACTATTTTTGGTTCGAAATTGATCCTTTTTAAATAAAAATTCCGATTAAAATTGATATTTTTTTATCGAATGTTAATAATTTATTTTATTTTTGATTCAGAATCAATTTTTTGAATCTTGTTAAAAATTCAGTTTATTTTTGGTTGCAAATTTTTTTTTGTAAAAAATTCATCTCTGGTTGAAAATTTAATTTTTATGTTGAAAGTCGCTTTTTAGGTTGAAAATTTAACTATTTTTGGTTCTTCATTTATATCTTTTATATGGAGATTCACCTATTTGGATTAAAATTGATAGTTTTAGTTGAATGTTGAAAATTCGTTTTTTTTCTAATTAATATTTATAAAATAATATTGAACTATTCCATTTTTTTTTAAATTACGTATTTTTTGGCAAATTACTTCAATTCTTGAGTAAGAATTCATCTGTTTTAGTTGACAATTTAAATAACTGGCTTAAAATGGTTGAAAGTTCTTTTTTTTTGTGTTAAAAATGAATTTGTTTAATTGAAAATTCAATTATTTTGGTTAAAATTTTCCCTTTTTTAATACAAATTCAACTATTTCGATTAAAATTGATCTTTTTTAGTTTAATGTTGAAAATTGATTTTATTTTGTATTCTAAATCAACTTTTTAAAGTGAAAATTGAACTTTTTTAAATCAAAAATAATATTTTTTAGTTGAAAATTCCACTATTGGGTTTAGAATTGATCTTTTGTTGAGTTAAAAATTCGTTTTTTTTTTGGTTTCAAATTTTTTAAATGAAAATTTGACTCCCATTTTTGGTGGAAAAATCACATATTTTTTAGAATTTTTTTTTATCATTCATCTTTTTAGTTACTAAATAAAACAATTCAGTTGAAGACTCATCGAGTTTGTTGAAAATTTAATTTTAAAGTTTAAAAATTCAGCTATTCTATTTTTCGTTAAACATTGATCTTTTATAGATCAGAATTCAGCTACATTGGGATTAAAACTGATATTTTTTAAATTGAAAGATGAAAATTCGTTTTTTTGTCGTTTAAAATTAATTTTTTTTAATCAAAATTGAACTAATCCATTTTTGAATAAAAATTATTTTTTTGTTGTTGAAAATACAACTATTTGGTTTAAAATTTATTTTTGTAAAGTTAAAAAAACGGTTTTTTTTGTTCAACATTTATTTTTTAAATGAAAATTTGACTTTCTCATGTTTGGTTGAAAAGTTACGTATTTTTTTTTGTTTGAAAATTAGTTTTCTTTAAAAATTAATCTTTTTGGTTTAAAATTCAAAAATTCTGGATGAAAATCCATTAAGTTTATTAAAAATTAGATTTTTTAAACTGAAAATTTAACCATTTCATTTTTAGTTGATGACCTTTTTGGTTAAAAATTCGTTTTTTTTCTCAAGATTTATATTTTTGGTTTAAAATTCAACTATTCTAGTTAAAATTTCGCAATTTTAGTTTATATTCCAGCTTCAAAAAATTTTTTAGATGAAAATTCAATTATTTCGATTGAAATTGATATTTTTTAGTTGAATATTGAAAATTCGTTTTTTTGTTGTTGAAAATTAATTTGTTTTTAATGAAGATTGAAGTATTCCATTTTCAAATCAAATTTCATATTTAAAAAATTTTAAATTCAAATATTTGGTTTAAAATTGATGTTTTTTTTTTCATGAAAATTTAGTTATCCCATGTTTGTTTTAAGAGTTTCTTTTTTTGAAAATTCATGTATTCTGCTGAAAATTAGTTGTTTTTTTTTAAAGAATTCATCTTTTTTGTTTAAAATGCAAAAATTATGGTTAAAAATTCATAATTTTAGTTAAAAAAATCATCTTTTTGGATTCGAATTGAACTACCCTATAGTTAAAAGTTGGTCTCAGCGCTTTCCATAGAGTGATAGAAAAGTGAAACAGGCAAGTTTGAGGGATCTCTTTAAATTATTGGATGTAAACACTCCTAGCGATTAAATTACAGCGATCGTGCCGAATTCGAGTGGAGCTTATTTATGGCTTTTAGCATTTATTTAATCTTCAAACATTGTAATTATTTAAACAATTTTCATAAATGGCTCTTCTTTAAAGAATACGTACCTTTTTTTTGTTGAAAATTCGTATATAATTTTGAAACTGCAATATTTTGACCTCAAAAGTTAGGAATTTGAAGCATTTTAAATTTAATTTAATATATTATTGACATTAATTTTACTTAAAAGAATATATTTTCCTATTTTTACACGCTGTTAGCCACCTTCAGAATATTTTTCTTTCAAAATAAAATAAAAATTTTAATTATTATTGAAATGCAGGGATTTTAGGTACAAATTTAAAAAATAATTATATTTTTAATATTTAATAATTATTTGTGATAATTAAGAATATCTTTTAATAGAATTTGTCAAAGATTTTTTTTTGGCTGGGAATTTTACAAATTTGCAGAAGAAAAATCTGTCCACGTTCGATTTCAAACGTTTTTAAATAATTAGTGGAATTGTTATATTTTTCAATTATGCTATTATTTAGTTTACAATGCGTAATTCAAAATTTGTGTACTTAAAAAATGTTCGATTTAAAATTTTTATTTTTAAGCTTACATTGTTAATTTAAAGAATTTTTAAATGCTTTCTTAAAGACTTGAACAAATAAAAAATAAAAGCCTTTGTTGTTGAAAATTTTGGATTAAAAGCATTTTATTTGTTTTGATTTATCCGTATAAAAAGTGAACAAAAAGGATTTGATGAAACGATTTTAAGCCAGTTCAAAATTGAAGAATTTTCAGATTTTTACGTTAAAACTTAAATTATTTCAATTTGAAAGTCTTAGTCGTTAAAAAAATGTGTGACTTAAATTTTATAATGACTAAGACTTTCAAATTAAAATAATTTAAGTTTTAACGTTAAAATCTGAAAATTCTTAAAATTTGAACGGGCTTAAAATCGTTTCGTTAAATCCTTTTTGTTCATTTTTATTACTTAAAGTACAGACAAATCAAAACAAATTTATTTATTTATTAAATAAAAATGTTTTCTATCCAAAATTTTCAACACCCAAAGGCTTTTATTTTTTATTAAAAATAGTTTATAAAATTTCAGTCACACATTTTTTAAAACTATTTTCAAGTTAAAAATAATTTAATTAAAAAAAGATTAATTATTGAATATTTAGCAATATTTTAATTTTTATGTAAGACAAATAAATTGCATCCAAATATTTAAAAGTAAAGAATCTTTAACTGAATTTTTTGACACAGAAAACCTGGAATCGTTAAAATGTCGAAGAGCTTTGAAGCATTAAACGTTACAAATTTAATTGTTGTTTTTGAAAAATGCTTAATTTGTGAGTAAAATTTTTAAATTTTGATGCATAATTTACAAATGAACATTCGTAGAAAAAATTTGAGTAATTTTAAGAGATATTTAGGAATTTTAAAAAGATTAAAAATTATCATGCAAATTTTAGAAAGTTTTCCTAAAATATTTTAGAATCTTTTTTGAAAATTTTGTTTAAATTTTTTAAAAACTTTTTAAATGTTCTCTTAAAATAATTTCACAAAATGAAAAGTTATTTTTTATTTTCTTGTGAATCTTAAGAATTTTTTTTTATTATTTTGAAGCCTTTCACAATAAATAATTAATGTTCAATTGTTATTTATACATTTAAATTGTAAAGAAATTTTCTAAAATTTCCCGGATTCGCTGAAAATTGTAGACAGAAATCAATTAATTTTGAAAGATATTTAGAAGTTCTGAAAAAATTTCCAACATAATTTAAAATTTTAAACAAATTTAAGACAACATCAAGATTTTGAAATAAAATTTTGAAGCTTCCCAAGGATGTTTAAACTATTACAAAGAAAATTATTGAATTTTTTAATTTAAGAAAAATTCAGTTAAAAATTTTTCAATTTTTCAATATTTAATGTTTCTAGTTTAAAATTATATAAGTTTAAAAATTTTAAAGTTCATTGATTGATTTTTTAATTTAGAGCCCAGAAAATGATAACGTAGAATTACATTTTTTTTATATTGAAAAATGTTTGTACCTTAATTTTATACACGTAAATTATTGAGCATTTGAATACAAAATTTTTAAATGAAAAACTTAAATTTCAATTTTAACAGTTCAAAATTTAACAGTTCCACTTTGAGTGCTTTCATTTGAGCTCAGTTCTTATTACCTCAAGTGGAAAATTTGTTAGCTTTAGTGCTCCATTTTTTAAATTTCATTGACCGGGAGAAATGTTTTTTTTTTATAGAAAATTAATATTATAGTTAAAAAATTCATCTTTTAGGTTAAAAACTGGAATTTTATTGAAAATTGGTCTTTTTTGGAATTAAATTAATATTATTCTTTAAAAATTCTTTTATTTTGTAGTAAAGTAATTTCTTTGCTTAAAAATTTATCTTTTTTAGTTGAAACTTCAATGTTTTGATTCAGAATTGTTGAATTTTGTTAAAAATTCGACTTTTTGGTAGTAAATTAATGCTTATGTTAAAACATCGATCTTTTATATTTAAAAATTCAACTGTCTGAATAGAAATTTTTAAATTTGATTGAAAATGTGTCTTTTTCGATAGAAAATGAAACTTTTTGTTTAAAAACTCATCTTTTTGGTTAAAAATATAATTTTTGGTAGATTATACAAAATTGTTTTTAAAAAATTTATCTTTTCGGTTGGAAATTGAACTGTTTTGTTAAAAATTCATTTTTTTTTTTGGTTGAAAAATTACTTTAGTAATTGAAAATTTACATATTCCATTTTTAGTCGAAAACGGTTCTTTTTTAAGTTAGAATTCAACTTTGTTTTTTGTTTAAAAATTCATATTTTTTAGTTGAAAATTAATCTTTTTGTTTAAAAATTTATCTTTTTCAGTTGAAGACTAAAAAAAACACATTATTGACAATAAAGTCTCGAAATTGTATACATATCAAGGAATTTTTTTCCAGGTCTTTATTAGTCACCCGATAAATTAAAAATAAACTTGAATTATTTTTATGGAAATAAATAAAATGGATAATTAATAATAAATCGAAGATTGTACTTGAGATATAATTTATGAAAAGTAAATTGATGTGAAAATCAATACAGTTTGAATAATAGCTAAGTTTGATTCGATAAGGTATTTACAAATCCTGTCGAGCGATTATCAATAAAAAGAGACCTCTTTTTTAAACAATTACATAATAATACAGAACACTGAAAGGCACGATTTGTAGCAGCGATACAAAAATATAAAAGAACCAAATATACTACGTATATGGCCAAATTTTCACAAATATGCATTTATATAATTTGTCGAAAATGTTGTCGAATAAATATCTTACTTATAGTTATAATAATCGTATAAAAATCGTGTTAAAGTTACAATAAATTGATGGAAAAACAGTGTACAGGTATGATGTTATCGAGCATCTTTTTATTTTTCTACTATTGTTCCTCGCAGAGGCACATGTCTTTTTTTTCGATAGTCGATAATCATTATTGTTCAATTGGCTGTCCATTAATCAAATTGATAAGAGAAATGAAAGTTTTCTGCATTCTCGGATTAAAGTTTTTCCTTGTTCTTTTTGCTCTTTTTTCTTTTTTTTTTCTAATGTTCTCACGAAAAATTAAATCATACTGTGCAACGGAAAGCAAAAACATTTTGTCTTCTTCACTTTTGCAGAGTTTCTAAAAGCAGAATTTTGATATTCAATTCAGATATTTAAAATAGAAATGTAAATAAGAGCGCAGAGTCTACAAATCAATAAACAATCATTTTATTTTGATAGAATAGTTACAGTACGAAACAATAATTAAGAATAATATTTTGATCAATAACTGAAGGTGGATTCCATTTTTTTTTTAAATTTTGGCTTCATTTTTTTTTTTAGTCGAGAAAATATAGATTACTGAAGATATAACTTCAAAGTATTTTTTTTTCTAAAGTTATTGCATTGTTTCCAACACTTTTTTCATCTTTTTGAACAGTTAATTAATTTGTTTTTTAAGTTTTCGACTTTAAAAAAATTTCCTTTTAGAGAAAAAGGATAAAATCTATGTGCTTTATATAAATTAAAAAAATGTATATATATATATTAAAAAAAAGTTTTGTTTAAGATTTTAGTTTTTACGGTATTTAATTGAATCTTATTTCTTTAAGTCACGAAAATAAGTTTTTTAAAACTTTCTCATGCAAATTAACACTTTTAACTGATTTTATAGCAACCGAACATAAAAATTAAAATCGGTTAATATCAAAGCTACTACAAGACAATTCTCGACACTGTAAAATTCGCAGATTGGAAAATTCTTGAAAAATAAAATTGCCGAAATTATAAAATCGCAAACTGAAAAATTCTTGAAGAATAAAATTAAAAAATGTTATTTTAATAAATATTATTTCTTTATTAAAAAATAAAGTAATTAAATATTTGTACCAAACATTTTTTTTTGAATGTTTAAAGTTTTTTAAAATTATTGTTTCTCCGAATCTAATAACATTTTTCAAAAGAAAACTTTGCCGGATTCAAATAGGCCCTGATTTATCTCGAAATTTCTTTTTTTAAATTTAAAATTCGAGTTTTGAGAACATTTTTTGTAATTTTTAAAATAGTACTAAGCTCATTTTTACCAAAAAATTTTCTTTCAAAAATACTTTAAACATTAAAAAAATTCTTTGATAAAAATATTTTTTAATTTCATTTTTAATAAATAAATAACATTTAACAAAAAACAATTGTTTTAATTGTTTAAATTCGAGAATTCTGTAGTAACGGATATTTTATAATTTGACAATTTTCTGTCCGAGAATTGTATTTTTCGGAAATTTTTCAACTCGGGATTTTTCTATTTCGGCAACTTTATAGTTTCGGGAATTTTACAGCCTACGAGATTTTATTTTTAGGGATTTTTCACTCGTCCCGTATATTTTATAAATTTATAAATGTCACTAATTTTATTATTCGAGAATTTTCAAATTCGCTGATATTGTAAATTGTTCGAGAATTTTTGAACTCATGATTTTTATATTTCGGCAATTTTATAATTCTGAGAATTTTATTTTTCAGGAATTTTTAGTCGTCAGGGGATGGGCGACCGAAAAATCCCGAAAAATAAAATCTTATTTTTTTACAAATACTATAATGAAATTACAATAATCAAATAATTCTATAAAATATTTTTAATGTTTGAAGTTTCTAAAATTATTGCCTGAATTTAGAATAACAATAATTAAAAAACAATTTCATTCGGAAATATTGTTTTCAATTAATGTTATTTTAAATTGAAACAATAACTTTAGAAACTTTAAATCGTTGAAAATAAGTTTTTTTTTGGCAATAATATTCAATTATTTTATTTTTAACAAATAAATAACTTAATGTATGTAAAAAAGATGTTAACTGTTTAAATTCGGGAATTTTCTAATTCGGATATTTTATAATAGGGAAGTTTTCTGTCGGAAATATTTTCAAATTCACTAATAATATAAACTCTCGAGAATTTTATTATTCGGGAATTTAAAAATTTCGGGAATTTTATTTTTCGGAATTTTTAAAAATCTTTTTGATTATTTTTAAATAACAATTGTTCTTTATACAGTTTTTGCTATTTGATTGTCATAAAAAATGACAAATTAAAAAAAAATTGGTTCATTTAGGAATTTTTTTGAAAACGCGCAAAAATTAAGTTTCTTTTGGATTCAGTTAAATGCACTTTTTTTTTGTTGAAAAAGTTGAATATATAAATTAAAGCGCTCACAAAATCGCAAATAATCCAAAACAACGTAAACAATTTTTTTTTCAATGAAAGAAAAATATTTGCAAGATTATTTTATTCAAGCTGAAAAAAATGTGATTAGCAAAGAAAATTTTTTTAATTATGAAATTCAAAACCAAAATTAGAACATTTTAAATTAAGGAATTGGAAAATTTTCGACACAAGGAAATTTTCAAATCTAAGAAATTAAGAAATTGTTACATAATAAAATAAATTTTTAGTGACGGATATTGATTAAAAAATTCCCGAATTATAATTCCGACAGAAAATTACTATATATACTGCAAAATTCCCGAATTAAAATAAATAAAAAATTGTGTTTTTTAAAAATAAATCATATTTATTAATAAAAAATACTTTATTTTTTATTAATATTGTTTCAGTGAGAAAGAACAATACAAGATTTTTATTACAAAAGTAATAATTAAAAAAAAAAAAACTATGAAAATTAAAATAAAACATGCATTGAAAATTTTTGTCTCATTTATTGTTATTTTGAATGAAACAATATTTATAAAATTAATAATATCAAAAATCTATCAAATAAATTATGAAACTAAAAAAAACCTACTTCTGTTAATTAAACAAAAAATTGTGAAAAAAATTACACTTTGAGCAAAATGTAAAAAATTTCTTTTTCCAAAAAGATATTTCGAAGTATAAAATAAAGTATAAAGAGAATCAGGACATGCATTTTTTGTGTTATCTAGTACAATTCGTATTTTAAAGACTTAGAAATTGAGCAAAAACAAAAAAAAAAAAATTAACAATTTATAAAAAAATGGTTTAAATCGAAAACTTTTGCAATTTATCTTTTTTCTCCTAAGAAAATTAGTAGCAAAAATAAAAAAATCGATGAAATAAAGTCCGGCGTGGAATCCACCTAAAACTTTTCAGCACTCTGGGTGAAATCTAGAGATCTAAGATCTTTGTGAAAACGTATATTTTTTTACAAAAAGTTGTGGTATGATTTACAAACATGTCTTAAATTCTTAAAGTAGGAACAATAAAAATTGAGAGAGACAATCTAATTATATTAGCACCTGAAAAGTTTTGTTTGTTTGTTTGTTAAATTAGATACAAAAAGTTCGTGTTTAAGAAAAGTAAAGTGCTACAAAAAATCTCTCCTGGCTCAAATAGCTTTTTAAATAGTGTTTTTTTTTGTTTGCCTTTTTAAGTTTGGAGATAGGTCAGATAATCATCATTGTCCGGTCCCTTGTGTATGGAAAAAAGCGCACTTTTCGAAAAATCACTGTAAAATGGGAGAAAACCTGTTCCACTGGGAGGTGTCGGATAATGTGACACTGTCGAAAGTTACTTGAGATTTGTTAAAGTAGAGTGCAGCATTTTGCTTCCTTCTTGCGTTCACTCGCTTCCCCTTGATTCTCGTGAGCCTTGCGAGCAGCTATTGCACGCATTAAGTCAAAAAATACCTGAAACGATATCCTGTTTTAGGGGGTTTCCATTTTTTCCCGAATAAATAATTCATTGAGCTGTTCAAACTTACAAAAATTAGTTGCAATTTTTGTAAAATGAGAGATTTCAAATCCGATTTTTTTTAATATCAATTTAGGGGTCATCCAGAAATTGCGTAAAAAATCTGATTCTATTTTATGATGAAAAAGGAAAGGAAAAATTGTTAATAAACAAAGAATTAATCCAGAAGATATTACTACTTAGAGGAAAGTCTAACAAAAATTCTATCGGTTCAAGTTAAAATACTGCAGAAATTAAACATACATTGGGGAATTTTTAACGAAGTAGTTGATCTTTCAAACAAAAAGTTGAATTTTCAACGAAGAAAATTAGTTCTTTATAAAAAATGAATTGTCAACAAAATACGTACATTATTATCCAAATGGTCAAATTTTTTATCTAAAAAAGACGAATTTTTAATAAAAAATTGAATAGTTAAATGTACAGTTAAAAACAAAAATAAAAAATTTCAACACAACAGTTAATTTATTTAGCAATTTTCAACTAAACTAATTAATCTTTGACCAAAAGAACGCATTTGTATTACATAATAATAGTTAAATTTACAGTTGAAAAAATAATTTTCAACAAAAAAACAAAATAATTTTCATAACAAAACAGTCAATTTATTTATCAACTTTCAACTAAACTATTTAAATCTTCGACCAAAATAACAAAGTTTAACCAAATAGTTGATTTTTCAACCAAAAAGTGTAATTTTCAACGAAGAAAATTAGTTCTCTATAAAAAATGAATTTTCAACAAAATACGTAAATTTTTATCTAAATAGTCAATTTTTTAAGTAAAAAAGATGAATTTTCAACAAGAAGTGGAATAGTTAGATTTACAATAAAAAAAATTATTTTCAACCAAAAAAAAACTATTTCCGAAAAAACAATTAATTTATTTAGCAACTTTCAACGAAAATAATTAATCTTCGACTAAAAACATTTTTTTCACCAAAAAAAGAACCTTTAATTAAGAAGATTAATTTTATACGAAAAAAGAGAAATTCTCAACCAAATACGTGAATTTTCAACTAAAAAAGATACAATTTCAAACAAAATTGGAGTAGCTATTTTTATATTGAAAAAATAACTTTTAACTAAGAAAAATTGATTTTCAACAAAAAGATGAATTATCGATAAAAAAATGTAATAGGTCAACCAGGAAAAACGAATAAAAAAAGGTTCAATCCTAAAAAAAATATTAATTTTTAACAAAATTGGTCAACGTTCAAAGAAAGAAATTTTCTAGAAAAAAATTAATCTTCAACCAAAAAAATGAATATTAAAAAAAATGAATATCCAACCTAATAGTTTAATTAGTAGTTTGTGTTATTAATTAAACACTTTGGTTGGAAATTAAACTATCTGGTACGAAATTAAAATATTTCTTTGGAGATTTAAATATTTTGTTAAAAATGAATTGTTTTTATTTGAAATGTGGTTATTCCAATTTTTGTTTGAAAATTTTTCCTTCATAAATTTAAAAGTGTTAAAAATTTTCGTCAAAATTTAGTAGAAATTTATGTCAAAATTTAGTAGAAATTTTATTTGTTGAAAATTTACCGATTTGGACGGAAAATTAATCTTCTTTTTAGAATTTTGGTTAAAAGTTAGTTTTTTGATCTGAAAGTTTACAAATTCCATTTTTGATTCAAAATTTATATTTTTAGTTGAAACTTGAATGAATACGTAGAAAACTCGACTTTTTGCATTAAAATTATCTTTTTTTATGAAAATTTTTTCTTTTTTGATTTAAAAATCATATTTTTTCTAAACCATTCAACTTTTTAGCTTAAAAACTTAAATAATTTGTTAAAAATTCATTTTTTTGTTGAATGTTCATAATTTTAGTTAAAAATTTCGCTGATTAATTAAAAATTACATATTTATTAAAAAATTTAACTATTCTATTTTAAACAAATTTTTTTAGTTAAAAATGTATTATTTTGGTTGAGGATCTAACTGTTGTTAAAAAATTAATTTTTTTTTGTCGAAAATCCATTTTTTAAACTGAAAACTTACTGACTCTGTTTTTCATTCAAAATTTGTATTTTTTAGTAAAAAATTAAATTTTTTCGTTATAGAATTCCTCGTTCTTGATTGAAAATTAACTATCTTGTTGAAAATGTTTCTTTTTCGATTTAATAGACAACTGCTTTTTAAATTATTCCCGCATCTTAGCTTGAAAATTTAACTAATCTAGTAAAAATAAACTTTTTTTTTTGTTCAAGATTCATAATTTTAGTTGAAAATTAAAATTCGAATTTTTAGCTTGAAAATTCATCTATTAGGCCCCAAATTAAATTTTTCTTAAAAATTCATATTTTCGGTTTGGAAATTCGACTGATTTGTAAAAATTTCGCTTCTCTAATTTAAAAATTATTATTTTAAAAAATGAAAATTTAACGATTCTATTTTTGGTTCTAAAGCGACCTTTATTAGATTAAAAATTCAACTATTTATTTGACAAATTCATTTTTTTTGTAGAACATTCATCTTCTTCGTTGAAATTTCAACTATTTGGTTAACAATTTATGCATTTTGTTGAAAATCTGTATTTTTGGTTAAATTAAATTATTTTTCATTGAAAATTAATTTAACTATTCTAGTTTTTGTTAAAAATTTTTTTTTTACTTTATGAACTCAACTACTTGGTTGAAAATTTATGTATTTCTGAGAAAAAATTTTTTTTAGTAGAAATGTAATCTTCTTGGTTGAAAATTCAATGATTAATTATTAAAAATTAATCTTTTTAAATGAAAATTTAACTATTCTATTTATGGTTGAAAATGGAACTTTTTATTTTAAAAATTAAACCATATGGTTAAAAAAATCATATGATATTTTGAAAATTCGTCTTTTTATTAGAAAATTAATCTTTTTGGTTGAAAATTGAACTATTTGGTTAAAAAATATATGCATTTTATTTTAAAGTATGTTTAAGAATTTTTTCTTTTATTGTAGAAAATTAAGCTTCTTTGTTTGAAAATTAATCTCCTTTTAATTACAAATTCTACATTTTGGATTACATTTTTTTATCACTATTTACTGAAAAATCTTTTTTGTTTAGAATTCAAGTATTTTATCATTAGGGGACTCAAATTAGTCAAATTTTCATCTAAAAAATAGTCGATTTTTAAAACAAAAAATTGTATTATATAATAATAATAGTTAAATTTACATTTGAAAAAATAATTTTCAGCAAAAAAAAAAAACAATTTTCATAACAAAACAGTCAATTTATTTATCAACTTTCAACTAAACTATTTAAATCTTTGACCAAAAGAACAAAGTTTAACCAAATAGTTGACTTTTCAACGAAAAAGTGTAATTTTCAACGAAGAAAATTAGTTAAAGAAAATTATTTTCAAATAAAAAAAATTATTTTCAAAACAACAATTAATTTATTTAGCAACTTTCAACGAAAATAATTAATCTTAGACTACAAACATAAATGTTTAACCAAATAGTTCTTTTTCACCAAAAAAGAACCTTCAATTAGGAAGATTAATTTTATACGAAAAAAAGAGAAATTCTCAACCAAATACCTGAATTTTCAACTAAAAAAGATACAATTTCAAACAAAATTGGAGTAGCTAGCTATTTTTATATTAAAAAAATATTTTTTGATTTTTTGATTTTTCAACAAAAATTTGAATTATCGATAAAAAAATGTAATAGTTTATATCTCAACCAGGAAAAACGAATAAAAAAAAGTACAATCCTAAAAAAAAATATGAATTTTTAACAAAATTGGTCAACCTTCAAAGAAAGAAATTTTTTAAAAGAAAATTAATCTTCAACCAAAAAAATGAATATTACAAAAAAAAATGAATATCCAACCTAATAGTTTAATTTTCAAACAAAAAAAGATTATTTTTCTACCAAAAAAGACAAATTTTTAACAAAATGCATGAATTTTCAAGTAAAGGTAAAATCAACGAAAAAGTAAATAGTTAAATTTTCATTTGAAAAATTAACTTTCAACCAAGAAGAATGTATTTTCAAAAAATAGTTAAATTTTCATTGAGAAAAATTATATTTTAACCAAGAAGAATGTATTTTCAATTAAGTTTAAACGAAAATAATGAATTAAGAAAAGAAAAAGAGTATTAAACCAAATGGTTCAATTTTCAAACAAAAAGATTCTTTTTCTAACAAAGAAGACGAATTTTAAACAAAATAAAATAAATTTACAAATCAAGAAGATGAATTTCCAACCAAAAATTAAATAGTTGAATTTACAGTTTAAAAAATGAATATTGAACCAAAAATAGGAATTAAAAAAAATTGATTTTTTATAATCAAAAAATTAATTTTTAACTAACAAGATGAATTTTTAACCATGAAGATTAATTTCAAACAAAATACAATATTTTTCAACCAAATAGTTTAATTTTAAAACCAAAAAGATTATTTTTCAACAAAAAAAAAAACAATTTTTAACAATATGCATGAATTTTCAGGTAAATGAGATAAATAAACGAAAAAGAAAATGATTAAACTTTCATTTAAAAAAATTAATTTTTCAACCAATATTTTCAAAAAAATAGTTAAATTTTCATTAAAAAAAAATTATATTTTAACCAAGAAGAATGTATTTTCAGTCAAACAAATCAATTTTCAACGAAAGAAATTACGTTTCAACGAAAATAATGAATTAAGAAAAAAAAAGAGTATTAAACCAAGTGTTTGAATGTTCAATAAAAAAGATTCTGTTTATAACCAAAAAACCGAATTTTAAACAAAATAAAACGAATTTACAACTAATTTTCAAAAAAATGCATTAATTATCGAAGAAAAAGGAAATTTTTTAATCAAAAATGAAATAGTTCAATTTTCAGTTGAAAAGAAAATTCTATTTCAATAAAACAGTTACATTATTGAACAAAGAAATGAATTTTTAACCATGAAGATTCATTTACAAAAAAAAAATGTATAAAATTTTCAAGCAAGAAATTTAATTTTTAACTAAAAAAAAATTAATTTCAAACGCAAAGCGGAATAGTTAAGTTTTCAGAGGAAAAATTAATTTTCAACTCAAAAATAAAAAAAAAATTTTTTTTTTAAATAGTTAAATTTTCAACCAATGGAATGAATTTTTATCTAAAAGGGTAAATATTTAACAAAAGAAATGAATTTTCAATAATAAAAAAAATTTTCAACCAAGTAGTAGCATTTTTGACCAAAAAATATTACTTAAACAAAAATTCCATAATTAATATTTTAAGCAAAAATTATTTTAATTTTCTACCAGAATAGTTTAATTTGCAATCCAAAAAGACAAATTTTCAACAAAACAGTTGAATCTTCAACCAAAATGTATTAAATTTGAACCAAACAAATTTTCATCCAAATAAATTATTCACAAAAAAAAACAGTAATTTCATCCCAAATGTTGAAATTTTAATCCAAAACGGCGATTTTTCTACAAAACAGTATAATTTTCATCGACAAATTTCATGTTTTACCAAATAGTTGAATTTTCTACCAAAATAATTAAATTATCAACAAAATACGTACATTTTCATCTAAATAGTGAAATTTTCAACTAAAAAAACATGAATTTTCAACAAACAATGGACAAATTACATTAAAAATTTTTTTAAATTTCACAAAAAAAAAAAGAAAAAAAAAAAATTTCAACACAACAGTTCATTAATTTAACAACTTTCAACTATACTAATTAATCCTCAAAAATTCAAATTTTCAATAAAATACATGAATTTTCAATTTAAAAAATACGATTTCAAACAAACCTGGAGCAGTTAAAATTTTTAATAAAAACATTACTTTTAACTAAGAAAAATTAATTTTCAACAAAATAGTGAAATTTTAAACAAACAGATGAATTAAAAAAAAAATAATTTTTAACAAAATAGGTCAATTTTCAAAAAAAGAAAGAAATTTTCTACTAAAATAATGAATCTTCAACCAAAAAAATGAATACTCAACCAAATAATTTAATTTTCAAACCAAAAAGATTATTTTCCTAACAAAAAATACAAGTTTTTAACTAAAGAAGATAAATTGACGAAAAAGTAAGTATGTAATTAAATTTTAATCAACCAAGAAGGTGGTATTTTTAACGAAATAGTTAAATCTTGAACGAAAAAAAAAGATTCTTAGCGAAAAATATAACAGTTGATACTTTAACCAAAAAAGATTTTAATTTTTCATAAAACAGATCAATTTTCAACGAAAAAAATTAAGTTTAAATACAAATTATGAATTATAAAAAAGAATATTAAACCAAATGGTTGAATTTTCAACCAAAAATTAAATTGTTGGGTTTTTAGTTTTAAAAATGAATCTAACCAAAAATATGAATTAAAAAAATTAATTTTCTGCCATCAAAAAATTATTTTTTAACTAAAAGGATGATTTTTTAACTATCAAGATTAATTTCTGAAAAAATTCATGATTTTCAAGCAAATAGTTGAATTTTCAACTAAAAAAGATAAATTTCTAACTCAAATTGGAATAATTAAAACCAAATAGTTGATTTTTCAATCAAAGTGATTCATTTTTAGCCAAGAAGAATAATTTTAGACAAAAAAGACGAATTCTCAACGAAATGCATTATTTTTCGACGAAAAAGGAAATTTTTTTCAACTAAAAATGAAATAGTTCCATTTTCAGTAAAAAAAAATTATTTTTCAACAAAACAGTTACATTACTGAACAAAGTAACGAATTTTTAACCATGAAGATTCATTTACAAAAAAATTGTATACATTTTTCAAGCAAATAATTGAATTTTCAGCTAAAAAATATTAGTTTCAAACGCAAAGCGGAATAGTTGAATTTTCAGATGAAAAATTAATTTTCAACAACAAAAAAAACGAATTTTTAACAAAATAGTTAAATTTTCAATTAAAGAAATGCATTTTTATCTAAAAGAGTAAATATTTAACAAAATAAATGAATTTTCGTTAAAAAAAAAACTTTCGATCAAGTAGTAGCATTTTTAATTAAAAATATAACTTTTTAACGAAAATTCGGTAATTAATATTTCAAGCAAAATTTATTTTAATTTTCTACCAGAATAGTTGAATTTTCAATCCAAAATGACAAAAAACTATTCACCAAAAAAATAAAAGGAATTTCATCCCAAATGTTGAACTTTCAATCAAAAACGGAAATTTTCCTACAAAACAGTGCAATTTTCATCGAAAAAATGCATTTTTTTACCAAATAGTTGAATTTTCTACCAAAATAATTCAATTTTTAACAAAATTGTGAAATTTTCAACCAATGAAATTTTTTTGGTCTTAAAAGTTGATCTTCAACGAAATGAATGAATTTTTTAATATATTAATATATTTATTATATTTTAATATATAAAATTTTCAACCAAGTAATTGAATTTTCAACCAGAAAAACGACTTTTTAAGAAAGTTGTTAAATTTTCAACAAAATAATTAAATTTCAACTAAATAATACAATTTTTACCACAAAAGATGCATTGTCAACTAAAATCATAAAAGTACACTTTTTATCAAGGAAAATAAAACTTTTAATCAAAAGTAGTTAGAGAGAAACCATAAATAAACAGGAATTTTGATCATTTATCGACCTTCCTTCAGAAAAACTCTTTACGTAATTTTTGGATAACCCATTAAATTAATTGTGAAATTTGAATCCTATAGAAATTTTTGACAATTCTGAGAAACTAGTGATGTAAAAAATGCACATTAAAGTAAACACAAAAGCACAAAACATTAAACTTTTGCCACCAAAGCAGCAGATAGCCTAAGAAGTGTAAATGAAAATTATTTTTAAAAAACATGCTGTGTAAAAGCTATAATAAGCTATTTGAAAACACAAAAAAGCCGGCGATTAAATTGAGTAATACGACAACAAAACTCTCTTGAATTCATTTTTTTTTTTTTTTTTTTTTTGAAAAATGGTATAAAACTCAAAAATTGAATAGCGAACCTATAGAATAATGCACTTCTTTTTCTTCCTCTTCGCACGATCCTTTCCACGACCATTACTCGCCGATTTGTCTTCAATTTTGCGTGACCGTATTTCACGCATCAAGTCGAAAAATACCTGAAAATGCGCAATCCATGCAATTTCTAAAAGCATCAAATAAATTCAATTGCAAATTTGCATAACAGCGATTTTCCGCCAACAAAAAGCTTTATTTTATCCTCCAACATTTTCATGCTTTTACCAAGGGCGGATCCAGAAAATTTTTCGGATGAGGCATTTGTGATTTTTTTCAAAAGGGTTGGAGGATTTAACAGAATTTCTCAAATTGACTTAATAAGGCGATAAATTCCACTTTATTTATATTTTTAAATACATTTTATTTAGTTAAAAGATCATTTTTTGGGGGGTTGGAAATTCATCTGTTTTGTAGAAAATTCGTCTTTTTGGCTTGAAAATTCAACAATTTGGTTGAAAGTTCATCTTTTTCTTTTTGTAGTAATCATTTTTTTTTTGTCAAAATTTTATCTCTTTGGTTAAAATATAAACTTTTTGCTACATTTTTTGTTCCAAAATAATATTTTAAATTGAAAATTGATTTATTCTTTATTCGTCTCTACCAGTTTTAAAGTTGAACTATTTTGTAAAAAAATTCATTTTATTGCTTGCAGATTTATAATTTAAACAAAAAATTCAACTATTTGATCGCAAATAAACTGCTTTGTTGGAAATTAATATTCTCGAGTTAAAAATTCAGCTGCTTTGGTAGAAAATTTAACTATTTGGTTAAAAATTTAAATATTTATTTTAAAATTGAACTATTCTGCGAAAATTAATTTTGTCAGTTAAAAATTAAATTAAAAATTAACTTTTTTATTGGTTGAAAATTCATATTTTCGAGTTAAAAATTCAGCAGAACAGAATACATTTTTTGGTTAAAAACTCATATTTTTGGTTAATAATTAAACATTTTGGTAGAAAATTAAACTATTTGGTTAAAAATTAAAATATTCACTTGAAAATTTAACTATCCTGAAAATGGTAATTTTTTAAAGTTAAAAATGAACTTTTTTGATCAGAAAATATAGGTAATCCATTTTTGAATCAATTTTTTTAATAACTTAAAAATATAACTATTTGGTACAAAATTAACTTTTTTGTGAAAAATTCGTTTTATTGGTTGAAAATTTATATTTTCGAGTTAAAAATTCAGCAGATGAGAATACATTTTTCGATTAAAAACTCATATTTTGGGTTAATAATTAAACACTTTGGTAGAAAATTAAACTATTTGGTTAAAAATTAAAATATTCACTTGAAAATTTAACTATCCTGAAAAAGGTAATTTTTTAAAGTTAAAAATGAACTTTTTTTATCTGAAAATATAGGTAATCCATTTTTGGGTTGAAATTTTTTATTCTATGTTGAAAATACAATTATTTGGTACAAAATTAATTTTTTTTTCAAAGTTCATATTTGTGGGTTAAAAATTTATCTTTTTTGTACAAAATTCGTTTTATTGGTTGAAAATTCATATTTTACAGTTAAAAATTCAGCAGATGAGAATATATTTTTTGATTAAAAACTTATATTTTGTATTTTTAATCAAACACTTTAGTAGAAAATTAAACTATCTGGTACGAAATTAAAATATTTCTTTGGAGATTTAAATATTTTGTTAAAAATGAATTGTTTTTATCTGAAATGTGGTTATTCCAATTTTTGTTTGAAAATTTTTCCTTTATAAATTCAAAATTATCAAAAAATTTTGTCAAAATTTAGTAGAAATTTTATTTGTTTAAAATTTACCGATTTGGACAGAAAATTAATCTCTTTGTTTAGAATTTTGTTTAAAAATTAGTTTTTTGAACTGAAAGTTTACAAATTCCATTTTTGATTCAAAATTTATATTTTTAGTTGAAATTTGAATGAATACGTAGAAAACTCGACTTTTTGCATTAAAATCATCTTTTTTTATGAAAATTTTTTTTTGTTGATTTAAAAATCACATTTTTTCTAAACCATTCAACTTTTTAGCTTGAAAACTTAAATAATTTGTTAAAAATTCATTTTTTTTGTTGAATTTTCATCATTTTAGTTAAATATATCGCTGATTGGTTAAAATTTAAATATTTATTTAAAAATTTAACTATTATATTAAAAAAATTTTGTTAGTTAAAAATTTATTATTTTGGTTGAGGATCTAGCTGTCGTTAAAAAATTAATTTTTTTGACGAAAATCCATTTTTTAAACTGAAAACTTACTGACTCTATTTTTCATTCAAAATTTGTATATTTTAGTAAAAAATTAAATTTCTTCGTTATAGAATTCCTCGTTTTTTATTGAAAATTAACCATCTTGTTAAAAATGCTTCTTTTCCGATTTAATAGACTTTTTTTTGTTCAAGATTCATAATTTTAGTTGAAAATTAAAATTTTAATTTTTAGATTGAAAATTCATCTATTAGGCCACAAATTAAATTTTTCTTAAAAATGCATATTTTCGGGTTGGAAATTCGAATGATTTATAAAAATGTCGCTTCTCTAATTTAAAAATTATTATTTTTAAAAATGAAAATTTAACAATTCTATTTTTGGTCCTAAAGTGACCTTTATTAGACTAAAAATTCAATTATTTATTTGACAAATTCATTTTTTTTGGTAAAACATTCATCTTCTTCGTTGAAAATTCAACTATTTGGTTAACAATTTATGCATTTTGTTAAAAATATGCATTTTTGGTTAAATTAAATTATTTTTCATTGAAAATTAATTTAACTATTCTAGTTTTTGTTAACAAAAATTTTTTTACTTTATGAACTCAACTACTTGGTTGAAAATTTATGTATTTCTGTGAAAAAAAATTTTTTAGTAGAAATGTAATCTTCTTGGTTGAAAATTCAATGATTAATTATTAAAAATTAATCTTTCAAAATGAAAATTTAACTATTCCATTTATGGTTAAAAATGGAACTTTTTAGTTTAAAAATTAAACCATATGGTTAAAAAAATTGTATGATTTTTTGAAAATTCGCCTTTTTATAAGAAAATTAATCTTTTTGGTTGAAAATTGAACTATTTGATTAAAAAATATATGCATTTTATTTTAAAGTATGTTTAAGAATTTTTTCTTTTATTGTAGAAAATTAAGCTTCTTTGTTTGAAAATTGATCTCCTTTTAATTACAAATTCTACATTTTGGATTACATTTTTTTATCACTATTTACTGAAAAATCTTTTTTGTTTGGGATTCAAGTATTCTGTCATTAGGGGACTCAAATTTATCAAGAAGATTAAGAGAATCTCTAGATTCGCTCTTGGTTTTTTTTTACTAATCTAAAATGTCCAAAATGCCGAAATGCAGTAAATGAAATTTGAAGTAATACAGTCACAAAGTAAAAGCGAACATTGACAACATTTAGAGAAAAGTTTTTGACGGAGAAAATATTTTTAAATAATTTTTTTCATTGTTTCCTGAATTGGATCTTTTTTGTCTACAGATTTTTTTTTAAATTCTCACCTTGTCGACGTTTTCTCTCGTCTTTGCACTCGTTTCAACGTAAGGAACTCCCCATTGTTGCGATCTGCCCTGAGCCTCGGCTAATGATACTTTTCTCTTCTCCTGAAGATCACTTTTATTTCCCACTAACAAAAATGGAATATTTTCATCGTTTTTCACTCTGAGAATTTGCTCCCTGAGAAAGAAAAATACATTTCTTTATTTGAAATTCTAGGTCTTGCACTCACTTTAGAGATTAAAAACAGTGTAAACAGTGTGACTGAATTTGAAGAAATATTTTCAAAATAGTGTCATAAAATGTTTCAAGTATTAACCCTTAAAGGGCATACTGGGTGTAAAACACCCAGCGACTTATTTGCGCTTTAACGAAACGTACCAAATTAAAAAAAATGGAACATATGGCCGTATCTCGGAAGTATTCTAGTAAAATTTTAATCAAAAATATCAAAAACTTAAAAAGTTATAAATTTTAGAGTGAAAGAAGTCACTTTTTAATTTTTTTCCCAAAAAAGATTTTTTTAACTACTTTAAATTTCCAAAACTGTTATGAAACCTTTTTCTCCTTAAACTAGATAGATTAAACATCATTAATTGATTTTCTTGTAAAAAAACTATCCAATACCGTCGGCACAGCACACGTTTGAATACCCATGGGTATCTAATACCCAGTATGCTCTTTATGTAATTTTACGGAAGTGTGCCCTTTAAGAGTTAAACTTAACATGTGTGTAGTTTAAAATCCAAAAAAGTGCAATTTGAATTTTCAACGAAGAAAATTTATTTTCTACCATAAAAGATGCATTTTTACTCAATTACATGAATTTTCAGTTCAAAATGTTTTCAGCTTAAAAAGAGATTTTTTTACAAAATTGTTGAATTATAATCCAAACAGATTAATTTCCAGAAAAATAGTTTCATTTTCAATTAAAGAAATTATTTTTCAACTAAAATAATTAATCTTTAAAAAAAAGTTGAATTTTTAACTAAAAAAAGATCAATTTGTAATCAATCAAAAATTAATTTTTCAACAAATAGTTAAATTTTCAACCAAAGAAATAAATTCTGAGAATTGGTTCCATTTTTCGTTGAAACATCATTCTTTCCGATAGAAAAGTCTTTTACGTATTACATTTTTGGTTAAGAATTTTTTCTTTCTGGTTAAGAATTTTATTATTTGGTTCAAAACTGAATTATTTTGTTTTGAAAATTCGTCTTTTGGACTTAAAAATTGAAAACTTTCATAGATTTTTTTGTCTTTCTTGGCTAAGAATTATTTTATTTTTTAATTCATATCTTGGTAGATTGTTAATTTTTTTGGTTAAAAATGCTACTGTATGGGTGAAATTTATTCTCTTTTGGTTGAAAATTCATATTTTCGTGTTAAATATGTAACTGTTTTCTAGAAAATTCCTATTTTTAGCTGGAAAATTCAACAACTTGATTAAAACTTTATTTTTTTGTAACTGGAAAATCTTTCCTGGTAGAAAATTCGCATTTTTGGTTTGAAAAATCATCTCTTATGGTAAAAATTTCATATTTTTTTGGTTAAAAATGCAATTGTTCAGTTGAAAATTAATGTGTTTTGATTAAGGATTCAAGTATTTTGTTGAAGATTCGTCTTTTTTGGTTTCAAAATTTCTATCTTTCTGTAAAAAATTTCATCTTTTTGGTTAAAAATGAAATTATCTGGTTAAAAATTAATCTGTTTCGGGTGAAAATTAAATTTGTTTTTGCAAATTCAACTGTTTTGTAGAAAAGGAATTTTTTTTAGTTGAGGATTTAGTTGTTTTTTTGGTTAAATTTAACTGTTTTTTATTTTTAAATAAAATCTTAAAATAACTGAAAATTTAACTATTTTCTTAAAAATTGCACTGACCAGTTGAAAATTTATATTCTCGGTTTTAAAATGTAAATGTCGTGTAGAAAATTCGCCTTTTTGGTTGGAAAATCTAGCCATTTTATAGAAAATTCAACTATTTGATACAAAATTACATTGTTTGTTGAAGATTCGTTTTTTTTAATTTTAAAAATAATTCTCTTAAACGAAAACTTAACTACTCTATTTTTGACTGAAAATTGATATTTTTTTAGTTGAAAAATTAGTTGAAAACACAGAAACACGAATTTATATCCAAGAAAATGTTTCAGTCAAGGAAGAAAAAAATTTCAACTAAATTTTTAAGCCAAAAAGATTAATTTTCTACAAAATAATTGAATTTCCACAATAAAAAAGGAGTTCATTTTCCACCAAATAGTTATTTTTTCTACCAAACAGTTGCATTTTTCACTAAAAACGATGAAATTTCTACCCAAAGAAAAATTAAAATTGTATGATAAATTTTTTTTAACTAAACACTTAGAAATTAATTTTTTTTTAAGAAACAATTAAAATGGTAAAGTTCAAAATTTAAATTTTGGGTCATTACATGGGAGATTTACAATCAAAAACTTATTTTTCTACAAAAAAATTTTTTTTTTGCGTTTTGTGTTTGAAAATAATCCACAGGTATTTTTTTTTTATTTCAATGTGATACTCGAAAATCTCGAAATTTGGTAATTGGGAAGAACATTTCTTTTCAATCGCTCACTGTAAAAGAAGTTTTTAATAGAAAAAATTATTCTTGTACTGAAAATATATTGCATTTTTTTAAACAATTTTATTTTGATCTTGGAAATTTTTTTTCCGATTTTTTCCCCTTAAAATTGCTGTTCAAGTTTCTCAAATGTGCAGGAAAAATTTGAAAATGAATAAATAAAAACTCCAAGTATTACGGTAAAAAAAGGGGAAAAAAGGCGTCAAGTTCAAAATAAATAAATTTTTTTTTACAAAAATGCACTATATTGCTATGAGAAAAAATAACAGTACAAGAATAATATTTTCTTTTCAAAACTTCTTTTACAGTAAGCGATTGAAAACAAATGATTTTTCACGAAAAAAATGATGCAGTTAAATTTTTTAATTCAAAAAAATAATTTTCAACAAAATATTAAAACTTTCGAAAAGGCAAAAACATGAACTTTTAACTGAAGGCAGTCAATTTTCAAGCAAAAAAAATTTAAGACAATAATCAACTTTTAAATACAAAATATATACATTTTCAACGAGAAAATGTAAATTTTTAATAAAAAATGACAGTTAAAATTTTAGCTAAAATTTTTTTTTTCATCCAAAAAAGAATCGAATTTTCAACAAAGGAGTTATTTTTTATCTGAAAATGTAACTTCCATTTTTGTTTAAATACTTATTTTTTTAGTTTAAATATTCATTTTTAAAGTTGAAAATTTAACAATTTTGTTGAATTTTATTTTGTTTTTAGAAATGATCATTTTCAGTTGAAAATGCATCTTTTTTGTTAAAAAATTATCCTTCTTGAGTGAAAATCCATCTGTTGATGTTAGAAATTAATGATTCAACTATTTTGTTGAGAATTTGATTATTTTTGGGCTGAAGAATAAATTAACTGAGAATTTAATTGTATAATGTTTTGTTGAGAATTTATCTTTTCTAGTTGAAAATGTATTTATTTTTTCAATAAAAATTGAACAATTTGATTCGAATTTTTTTTTTGCTTGAAATTTGACTGTTTTCAGTTAAAAAATCATCTGTTTATTATTTAAAATAATTCTTCTTGTTTGAAAATGCATCTATTTTAGTTACACATTCTTTTTCTGTTGAAAATTGAACTATTTTGTTGACAATTCAAGTGTTTGCTGAAAATTAATTTTTTATACTAAACATTTAAATGTATCATCTTCGGTTAAATTTTTTTTATTTGAAACTTGAACAGTTTTGTGGACATTTTCTTGCTTTACAAATTGACCTTTCCCAGTTAAAAATTATTCTTTTTTTGTAGAAAATTATTCTTATTGTTTAAAAACTCATCTGTTTTAATTAAGAATTCATTTTTTTTTCGTTGAAAATGCATCTTTTTTGTAAAATTTTTTTTAATATAGTTTGAAATTATGTTTTTAGATCAAGATTAAACGTTTTATCTTCCGATAAAAATTGATCTTTTTAGTTGAAAATTCATCTATATCGTTGAAAGTTTATGTATTTTGTTGAAAACTAAACCATTTTGCTAAAAACTTTTAATTTGTTGTTGTAAATTAATTTTTTGAACTAATAATGTAACCGTTTTTCGTTGAAAATTGATCTATTTTGTTCAAAATTCGTTTTTTTCTGGTTACAAGCGTGATTTTCTAAATTGTGAATTTAGGTTTTCGCTAGAAAATTATGGTTTTGAACATTAAATTATTTGTTTTCAAATTACATTTTTTGCTTGAAAATTTAAATTCGATTAATTTTTTGACCTCAAAATTTAACTGTCCCATTTTTGATTAAAAATTAAACTTTTTTACTTGAAAGTTAATTTATTTGTTTGAAAATTGAACTTCTGAGCGTGTGAAACAAATTTCAAATTGAATGGGATAAAAATGGAATATTTTGGACTGAAACAGTATTTGAATAGGATCTAAAATTGAATAAAAGCGTTTAATTATAAATAAATTAATTTTAAGTTATTTAAAATTGAAAATAATTTTAAAAGTTTTGGTAAGTTTTTAAAACTGCATTTTATAATTATTTAAATTGGAAATGTAAGCTTCAAAATGAAGACCTAAAATGGAGAATTTTTCAAGTAAAAAATTCCAGAATTACGATACTATAAACTGAATAATTTCATAATTAAAAAAGTTAAGAATTAAGCTTAACATGAAAAAAGAAGTTGAAATCGTACTTATTTTAAATTGCATTATATCATATTGTATAAAATAATAATTTTTAAAAATCATTTTTCTGGCATATATTTGTAAAATTTTCGGTCTGAAAATAAATTCAGTCATTTCCCGGTTGGCTTCAAAAAAATTTCTGGGTTTCCGGTGCAACGTTCACCCTGACTACTCAATATTTTAGGTCACGATCTACAGTAATTTGAGAAGGCAGGCGCAACAAATTTTGGAAGAGAAACCGACAGAATAACACAAAAATACTTGAAGTCATAATTTTGTATGCTAAATTTATTTATTTAATTTTTTCGTTAGCTTCCGCTTGAGGGGAAAGAGTTAATTTTAATTTATAAAAGCTCATTTTATTTTTTGAATTGTTCTTTACAATAAACATAATTTAAAAAATTACTAATTAAAAATAATTGTACGTATAATTTCCAGATAAAATAATTTCCCTAAAAACGTGAACGAATATTTGTAAAGAATTAATATTGTAAAGGACATTTCAAAGAATATTAGGTTTTTTGTAAAGAAAATTGGAATGAAAATTATTTCATAATTTTGTTCCTAATGTTCATGAATTCGAATAATCATTCTAATAACTAACAATAAATTGTTTCAACCAAAAAGATTAATTTTTTACCACAAAAGACGACTTTTCAACCAAATAAATGAATTCCCAACCAAATAATTGAATGATTTAATTTTCAGTTAAAAAATTAATTTTCCAAAAAAAAAAAGTTTCAACTAAAATGACCAATTTTAAACTAAAATATTTAATTTTCAACTGGAATAGATTAATTTTGAACATAAAATATGATTTTTTAACCAAAGAGAGCAAGTTAAATTTTTAGGTAAATAAATAATTTTCAATTAAAATGATGAATTTTTAAACAAAATGATGAATCTTTAACTGGAATATTTGAACTTCAAACTAAAAAGATGAATTTTCAACTGAAATTATAAGTTTTTATTTAGAATAATTAATTTTTCAACCAGAAAAATTAATTTTCAACCATGATGATTAGTTGCCACCAAAAAAATGACTATTTTTCAACTAAAAAAGATAATATTCAAACAAAAATTGAATAGTTAAAGATGAATATTCTCCCAAAAAGACGACTTTTCTACAAAATGAATCAATTCTAAACCAAATACTCGAATTTACAACTAAAAAATAAAATAACTTACAACCAAATAGTAAAGTTTTTAACTAAAAAAGATTAGTTTTTAACCAAAAATAGAATAGTTTAATTTTCAGTTAAATAATTACTTTTTCAAAAAAAAAAAACCATAAACAAATTTTCAACTGAAATGATAAAGCTTTAACTGGAATAGATAAATTTTAAAAATCAAAGATAATTTTTTAACAAACATGCATTTTTAACTAAAAAAGATCAATTTTCACCCAAAAATTGAATAATTTAATTTTCAGTTTAAAAAATTGATGTTCAACCATAGAGTAATATTAATCTACTTTTACTCATAAAGAATTATTGTTATTTAATTTACTACTGCATTGAAAAAATCAAGCACGCTCTCGAAAAAATTCTCTGACTTTAAGAAAAATTCCTTAACATTTCCAGGATTTTCCAGAAAAAAAATCTCTGTCATTTCCCGGTTTTTTTCTGTTTCGCAAACATTTTGTACAGTTAATGAAATTCCAAAATTTTAAATTCTAAAGCCAAAAATGTCTCCATTTTAATAATAAAACTGAGCTGCAAATCATTTTAAGTAATTTTAAGCTAGAAATATTAAATATTTACATGTTGGTTTACTTTTTTTTGAATTTTAAATTATTATTGAAAATTTTTTCAGAACTTCTAAGCATCTTTTAAAATGATTCGAATTGTTCCTTAAATTTTAAAAAATCCTGAAAAATATAAATATTTCCTTGAAATCTATCAGATTAATTTTTGTCAACTTTGGAAATTCTAAAACTTCTAAAAGTTACTAGAATTTTTTTCTAAGAATAATAGGTGTTCAATATTTATTTATACATCCAAATTTAACCATTTTACTTGTAAATATAATTTTTTAAACAGAAAAATTAAAATTGCAGCGTTCAAAGTGTAATTTTTTGGTTTTATTTTCGAATATTTGATTTATAATTACTGACTTTAAATTAACAGTCAAATATTTATAATTATTAAGTAATTGTTCTTTTTCTGAAATGAAAAATTGTTAAATTGTACACTAGAACAATATTTTAAAATGAGCAATTATTCACTTTTTATTCCTTAAAGCGCAGTTAAATTTTAAAATTCATTATAATGTATATTCACAGTTGATCAATCAAAAATTTTTTCTCTCTAAAATTGTAGATTTAAAACGCTACTAATTCAAGGTGGCCGTTTTAATCGAAGAAAAAAATTCCCGGTCATTTCCCGGTTCGCAAACATTTTTCACGGGCAATGAAATTAAAAAAATCAAACGATATTCTAAATATTTTTCCACATAAAGTAATAAAAAATAAACAACCAATTAAAGCATTCCAAGTGGAACACTTGAATTTCAAACTTTTGAAATTGAAGTTCAAAAGTTTTTTAAATTCAAAAATAGTGTATTCAAATGCTCAAAAATGTACACGTACCAAAGGGAAGGCAGTAACAATTTTCAATTAAACAATGTTAAATGAAATGCAAATTAACTGCAAAATTTAGAACTTTTATAAATTATAGAGTTCAAAGATTCAGATTAAGTTCCAAAAATATGTTAAATTATTTTTATTTCAAATAGTCTAGGCATCAGTAAAAAGCTTTGAAATTTTATTTCAAAATTTTGAAAAATCTAGAAGTGGTTAAAAATTTTTCCAAATTCAAAATAATTTTTGAATTTGTTTTGGGATCTTTTACACATATTTCAAAATGAATTGAATTTTTTCTATAATATTTAGAAAATCCTGCAAATTTAGAAAAAAACTAGAATTTATAAATAACAATAGAACACTTCTTGTTTCTAAAAATATTAGAGTTATTTTAAGAGATATTTAGAAGTTTTAAAAAGATTCAAATTAAATTTAGAACTTGAAATAATTTCAAATACTCACAGCCGAATTTAAAATAAAATGTACATTTTTGCAGATTTCAAACACAAAATTTGGAATTTTTTTTTAAGAATTGTGAAACACTTCAAAAGAATAAAAAAATGTTTTAAGATTCTTAGGAAAATTGAAAATGATTTTTCACTTTGAGAAATTGTGGAAGATTTTAAGAACTTTTCTTTTAATTTGCAGGATTTTCAAAAATTGTAGGAAAATTTCGATTAATTTTAAAATATATTTAGAAGTTCTGAAAAAAATGTTAACAAACTTCGTTTAAATTATTTGAAATAATTTCAAGTTTTTAATTAATTTTAAATCTCTTCAAAACTTCTAAATATTTCTTAAAATTACTCAACTTTTTTCTACAAATAATAAGTGTTCAATTGTTATTTATGCGTCAAAATTGAATAATTTCACTTATTTATTTTTAAATTTTAAATTGAATAAAAACCTTTAATTATGACTATATTATTATGGAGTTATTTTTAAGTTAAAAATAGTAAAATGCACGTTTACATTTTTTAATAGCTGAAAAAATTAATAGAAATAATATATTAATAAATTTATTTATTAAATTTAATGTAAAAAATAATATAAAGGAATTAAAAATTAATTAATTAAAAACTCTGAATTAAAAATATATTATTGATAAATCATGAAAATTTTCATTTAAAAATTAAATTTTCAGAATAAATAATATATTAATTTTAATTCTTTTCAAGACTTTCGGATTGAAACAGTTACAATCTGGAAATTCTCAAATTTTGAACTGATCTAGAATTGTTTAGTCAAATCAATTATAGAGTACAGATCCATTTTAAAAATAATTTATTTTTTTATATTTATAGTTGATAAAATGAAACTGTTTTTATCAAATTTTTTTTTTATTTTAAATTGTTTAAATCTTCAAAACTATACTTTAATTATTAAAAAAAACTGTTAAAATTGAACTTGGGCAGATTTTTCTTCTGAAAATTCATAAAATTTCTGGTTTCTCGGTCCGGCAGCCACCCTATTTTTTATTAAAAAATCTTCGATTTTAAAAACTTCTAATTTTTAATTTGTTTTAAACTTTAAACCTGCAGTTTAAAATCCCTTGAAATTAAAATATATTCTTAAAAATAAAAAATGAAAAATGTTTAAAGTGAAAGATTTTCACTTTTGATATAATAATTTATAAAAATCAAAATTTGAAAAATTATTTAAAAAACGGTTGAAATCAATATTGGACCAAATTTTTATTCTAAAAATATGGTTAAATTCCCGGTCAAACATAAAGTCACTGTCATTTCCCGGGTTTCCCGGTCCAGCGGCCACCCTGTAATTTTTAATTTTTCAAGTCTTTAAAAACTGAATTTTAAAATTCTTTAAATGAAAAATTTGTGTTAGAAAATACAAATCTAAAAGGGAAAATTTTTAATCGAAAGATTTTCGAATTATTCACTGTAAACTGTATGATATTATAATTTAAAAAGATCACAATTCAACCTAATTATTTTAAAAACTGTTGAAATAAAAATTGGAAACATTTTTTTATCTTAAAATTTGTAAAATTCAGGGTGAAAAAATGAATTCACTGTTTTCAATAAAATTAAAGATTAATTTTAAACGACACTGTACACTTAGAACTATCTTTAAACTGTTGTTCTAACCTGAATTCTTGTGTGGCCTGAAAGCTGTCATCTTCTGTGATTGAAAAAACACAGAGAAATCCTTCCCCACTTCGGAAATAGTTATCTCTAATAGCTGCATAGTCTTCTTGTCCTGCCGTGTCCAAAATATCGATTTGTACTTCTTCTCCGTCTAATACAACTTTTTTCCTGTACGAGTCTGCCTTTGTCGGCTCGTAGTTTTCCACGAACTAAAAATACGTTTCAAATTTTATTTGAGTGAAACTTTTTTATGCAAAAGTTAACAAAATAATTAGGAATACTCAGTAGTTATCTCAAGCTCAATTATGAGTATTGTTAAAAATTATTGATGAAATTAAAGTCAATATTTTCAAAATGGAATAGTTTAATTTCCAGTTTAAGAAATTACTTTAAAAAATGTTGTAATCAGTTTAATTGCACAAAAAAAGACGAATTTTTAACACAATTGTTAAATCCTTAACGAAACAGGTTGAAAATTTAAGTATTTGGTATAAATTAAACTTTTTTGCAGAAAAATCATATTTTCTGTTTGAAAATTCAACTGTTTTGTAGATAATTCGCCCTTTTGGGATCAAAATTCAACAATTTTGTTGAAAATTCTTCTAATTTCTTTGGTTAAAAACTAGTTTCTTATCTGAAAATTGAATTATTCGATTTTTATCTAAAAATAGTTCAATTTTATACTATAGCAAATAAGTTTTTAACTGAAAATAAAATAGTCAATTTTCCAGTTTAAACAATTATTAAAAAAAAAAAAAAGAATTTTAAACCAGTTGAATTAAACCAAAAAAGACGAATCTTTCAACCAAATAGTTGCATTTTCAACTAAAGAAACTCTGTTTTCAACCAAAAATAGAATATTAATATTTCCAGATTAAAAATAACCTTTCAAGAAAAAAGCCTTTTTTCACCAGTTTATTTCACTGTAAGAAGAAGAATTTTTAACAAAATAATTGAATCCTCAATCAAATAGATGAATTTTCAACCAAACAAATGAATTTTGATCCAAAAAGGTGAAATTTCAACAAAAAAGTTATGTTTTTTATATAAATCTAATGTTTTAAAAAACATTGGACTTTTACGGCGAAAAAAATGAATTTTCATAAAATACATGAATGTTCTACCAAAAATAAAATTTTTCAATAAATAAGATTAATTTTCTACTAAATTTTTTTATTTTTAAGCCTAGAAGACGAATTTTATACAAGAAAGATTAATTAAAAAAGAAAATTTTTAAACTAAATATTTGAATATTAAACTAAAAAATAAAAATTTTCTACAAAAAATGAAATTGTTAAATGTTAAGGTTAAAAAGTTAATTAAAAAAAATTTTTTTAAATTTTAATTTAACCAAACAGTCGAATATTAAATTAAATAAATTAATATTTTAACAAATAGTTGAATTTAAAACTTATTTACGATAAACATTCAACCAAACGAAAAAGTATTTTAAGAGAAAAATTTCACTTTTTAACCAAAAAGGTGGTTTGTTAACCAAAATTAATCTCCTAACAAAAAATACGAATTTTATATTAATAAAATACACGAATTTGAAAAAAATTGTTGAATTTTCGAGCCAAAAGAACGAATTTTATACAAAAAAGTTGAATGCTTAACTAAAACAGATAAATTTGTAACCAAGCAGTTGCATTTTTTCCAAAAAGAATGAATTTTCAGTCAGAAAGATTAATTTTCTACGAAAAAAACCAACTCAATTTTTCAACCAAGGTTGAATTTTCAAAAAAAAAAAGTTTATTTTTAAACAAATAATTAATTTTTTTACCAAATTGCTGAATCCTTAATCAAACAGATGAATTTTTAACTAACAAAGTTGATGTTTCATGCCGAAAGACGATTTAAAATATTTAAGTTTTTAAGGTAAAAAGACCGAAAGTTTTAAAAAAGATTTGACTTTTGAAGCGAAAAAGATCAAGTTTTAACAAAAAGGTAATTTTCAACTAAATATTTAAATATTAAACTAAAAAATTTACATTTTTGATTAAAAAAATATAAATTTTCAACCAAAAATGAAATTGTTAAATGTTAAGGCTGAAAAGTTAATTTTTAATAATAAAAAAATAATTTTAAACAAGTTGAATTTAACCAAATAGACGAATTTTAAATAAAATAAATTAATATTCTAACAAATAGTTGTTATTTAGGATAAATTTTCAACCAAAAGAAAAAGTATTTTAAAAGAAAAATTTCACTTTTTAACCAAAAAGGTGATTTTTTAACCAAAATTATTCTTCTAACAAAAAAGACGAATTTTATATTAATTAAATACACGAATTTTAACAAAATTGTTGAATTTTTGGAGACAAAAGAACGAGTGTTGTAAAAAACAGTTGAATCTTCAACCAAAAAGGATCAAGTTTTAACCAAAAACGGAAAATTTTAAATTTCAGTTCAAAAATTAATTTTCAACAAATTAGTTTTATTTCCAACCAAAGAATAGAGTTCTTAACAAAAAAATAGAATTTTTAAATAATTAGTTCCACTTTCAACCAATTAGATAACTTTTTGGACAAAAAAAAAGATGATTTAAAAAAAAAAGTTCAACCTTCAACTAATCAGTTGAATTTCAACCAAAAACAGATGAATTTCAAGGAAAATCTAATAGTGGGTATTTCAACAGACAAATATTTTAATTTTCTACGAAAATAGTTAAATTTTCTACACAAAAGGACGAATTTTTATCAAAAAATTTGAATCCTGAAACAAAAGATTCATTTTTAAGCAAATAGTTGATTAAGCAGATTAATTTTCCACAAAAAAAGCCAAAAAAAACGAATTTCCTTCAAAATAGTTAAGTTTTCAACTAAATATAATAGACTTTTCAACCAACAAAAAAAAAAAGAACTTTTAACAAAAAATAATTGGATTTTATTATTGGGTAATAGTTTTAATTTTTATTTCACCCCACTCTTTTTATTCATTGAAGGAGTCTCTACAAATTTCTTTGTTACATTTTTAATAAAAATGTTTTATTTCGGAATAATACCATTATGATTTGTATAAACAATACTTTTAATGAATAACATTTTTTAAAAAACGTATCAATGAGATTGGTAGAGAATATTTTATAAATCATTTTGACCAAAAGCTCAATTTTTGGGCTTAAGATAACCAGTGAACATAATAAAGGTGTTCTGGATCATAAAAAAAATCAAAACTTGCGAAAGTATGTCAGTGTCATAAAAATTCTTCCTTATAAAATAGTTAATATGAGGTGAGAGGTTATTAAACTATAATCTATGAGGAATTCGATATTACGCCCACGCACCTCGTCATACATAAATTGTAGAGTGAGAGCAGATTTTCCAACTCCTCCACTTCCAACCATGATGACCTTGTGCAATGCCTGAGTAGCTCCTGGTTTTTTTGACATTTTTGCTTATGCCTATTAAACAAGAATATTTTATTTAATGATTGTAAAAGTATCGACAACAGTAATTGAATGATTGTGAATTCTCTTTTGTTAAAGCTCCTTCGACTTTAACGAACACATTCTCATCACGTATCTCATGCTTCGCACTCTAGTTTATCCCTGAAATTTTATATCATTCACATAAATGTATATTATTATAATTCGTAACTTGCATTGGTATTAAAACAGACGAAATTTCATTGTCCCGTTTAAAAAAATTTGAAAACATTTTTTGCAATTCATTTTGAATTCTCCCTAAATTATTATTATATTATCCTAAATTTGGTACATTCTTCTAAATTTACTCAATTATATTCATTCAATAAAGTTTTTAAAAGTTTTTATTTCATTCATTTTGAAGTCTTTAAAACTCGCCCTAAATTTGGAGGCATTTGATTAAATTCTTTTTAAGTTTCTTTAATTTTTCCCTAATTAATTTCAAATTTATTGAATTATGATTGTACAAAATGTTGAACTGATTTATTTTGAAAGTGGTTAGTTTAAATAAGTTTGTTTTGGCAAAGTTATATTAAAATTTTTTTAAACCAATTGAAAATTGTACATTTCAGTATTTTTTAAAAATATATTTAATTTATAATATATTATCATAAAACTATTCAGCTTCTACGTTTTTAATTTTTTAAAGAATGGTTGCGTATCAAATTCCTTGATTCAGAAAGTGCGCTTTAAATACTTTGAATCATAATATTTGTATATTTGTCATGTTTTGAATTTGAAAATATAAACGAGAAAAAAGCCTTTTTGGAGACTAAAAAAAACTGGTAAATTTCGGCATGCTAAAAGTTAAAAAAAAAAAAACGGCCTGTCATACGAAAAAAATAGGTAAAGAGAATTTTGTAGCTACGTTTTGGAACATACGCCCTTATGAATATTTTAATTTGTCTTGTGCCGTTTCTCCAAACAATCAATTTCATTATTTATAATATTATTTTTTACGATTAAAACGAAAACCACGCATTTTATCAGGAAATTATTTCAACAAAAATTTTTAGATTTTTTGGTATTAAAGAACCTTTCTCTTTATATCTTGTGTCATTTTACCGAAAAATCTAATTTTTTTATTTTTAATGTTGTTATTCACGATTAAAATATAAACTACTAATCATATAAAAAAAATATTTATAAAAATTGTTGTTCTCTACTTTCGGTAAACAAATTTTATCTATTTATTTTTTCTTAGCTTGTGTCATGTGTGGAAAATTTAAGTTTTGTATTTTCTCTCTTTTTTTTATAAATAAAACAAAAACTACGTGTCCTATAAAAAATTGATTCATAAAAAATTTGTCGATATTTTTTGGGTGCATAATGTTTGTCTTATAATTTTTTTTCTACCTTGCATAGTTTGACAACAAAATACAATTTTTTATTACTTTTTGTTTGATCAAAATTTGAATAATCAATTATTCGAAAAAATTCGAAAAGTTGTTATGATAATCTCGTAGGGCTTTCACAAAGCAACGTTTTTCTTTTCTAGACTTTTTTTCGTATCATGCGTTGTTTTGCCTTAAATCGTTCATTTTAGTTTGTTTTTCTGGATTTTGAAAATGCTATAACTCTAGTAATTTTTGATTTTTCAACGAAAGTCATTAGAATAAATTGTTAAATTTTTTTAATTCTATGAATAACCGTATAGAGAATTTTTGAATTTTTAAAAAAGTGGTCTTAAAAATATTTAAAATGTGCCCACTTTTTGAATTTCTATCCAGAATGGCTGGCTAAAGAACTTGACCTTTAGTTGTGGACACTAAAAACCTGTTTTCCGGATTCAGGGGGTCTCAAAACGTGGACATTTGACAAAAACTGGGGGGGGGGGGGTCAAATTTTACACAAATCTAATACCTTCTCTGATGAGAATGTAAAAATGGAACGCTAAAGATGAAAAATGTTCTACTTGAGGTAATAAAAACTGAGCTGCAAATAAAAGCACTCAAAGTGGAACTGTTAAATTTTAAACTTTTAAAATTGAAATTGAAAAGTTTTTAATTAAAAAAATTTGTATTCAAATGCTCAATAATTTACGCGTATAAAATTGAAGGTACTAAAAATTTTCGATATAAAAAAATATCAATCCACGTTATCATTTTCAATGTCCTAATTTAAAATATCAATCAATGAACTTTAAAATTTCCAAAATTATATCATTTTAAGAAACTTTAAGCTAGAAACATTAAATATTTAAAAATTGAAAAAATGTTAACTGAACACTTCTTAAATTAGAAATTCTATTATTTTCTTTCTAAATAGTTTAAACATCCTTGGAAAGCTTCAAAATTTTATTTCAAAATCTTGAGAAATCTAGAAGTTGTTTTAAATTTAAAATTATTTTGGAAATTTTTACAGAACTTCTAAATATCTTTTAAAATTAATTGATTTTTTTTTACAATTTTCAGACAATCCTGCAAATGTTAGAAAATTTCTTTCCAAATTGGATGTACAAATAAAAATTCAACATTTATTATTTGTAAGCGAAATTTGAATAATTTTAAGAGATATGTAGAAGTTTCGAAAAGATTCAAACTTAATATAAAATTTGAAATAATAGCCTAATATAAAACAAAATGTAGATTTTCACAAATTTTCACAAATTTTCAACAACAAAATTAGATTATTTTCAAGAATTGTGTAAGGCTTCAAAAGAATAAAAACATTTTCTTAAGATTCATAGGAAAATTAAAAATAATTTTTCATTTTGAAAAATTATTTTAAGACAATATTTAAAAAGTTTTTCAAAGATTTAAACAAAACATTCAAAAAAGACTCTAGAAGATTTTAAGAAAACTTTCTAAAATTTGCATGATAATGTTCAATCTTTTTGAAACTCCTAAATATCTCTTAAAATTACTCCAATTTTTTCTACAAATGTTAATTTGTAAATGAACATTTACAAATGAACGTTAAAATCAGAAAAATCTTAAATTTTGAACTGATTTAAAATCGGTTTGTCAAATCGCTTTTGTTCACTTTTTATTACTTAAAGTACAGATAAATTAAAAAAAAATTATTTATTTGTTAAACAAAAATGTTTTTCATTCAAAATTTTCAACGTAAAAGGCTTTCATTTTTTATTTGTTCAACTCTTTAAGAAAGCATTTAAAAATTGTTTAAATTTAAAATGTAAGCTTAGAAATACAAATTTTAAATGGAAAATTTTTTAATGAAATAATTTGGAATTACGCATTGTAAGCTAAATAATAGCATAATTGAAAAACATAAAAATTCAACTAATTATTTAAAAACTGTTGAAATCGAATCTTTAACTGGAATAGTCGAATTTTTAATCAAAAACGTGAATTTTCACACAAGAAGATCAATTTTCAACCAAAAATAGAACACTTAAATCTGTAAAACAAATTAATTAATAAAAAATTGATGAATTTTCAACTAAAATGTAAATTATTCATCTCGAATAGTTAAATTTTAAACAAAAGAATAAATTTTAAACTAAAAAGATGAATTTTTATCAAAAGAGTCCAAATTTCAACAAAGTAGTTTTATTTTCCACTAAAAATATGAAATTTTTAAAACTAAAATGACAAATATTTAAATGGAAGACTTAAATTTTTAACCAAAATATGAAATTTCAAAACAAGAAGATTAATTTTCTACCAAAAAAGACGATTTTTCGACAAAATACATGAATTTTGAACTAAAAAGCATCATTTTTCAACTAGAAATGAAATAGTTAAATTTTTATTTTTAAAAACTAATTTTTCACACACAGAAAAAACTAATTTTCAACCAATTAGTTTTTTACTTAAAAATAAGAGGATGATTTTTCAACTAAAATCATGAACATTTAAATCGAATACTTGAATATTCAAATCAAAAGATTAATTTTCCATCGAAAAATGCGATTTTTGAACAAAATACATGAATTTTCAAGTAAAAAGGACAAATTTTCAACTAAAATGATGAATCTTTTAATTAGAATAGTTGAATTAAAAAAAAAAAGATACATTTTTAACAAAAAATATTAATTTCTACAAAAAAGACGAATTTTCTACTAAAAAAAGATAATTTTATAATAAAAAATGGAATAGTTTAATTTTTACATAAAAAATTAATGTCCAACAAAAGAGATGAGTTTTCAATTCAAATTATATAATCATGGAATATTCAGTTGGAATAGTTTGTTACATTTTTATTTTAAAAAAGTAATTTTCTACAACAAAAAATAACTTATTTCAAAAATAATAGTTACATTTTCAAAGAAAGTGATGAATTTTCAACTTAAATAACGAATCTTCAGCTGGAAAAGTTAAATTTTAAATCAAAAAGATGAATTTTCAACTAAAAAATATCATTTTTTCACTAGAAATTCAATACTTAAATTATTATTTAAAAAAAATATTGTTCAACTAAAAAGATGAATTTTTAAACAAAATAATGGAATATTCATCTGGAACAAAATAGATCAAGTTTCCACTGAAATTTTTAAACTTTCATTAAAAAACACTAATTTTCAGCTAAAGAAAGAAAGAATTTTCGACAGCATAGTTCATTTTACCAATTAAACTGATGAATTTGAATTTAAAAAATTATGTTTTTTAAATAATTGTCAACCAAGCAGTTAAATATTCATATAAAAAAGGATGAATTCTGTAAGAAACATGTAGTAGTCGATATTTAAACCCAGAAAGATTTCAATTTTTAATCAAAAACAGTTGAATTCAACAAAAAAGACGACATTTAACATTTGTTAAATTTTCAACTAAGAAAGATTTTTCAGCCAAGAGAGAGAAAAAATCGCAAACAAACTGTTGAATTTTAAACCAAAAAAAGTCTTTTCAAGCAGAAATTTAAATTTGTTACCAAACAGATTAGATTTTTAATAAAATCATTTTACAAATGAAAAATAATTGTTATTCCATTGTATATTTGATTAAAAAAAGAAAAACGCTGTAGAAAAAACTCCCTAACATCTTGATCGTGAAATCTTCAATACTTTCTGAAATTTTAAAATACACTATATTCTTTAAAATATTTTTAAATGCTTAAAATCCCGTACAACATCTTGAAAAATAGAATATATTTTTTAATTCATTTAAAAAGGTTTAAATCTTAAAAATCCTAAAATATTTAAAAATTTCCCGTTCTGTCAATGTTGAAGTTTCAGTTTAAACAATGGAATAAATTCACACTCAGTAATAAAAAAAAACTGAAATGGAAAAAATATTAAGGAAATAAATTTCTAGAATACATTTTTGAGATGATATTCGGCCAGAGAATGATTAAAAAATTTACGAGGTATGTTACAGACTTCTAGAGAAGAGAATTTCCCACAAGATGTTGGGATCACGATGCAGATTGATTAGAGAGATGTGAAAAATTTCTGCGAAATGCTCTCTTAGTTCCATTAGTGTTAAGAAAGACAGGATATGGAAATTATCTTGTCGGCGTGGGAAATCTTTCGTAAAGGGTCAAGTGTACGTAATTATAGCGAACCAGCTGAATAACTCTGGTCTCCAGAACAAACATAAATTCTACTTTATGCAATGGAATCAATTATTTTTCTTTCACATTTTCTCTTAGAACAGTAACATTAATGTATCAGAGAAAATGTAGAACATTTGCATCAAAAATCCGTGAAGAAATATACTTTTCAAGTTTTACTTTCACATTCTTAGAGGCACAACCAAATTTATTTCCAGCTTTTTTTTGCATTTAAATACTGATTTTTTTAGATACAATTTTGACTAACGGGATTAATTTTAATATTTATACTATATCTAAAGATAAAAATGTAATCAAAGGAAACGGTGGAATTTTTAACACGAAAAAATGAATGATTTAATATTTTCTTTCAAAAGAATTGAGTTTTAAACTAAATTGATAAATCTTCAATTAAAAATATGGATTTTTAATAAAGCGGTCCTACTTTTAACCAAATAGTTGAATTTTTAACCAAAAATGTGAAAATTTCTACTAAAAAAAATATATATTTGCAAAACGAAAAGAAGAATTTTCAACATACGGATTATATTTTCAACAAAGGAAAATTTTTCAGTCAAAAAATAACAAAAATTGAAACCAAACTGGTGTATTTGAAAAAAAAACAGACGAACTTTTTATAAATCCTTTGAATTTTCAATACAAAATATTTAAAATTTCGGTTGAATCTTAAACTAAAACAGATTAATTTTCAAATATATAGTTGAATTTTTAACTAAAAAAGATTACATTTCTGACAAAAGAAATAAATTTTCAAACATAGAGTTGAAATTTTTACCAAGAAAGATTTTTTTGTAAAGAAATTAAGAAAATTGTCAAGCAAAAAAGACCAATTTCCTACAAAACAGTTGAATTTTCAACAAAAAAATTAATTTTCAACAAAACTGACAGAACCGATTACCGGCGGAAACTTTAACTTCGACTAATAGAGATTTTTAATTGAAATCAAGGTAGGGTAGAATTCTACGAAAAAAGCGAATCTTCAACGAAATAGTTGAATCCTTCACCGAAACAAATTATTTTCGCACCAAACAATTGCATTTTTAACTAAGGATGATTTTTCAGTAAAAAAAAAATGAAATTAAACTATTGTATTTTTCCGACCGAAAGACGAATTTTCTACCAAACAGTTGAATTTCCAACCCAAAAAGACGAATTTTTAACAAGACAATCGAATGCTCAATCAAAAGAAATTAATTTTCGAACAAATAGTTATATTTATAATAAAATAACCAAAAATCGTGAAGCTTTTCACATTTTTAAATGTTTTTTTTGTTCTTTTTTTCAGATTGCAAAAGGAACATTTTATGGTAGTTGTCCAAATTTTCTGAAAGAAATTCTTGAATTATCATTCAGATAGTTGCAGTTTGCGTTTGATTTTTTAACCAAAAAAGACGAATTTTCAAAATAAAAAAAATAAACAGTTTAATTTTCAGCCAAGGAAAAAAATGACAATCAAATTGTTGAATTTTTAATTTAGAAATACGAATTTGAGGCAATAGAAACTTAAATAAACTTTGGAATAAATCTATTTTGCACTAAAAAAATATCAACTTTTAACCCAAAAAATGTAAAAAATCAATTTTCAACTAAAATGATAAATATTTAACTGGAATACTTGAATTTTTAACCGACAAGATAATTTTTTAACAAAAAGATTAACTTGCAAAGAAAAAGATAATTTTGTACAAAAAAAAAAAGATTTTTAACACAATATGTGAGTTTTTAACAAAAGAGTTGAATTTTCAATTAAAAAAGACAGATTTTCATCCAAATTGTTGAATTTTGAACAAGAAAAGATCAATTTTCAACTAAAACTGGACATTTAAATTATCAGTTGAAGAAATTAATTTTCAATCGCACTGATGAATTTTCAACTAAAACTATGAATCTTTTAACGATAAAGATTAATCTTCTACAAAAGAAGGCGAACTTTTCACAAAGTATATAAATTTTCAAACAAATTGTCTAATTTTTAAATAAAAAAAAATCAATTTTCAACCAAACAGTTGAATTTTCATCCCAAAAGATACATTTTTCACCAAAAATAGAACAGCTAAACTTTTTGAAAATAATCGGATTCTTAACAATAAAAATGGATTTTCAATAAAGCAAATTATGTTTTCAAGCAGAGATGAATTTTCAATTAAAATGCTGAATCTTTAAAAAAAATTAACAAAAGAATTTAATATTTCACCAAATAGTTGAATCTTTACCTATAATAATTAATTTTTTGACTAAAAATATTAATTTTCAACCAAGGAGATTAATTTCTAACAAAAATATGAATTTTCAACTAATAATGAGAAATTGTTAGTAAAAAAATGAATGTTCAACTAAAGAGATGAATTTTTATTTAAAATAATGGAATATTCAACTGGAATAATAGTTACATTTTCATTTAAAAAAAAAAAAATTTCAACCAAAAAATATTCAAAGAAATATCAAGTTTTTAATAAAGCAGCTCAGTTTTCAACTAAAGAAATAAATTTTGAATTAAAACGATGAATCTTTAACAAACATACAAAATTAATTTTTAAAAAAGAATTTAACTTTACATCAAATAATTTAATTTCAAATCTAAAAGATGAATTTTCAATTAAAATTATAATTATTTAACTGGAATACTTATATTTTTAACCGAAAAGAAGAATTTTTAAACAAAAAACGTCAATAAAGTGATAATTTTTTAACAAAAAAATCGAATTTTGAACAAAATACGTGAATTTTCCACGAAGTATTTGGATTTTCAATTTAAAAAACACAAATTTTCATTCAACAAAGTAATTAAATTTTCAACCAGAGATAAATTTTAAATTAAAATGAATCTTCAACCTAAAAAATTAATTTTTAATTAGAGTTTAAATTTCAGGGTGGCCGTTTTAATCGACGAAATAAATTTCCGGTCATTTCCCGGTTCGCAAATATTTTTCACGGTCAATGAATAATTTTTCATTTTGAAAAATTATTTTAAGAGAATATTTTAAAAGTTTTTCAAAGATTTAAACAAAACTTACAAAAAAGATTCTAGAAGACTTTCAGAAAACTTTCTAAAATTTGCATGATAATTTTTTATCTTTTTAAAAATCCTAATTATCTCTTAAAATTAGTCAAATTTTTTCTACAAATGCTAATTTGAAAATTATATATCAAAATTTAAAAATTTCACTTACAAAAGAAGCATTTTTTATATATAACCATTAAAATTGTAACATTCAAAGTTTAAAGCCTCTTCGAAATTTTAACGATTACAGAATTTCTATGTCAAACAATTCAGTTAAAGATTCTTTACTTTTTTTCAACATCAAAGGCTTTTATTTTTAATGGAAAATTGTTAAAGTATAAAAATTTTGAATTACGCATTGTAATCTAAATAATAGCATAATTGAGAAACATAACAATTCAACTAATTATTTAAAAACTGTTAAAAACCAACGTGGACAGATTTTTCTTCTACAAATTTGTAAAATTCTCGGTAAAAGAAAAAATTCACTGTCATTTCCTGGATTTTCCCGGTCCAAAAAAATGGAATTCTTGAATTAAAAATTTTTTAAATTAAGGTTTAACAGTTTTTTAATTCAAAAACGTTGTATTTAAATTCTCAATAATTTCCACGTGTAAAATGAAAGCTTTTCAACACTTTTCAACTAAACAATTAAAAATTAAATGCATTCTCTCCCAAACTAGATATCCAAGTTATCATTTTCAGTGCTCCTAATTGTAGAATCAATCAATGTATTTAATTTTTCAAAATTATATCATTTTAAAAAATTTTAAGCTAAAAATTTTAACAATTGACCGATTACATTTTTTTTAACTGAACTTAACATTAAAATTCAAAATTTTATTTCAAAATCTTGAAACATTAGCATGTTTGAACTTTTTTTAAAATTTTAAATTATTTTAGAAATGTTTTCATAACTTTTAAGTATCTTTTAAATTGATTTGAATTTTTTCCTACATTTTTTTTAATCCTTCAAAATTGAAACAATTTCACTTACACATTAAGCATTTTTCAAATACAACAATTAAAATTGCAACGTTCAAAGTTTAAAGATTCTTCGAAATTTTAACGATTCCAGGCTTTCTATTTCAAACAATTTAGTTGAAAATTCCTAATTTTTCAATATTTGGTTTCAATTTACTTGTCTTAAATACAAATTCAAATATTGCTAAATATTCAATAATTAATCTTTTTTTTAATTAAACATTTCAAATTGAATGGGTTAAAAATTGAATATTTTAGACGGAAACAATATTTTTAATGTAATAAACTCCTTTAATTAAGAATGTATTATTATGAAGTTATTTTTATGTTGAAAATAGTTTATAAACCTTCAGTCACACGTTCATATTTTTTTAATGATTAAGACTTTCAAATTGAAACCGTTTAAGTTTTAACGTTAAAATCTGAAAATTCTTAAACTTTGAACTGATTTAAAATCGTTTTTGTTTACTTTTTATTACTTAAAGTAGAGATAAATAAAAAACAGATTTATTAATTAAATGAAAATGTTTATTTTCCAAAATTTTCAACATTAAAGGCTTTTTTTTTTATTTGATCGAGCCTTTAAGAAAGAATTTAAAAATTCTTTAAATTAAAAATATAAGCTTAAAAATAAAAATTTTGAATGTAAAGAAATTTTTAATTACGTATTGTAAGCTAAATATTTGCATAATTGAAAAACATAGAAATTCAACTAATTATTTAAAAACTGCTGAAATCGAACGTGGACAGATTTTTCTTCTACATAACATTTTCGGTCAACAAAAAAAAATCACTGTCATTTCCCATTTTCAAAAAATTCCCGGTCATTTCCCGGTTCAGCGGCCACCCAGAAATGTTAACCAAGTATTTATATTTTTAACTACAAAAGCATGAATTCGCAATAAACAATGTAAAAAAAATTTCTATTATAATTCAGAAATATTTCATCTTTGAAATACTACTTCTGCTCTAAAAACTAGAGTTGAATTTTCAATTAAAAATTATAAAGCTTGAAACAAAAAAATAATTTTTAACAAAAGAGGTTAACTTTTAACTAAGAAGTTGAATTTTTAATTAAAAAATATGAATTCGCAACGAACAATCTTCTTTCTTTATCTAAAAATCGCATGACTGAAAAATCTTTTTGGATTAATATATCAATTATTAAATTTTTGTTGACAATTATTCTTTTTTTTTTAATTAATTTTTTAATTGTAAATTTACTTATTCCAGATTAAATTTGAACTATTTTGTTAAAAATTCATTTTTTGCAGTTAAAAATTAATTTTTTAACTGAAAATTTAACTAATACATTTTTGGCCGAATATATATATTTTTTAATTGAAAATTAAACTATTTGATTTAGAATTGATCTTTTTTGGTAGAAAATTTATGTGTGTTGTTAAATTTTTTTTTTATTTTTAAAATGAAAATTTTTTTATACCATATTTGGTTAAAAAGTTACCTTTTTTGCTTGAAAAATCACGTTTTTGTTCAAAATTTATCTATTCCAGTTAAAGATTTACCATTTTAGTTGAAAATTCTTTTTCTTTTTGTTGAAAATTAATCTTGTAATTGAAAATGTAACTATTCCATTTTTGAGTCAAAATTCATTCTTTTTAGTTGAAAGTTCAACTAAATGTTTTAAAAGTGATCTTTTTTATTTGAAAATTCGTGTATCTTGTTGAAAATTCGGTTCTTTTTTTTTGTAAAAAATTCATAATTTTAGTTGAAAATTAAACTATTTCATTTGAATTTTCATTAAGTTGGTTTGCAATCTAATTTTTATGTTGAAAAAAAAAGTTTTTTTGGATTGAAAATAGATTTTTTTTCAATGAAGATTCTTTTTTTATTTCTTTTTTAATTCACCTTTGGGTTTAAAATCCAACTATTCTAGTCAAAAATACATAATTTTATTTCAAAATTAATCTTGTTTGTTTCAAATGGAACTATTTCAGTTCAAGATTCATCAAGTTGATTGCAAATTTAATTTTTATGTAGAAAATTGTTGGTTTATTTATTGGTTGAAAATTCAACTATTCTTGCTCAAATTTCTTAATTTTTTCATTTTCTTTAAAAAAATTCACGTTCCATGTCAAAAATTCATTGTCACAAGTGAAATTATATTTCTCTACGGCAACTTCTTGCCCTAAAATAAAAACGATAATTATTTTCTAAAATTCCCTGTTCCAAATCAGCGAATGAAACGTGATAATTGTATTTTTTTTAAATATTTGTTACTGCATGTTTGAAATATCATCAATTTGATTATCAAACTTAGATCATCGAAAAAAAATTTCAGAGAAAAAAATTTCAAAAGGTTTTTCTTATAATTGGCCTGAAATAATCTGAAACTAAAAGAAACAAGACGTAGGGAAGCCATGTTATAAAAAAAAAAGATTAAGCATTTTTACAAAGCACCCTAGTAATTAGAAACCAAATTGGAATGAATCAGAGACGTGATTCACCCGGGACTGTAATCTACTCCGCCTCGATAATTGACTTCCTTCTTATACATTTTTTAACTTATGAAAGTTAGATTAGTAGTTATGAAACCAGTTCAGTTTGATAAATGAAATTAACACAAGATCCAAAATAAAATCAGTGAAAGGAGTTACATAAAACAAAACTCAACAAATGTTAACCAACAAACGCAAAGAATATCAATAAAAAAAAAGTAATTATTTAGGACCTCATATTCTACCTACCAAAAATAAAATCCAAAACTTTCTCAAATCCCGCAAGGGAAATCTGCACCAAAAAGAGAGAAAAAAACACTCCGAAACGTCACTTTTGACATCTGTCACTTCTCAATTTCAGAAAATTAAATTCTCCGAAAATCATTTTAAAAAAACGTTTGATTGACTATCCACTTTTTCCCGATTCCTGAAAATGTTTGTGAAAAGTTGAAACACGCTTGTTAATTGAAATTAATGAAACTGAATTGATTATAGGTAGAACGTTTGAGAAAAAATCGAGTTCTGGAGAGTTTGAGGTTAGGATAGCGATAGTCCGAATAGGGTAGTGATAACAATTAAAATGGTAATTAATTTCGAAGATAAAGGGCGTATACGAGTCATGAATAACGAAAAAGGCGGTGCCGCGCTGTCGGGTGATATCTTTCGATGTGTGTTAACCATTATTGATTCTCATTTCTTCGTGGCTTAGAACTACGGTTACAATTTTGGAAAACCTCTGCTGAGCGAATTTTAAATTTCACAATCAAAATCTCACTCTTTCGTGTAAATACCTTTCAGAATCGGATCACAATAAAAACTTCGAGCACTCTGTATTCACTACTTGCCACTTGTGAGTTTGCCCTGGTTCGTCACACTGCCATCGGCGTGAGTGGCGTTCCGTAAATTCCAGTGCTATAAAAAAATGTACACACGGAGTCAATTATACACTGGGGAACACTATTCACTATATTCAACTATTCGTCTCACTTTGCCGATAAAAAATTTAAAAGATTCTGCCTTTAATTCTCCATTTTTTTTGCAATTTTAAATTTGTTTAATGTACTTGAAATTTTGTTATTTTTAGGGGCTCTTTAGCTTTTTATATTCACTAACCCACTTGTATGCGTGTGTGTGATATGTGTGTTTGCCTTTGCGCGTGAAAATGTTTGAGCATTTGAGACTTTTGAGGGGTAAATTTGAGGTTGCGCTGTCACGCTCACAGCCCATTTTAGCTTGGGTGGGAGAAATCAAAGATGGCTGCACGTTGAGGGTCAAGCAACAGTACCAACAGGAGAATTCTAGCGAAAGTTCCATGAAAATAAAATTTTTTTGGTTGAATTAAAGTTTTTTAAATTAAAAAATGTAGTTTTTTTTTGTTGAAAATTCAAGTACTTGGTTGAAAGTTAAAATATTTAGTTAAACATTTATTTTATCGGCTGAAGAGTCTTCTCTTTAGTTGAAAATTGAACTATTTTGTTCAAAATTATTATTATTGTTTTTTTATTTCTAGTCTTTACATTTAAAATCGTTTTTGGTTGAAATATCAAATAATTAATAATGTTTATTTGAGGATTTATTTTTTTGTTTAACAAATCATTTCTTTTGATGAAAATTTAACTATTTTTTTTTTAAATTAGTTTTTCTTTGGTTTGAAAATTTACATTTATTAGTTGAAAAATCATTTGTTTGGATGAAAATTTAACTATTTTGTTTAAAATTAATTCCTATGGTGAAAATTCGTTTTTTGTTGTTGTTGAAAATGTACCTTTTCTTAGTTTAAACTTTAACAGTTTGGTTAGAAATTCATATTTTGTTAAAAAACTTGTCTTTCTAGTACAAAATTAATCTTCTTGTTTGAAAATTTAACTGTTTGGTTAAAAATTTTAATATTTTGTAAAAAAAATTTATTATTTTACTTGAAAATTCGACTTATGGATAGAAAATTATTTGTGTTTTGTAACAAATTCGTATTTTTTCATAGAATATCATTCTTTTTGTTTCTAAATTAATTTTTTTTGCTTAAGATTGAACTATTTTGTTGAAATCTATTTAGTTGTTTGAAAACTAATTTTTTTAACTGAAAATTTTACTATACCAATTTGGTTAAACATTTAACTATTTTGTTGAAACTCCTTTTTTTAAAATAATTTTCTTTTAGTTAAAAATTCGTGTTTTGTGAGAAAATTATTTGTTTGAGCATCAACATTTTTGGTTAGAAATTATTTTATTTGATTATAAATTAAAATATTTTGTTGGAACTTCTCTTTCTTTGGTTGAAAATTATTCTTTTGATGAAAATTAAACAATATCTTTTCTGATAAGAATGTATCTTTTTTAGTTGAAAATTAATTTCTTTGGTTGAAAATTCAAATTTTTAGTTTGAAATTAATTTGTTTGAACGAAAATTGTAATGATTTGTGAAACTTCGTTTTTCTTTGCTCGAAAATTATTTTTTTACTGATAATTTAACCATTCCATTTTTGGTTAGAAATGTATATTTTTAGGTTGAAAATTCAACTATGTGGCTGAAAATTCATGCATTTTGTAGCAAAATCGCCTTTTTTGGTAAAATATGATTCTCTTTGTTTGTAACTTCCTTTGTTTGTTTAAAACTTTAATCATTTTGTTAAAAATTATTTAGTTTTTTGAAAATTAATTATTAGTTTAATTCCTTTAGTTGAAAATTTAACACTATAAATGTGGACTATGTGGATAAACTTTAATTTTTAATTGGTATAAAAATTTTATTTTAATTTTTCCAATTTGAACTTTCGTGGAACTTTGTGCTTTGGATATTATTCTTTGTTTTTCAAAAGCAGTTTAATTGCATAATAAACACGATACAAAGAAAATGAGCGATTTTATTATTTTATTGTATAGCCTATGAAAAAAAATAATATTTAAAGATACTTATGGCAAAGATATTCTTATGGTGGAAGATAATTTTTTTTCAAGTTATTAAAAAAATAAAGTTTCATCCAATGCAACTGGCATTGTTGTTTGGCCCTCGGCGTGCAGACATCTTGAATTTCCCCCACCTAACGTGGAATACCTAATCAGGTATTTTCACATAACCACCAGCTCATTTCACTTCATTGAGCGCTGAGGGGAAAACAATGGACCAAGCGAATGGGATTCGGTCCATGTTTTCCCTATTTTGTTGCTATCATTGTAAAAACTTATTTTTTCCATATAATTGTGTTCAGAAATTAGTTTTTGGTTTTTAATTACTATTTGAAGAAATATTAAAATGACAATAATTATTATTTATTACGAAGATATAACAAAATTAAAGTGTTGTCCCATATGCATTTGGTTAAATTTTTTTCCCTCAGCCAGTGCCCCCTATTTTAAAACCTTTACGCAATGCGCATGCGTGGCGTCAACTAGTTATTTTTCGTATTTTCACTTCAACCATCAGCTAACTTCACTTCGTTAAAAGCTGAGGGGAAAACAATGAATCAAATGCATAGAACAAACCTTTATTTCTGTAATATTTTTATAATTAATCATTATTATTATCTTTTTTTTATTTCATTAAATAGTAATTAAAAAATAAAAAATATTTTTGAAATGCACTCATACAGAAAAAATTAGCTTTTACGAAGATATTAGCAAAATAGGGCAAAAATGAACTTAATCCCTTGCACTGGATTAGAGTTCTGAGCCAGTTATATTACTTTGAGAACGGTAACGAGAATGAGAATATTACTGAGAATATAACCGAGAAATAAATTCTCTGAGAATTTACGAGAATTTGAGAATTTATTTTAATTAATCGAAAATTGCATTTTTTCGTTAACTTTTCGGTTGAAAATTCAACTCTTTTTTTTAAAGTTTGTCTTTATTATTTTAAAATTTACCTGCTTTAGCAGAAATTAAATCTCTTTTTGATAAAAATGCAACTGTTTGGTTATAAATTAAGCTATTATACCACTTATAACAACATTTTTTTTGGTTTTATTACAAATTCATCTGTTTTAGTAAAAAATTGATCTTTTTTCGATGAAAATGCAACTATTTCGTAGAGAATTGTAACTATTTTGTTAAAAATTCATCCTTTTTGGTTGAAAATTCGTCTTTTTGGATTGAAAATTCAATATTTTCGTAGAAAATTACTTTTTTTTATTACAAAAATTCAATATCTGATGTTACTGAGTTCACTGGAATCTTTTTTGAATGAAAACGCAACTTTTTTTGTGATAAAAAATTCTTTTCCTTTGAGATAAATTATATATTTTTTAATCAAAATGCAACTATTTGCTAGAGAATTCAAGAATCTTGTTAAAAAGTCATCCTTTTTTGTTAAAAATTGGTCTTTTTAGATTGAAAATTGAATTTTTTTGGTAGAAAATTATTTCTTGTTAAAAAATTCAGTTTGATCATGAAAACTCGACTAAAATCATTTTCAACAGAAAATTCAACTATTGTTTTGAAAATTGATCTTTTTGATTCAAAACTTCGTCTGTTACAGAAGAAATTTCATTTTTGTATGAAAATGCAACTTTTTGGTTAAAAATCGTTCTTCTCTACTTGATAATTCGACTAATTCGTTTAAAACATTTGGTTGAATCGCTTTGTTAAGAAATCAATTTTTTTGCTAAAGATTTATATTTTAAGTTATCTTGTCGGTTAAAAGTTTAATTATCTTCTTATAAATTAATATTTTTAAATTGAAAATTCAACTATTTGGGTCAAAGTTAAGCTACATTGTGAAATTTTTTTATTGAAGGCTTATGTCTGGTTGAAAATTGAACAGTTTAGTGGGAAATACTTCTTTTTGTTTTGTTTCGAATTTATTTTTTAACAGAAAATGAAACTTTTCTATTTTTTAAGATTGATATGTTTTAGTTGAAAATTCGTTTTTTTTTTTAAATTATGTTTTAGTTTAAAATTGCCTTTTTTGCGTAAAAATGCATCAGTTTCGTGGAAAATTAATTTTTTGTTAAGCAGTAATATTTATTGTTTAAAAATTACATTTTGGTAAATAATATTTGTCTTTTGGTTTGAAGGTTCAATAATTTAGATAAACTTTTATTTATTTTTTGAGTGAAAAATTTTTATTTGTTGGAAATTCGTCTTTTTGGTTTTAAAATGCTTTTCTTTTGTTGTATAAATTTAATTCTTTTTCTAGTACTTTGTCAAAGATTTATCTTTGAAAGTAGAAAAGACTTTTTTTCGTTTGAAATAAATTAATCCATTTGAAAATTTTAACGTATGTAAAACACTGTAATTTCTGAATGTATCTGAGTTAGAAAATAATGTATATTCAACCGCTGAACAATAAAAATATTGTTAAAACTCATAAATTCTCTAAAATTGTTTTAAAATCTCCTCAATTCTGTCATATTCTCGGTTACATAACCTGAACTTAAATTCTCGGGAATTTAAGAACTCTACGTTGGATTCATTTCTCTCCCCTCAGCTTTTAACAACGTGAAGTTAGCTGATGGTTGAAGTGAAAAGACCTAATTTTGGCGTGTTTATTTTGAATGATTAAATGTGCAAGAAAATTGTTTTCATTTTTAATACAATTTATGCACTTTACAGTTATTATTAATGTAAATAATTATAAACAAACCCAAACAAAATTAATCATTTTAAAAAAGCGCGCCAAGAAACGCATGCGCACTACAAAAAGATTCCAAAATGAGCAACTCAACGAAGAAAATCAAAACTTTATCGCTAAAATGTCATAAGTTTCCTTTACTTTAAATGTTTCATTGAAACTTTCGGCCGAAAGTTTCAAAAAGTAAAAGTTTCTGAAACGACACATTGCTCGATTGCTGTCAAAATGGTGAGAATGTTTTGAGACGTGAATTAAGGTTATGTTGTTCGAGTATCAAAACACACAGCAGCCACAACGCAATTTTTCGAAAAGACGCACAAATTGTCCTTATTTAAACAGATTTCTAAGCAGCAAGATGTGTATTATTTAAACTCGAAAAATGTGGGCCAAGGAACGATTTTTAAAACAGTTGGTTTTAATGTTTTCTTGAGAGAGTAAATAGAGTAAACAGTGCCAGTTGTGTTTTCTATTTATTTGCCAATAAAAGGACATTAGATGGTGTTTCGAGTGAGGAATAAAAAATGAGTAGCATTAAGTTGGAAGTGCAATGGTCTCCAATCCATTCGAACAAATTCATCACCTGGGGAACCGAGATATTCTTGTACGAAATCTCGCAGATTAAAGAAACTGTCAGACCCTCGTGTATTAAAGTATCGGATTCGACGACTGCTTATTTGCTTGCGACGAATACGAGTCATCATTATGTCAAGTGTATTGATATTTATCCTCAAGCGGAACCGGATATTCTACTTGCTGTTGGTCAGGCGAATGGGAAAGTGGTTTTGACCACTTTTGGGCCAACTGCTTTTGATTCTCTGGGCCTCACAGGAAAGGAACTTGGTATGATTTTATTTTTTTATTTTTGCACGAATACAGTTTAGTAGTTACAAAATTTGTCGTTTCAAATATATTGAAAATGAATTTCAATGTTTATTTAAACATTGGAAATGAGGATTTAACTCTTTGGTTGAAAATTCGTATTTTTTCATTGAATTTGTTTTTAATTTACAATGAAACTTTTTTTTTTGAAAATTCAACTATTTGATTGAACGAAGAAATGAATTTTTAACAGAAACAAAACAATAATTTAAAAAAATGATTGAAACTTCTGCCAAAATCGTTATTTTTTATAACCAAAAAAAAACGAATTTTCAAACAAAAATATGAATCTTTCATTCAATTAGTTAAATTTGTAACCAAAAGAGATGAATTTTTGGGAAAATACATTCATTTTTAAATACATTTAATTTTTAAAGTTATATTTCCAATCAAGAAAGAGTTTTCATTCAAGAAATAAAAAAAATATAACCAAATTTTGCACGTTGAGTTTTTCACTTGAAAATATAAACATTCTACAAAGTAGTTGAATTTTCAAACAAAAAAAATAATTTGGAAAAAACGAAATATGATTTGGTTAAAAATGCAACAGTTTGGTTGAAACATAAACTGTTTTGCTTAAGGATTCAATTATTTTTTGCACATTGGTTCTTTCTTGATTAAATTCAACTCATTTTAATTAAAAATAACAATATTTTTTTCGTAGAAAACTGAACTATTTGATTGAACCGAAGAAATGAATTTTTAGTAAAAAATGTAATAATTGATATTTGAACGAAAAAAAGATTTTAATTTTTGAGCAAATAATTTTAAAAAATGGATGAAAGAGCTGCCAAAATCGTTGTCTTTTTATAACCAAAATACCGAGTTTTCACACAAAAATATTACTTTTTAAATCAGTGCGACTTTGAACCAAGTAGTTGAATTTTCTACAAAAATTGTAAATTCTCGGCGAAAAATGTAATAGTTGATATTTCAACTAAAAAGATTTCAATCTTGAATAAAAAAAGTCGAATTTCACAAAAAGATGAATTTTTCCTAGTTGAATAATTTATAGTTGGAAAAGTATAATTTTCAGTTCAAAAATTTAATTTTCGTACGAAAAAATGAATTAAAAAAAAAAATTGTAAATTTTTCAAGAAATGAGATGAATCTTTAAGTGAAAATATAAATTTTTGATAAAGTAGTTCAACTTTCAGCTAGGCATTGATTTTAATCTAAAAAAGATGAATTTAAAAAAAAAATGTCAACCAAATAGTTGAATTTTCAACTGAAAAAGATAAATTTTGAACAAAAAATTGAAAAGTTTCAGTTAAACAGATGATTTTCAAGAAAACGAATTTTCGACCAACGATTTCCATTTTCAAACAAAAATATGAATCTTTCAATCAAGTAGTTTAGTTTGTAACCAAAAGAGATTAATTTTGAGGAAAATACATTAATTTTTAACCATATAGTTATATTTTAAATCAAGAAAGAAAAAAAATATAACCAAATTTTAGAATTTTCTACAAAAACGTTCAGTTTTTAACCTGAAAATATAAGCTTTCTACAAAAATATTTGAATTTTCAAAAAAAAAAAAAAATGATTTGGAAAAAACGAAATATGATTTGGTTAAAAATGCAACCGTTTGGTTGAGAAATAAACTGTTTTGCTTAAGGATTCAATTATTTTTTGCACATTGGTTCTTTCTTGATTAAATTCAACTGATTTTAATTTGAAATAAAAATATTTTTTGGTTCAAAATTCATGAATTTTATTGAAAACTTTTCGTTTTTTAGTAAAAAATTAATCTACTTGATTGAAAACTATATTTTCGGTTAAAAATGTCCTATATTTGGTTAAAAATGTAACTTTTTGGTTGAATACTAATATATTTTACGGGAGAATGCAATAATTTAAATAAAAAGTCGTTTTTTTATTTTGAAAGTGGACCTTTTTCATTTTGAAATTCAATTATTTGGTTAAAAATGGAACCGTTTGGTTGAAAACTAACCTGTTTTGATTCAATTTTTAATTTAATTCAGTTTGATCTCAATTTTTCAAAATTTTAAAATTGAACTCTTTCTTTGTTGCAATATCAAATACTACATTTTCGACCTTTTTTTTTTAGAAAATTCAACTACTTGGTTGAAAGATTAACTATTTTTTGAAAAAATCATCTTTTGGTGTAAAATTAATATTCTGAAACATCGTTTTTTGTTGAAAATTCGTCTTTTTCGTTAAAAAAAAAAAAAACAATTTTGTTAGAAGTTCAATCGATTTAAAAAAATTGAATTTGTTTTCGTCGAGAATAGAACTATTTTCTTGAAAATTCTTTTTCTCTTGAATTTAACTGCGTTTGTTCAAAAATTAAAAAAAAAAATTTATTTGGAATATCATTATTACATTTTTTGGGTTGAAATTTCATTTTTTGGCTCATTTTTTTCGGATGAAGATTTATTTTTTCAACTGAAACTTAATATATTTCATTTTTGATGGAAAATGTATGTATTTTAGTTTCCATTTCATGTATTTTGTGGAAATTTCGTTATTTTTGCAGAAAATTAATATTATCGGTTTCATCTTTTTGGTAAAAAATTAATCTTCTTGGTAAAAATTAATTTTCTCGGTAGAAAATTCAACTATTTGGGCATTTTGAATAAAAGTTTTTTCTTTATTCACTGAAAAAAAAATTAATTTGTTTTCGGTGAGAATTGAACAATTTTCTTGAAAATTCTTTTTTTGTTGAATTCAACTGTTTTTTATTAAAAGTTAAAATCTATCTTGTTTTTCAAACTAATTTTTTTAATGCAAATTTGTCATTTTGGTAGAAAATTAATATTGTTTGTTGAGAATTTAACTGTTATAGTTAAAGATTCAACTATTTTCGGGAAAATTCGTCTTTCGGTAAAATTGAACTTTTTTAAAATTAAAAATTGATTTATTTTTTGTAAAAAAATCAGTTACTTGGTTGAACTACTTTTTGAAAATTTCATCCTTTTGGTAGAAAATTCAACTTTGTCGTTGAAACTTAACCTTTTTGTTGAACTCAAATTTATCGTGTTGAAATGGAACATTTTGGATGAAATTTTTTTCCTTTATTCACTGAAAATAGTTTGTTTTTTTAAGTGAAATTTATCTTTTTGTTTAAAAGTTCATCCCGTTTGGTCAAAATTCTTTCTATTTTAGCTAAAAATAAATCTCTTTTCATTGAGAATTTAACTATTTTGTTAAAAATTCATTTTTTATTTGAATATTCATCATTTTTGTTCAAAATTAATCTCTTTGGTTTAAATTTTAATTACTCTCTTGCAAAATTCGTTTTTTCTTGCTTAAAATTAGTTGTTTTTTTAACTTAAAATTTAAATATATCATTTTTAATAGATTTTTTAAATTTACCTTTAGATAATATTTTCTTTTAGCTCCGAAGCACGCAAGACAGTGCAATGCCGTAGCCTGGAATCCAGTCGATCCGAATTTAATTGTCTCCGGATTGGATAAATATCGTACAGATCATTCAGTTCTTCTCTGGGACGTTTTGAGAAGTTCGTCAGGGTCCGATAGAACTCATCATCATGGCACTTCACAATCAGAATCCATCAAGCCAATCGCAGAAGCTGGTGTTTCGGAAACGACGCATTCTCTCGCGTGGTTCAACAACGCACCAAAATGTTTGGTAGTTGGTGTAAATAACAAACAATTAAAAATCATCGACTTCAGAGGTAATATGATGATTTTGTAGTTTAATTTTCATCTGAGATTCTCCTTTTAGTTATTCTCAGGGCTGCCAAACAGTCACTTTTTAAAAGGAAAAGACCATTTTATTCACTTTAATCAATCTTATTTTAGATTATATCTAAATTTTTTGTTTTGGCCGGGAATTTTACAAATTTCTAGAAGAAAAATATGTCCACGTTCGATTGCAACTGTTTTTAAATAATTAGTTGAATTTTTATGTTTTTCAATTATTATATTATTTAGCTTACAATTCGTATTTCAAAAATTTACTTTAAACATTTTCAATTTAAAATTTTTATTGTTAAGCTTACATTTTTAATCTAAAGAATTTTTAAATGCTTTCTTAAAAACTTGAACAAATAAAAAATAAAAGCGTTTGACGTTGAAAATTTTGGATAAAAATATTTTTATTTAATAAATAACTTTTTTTAATTTATCTGCACTTTAAATAATAGAAAGTGAACAAAAATGATTTTAAATCAGATCAAAATTTAAGAATTTTCAGATTTTAATGTTAAAAATTAAACGGTTTCAATTTGAAGCCAGTCTTTAAACAAATGTGTGACCGAAAGTTTATAAAATATTTTTAACTTAAAAATAATTTCATAATAATATATTCTTAATCAAAGGATTTTATTAAATTTAAAATATTGTTTCCATCTAGAATATTCAATTTGAAATTTTTAATTAAAAAAAAAGATTAATTATTGAATATTTAGCAGTATTTTTATTTTGATTTAAGACAAGTAAATTGAAACCAAATATTTAAAAGTAAAGAATATTTAACTGAATTGTTTGACATAGAAAACCTGGAATCGTTAAAATTTCGAAGAGCCTTTAAACTTTGAACGTTTCAATTTTTATGGTTGTATTTGAAAAATTCTTAATTTGTAAGTTTAATTTTTAAGTTTTGATGTATAATTTACAAATGAACATTTGTAGAAAATTTTTTAGTAATTTTAAATCGCCTTTTTCGATAGAAAATTAATCTTTTGATTTGATTATTCAAGTATTCGATTTAAATATTCATGATTTTAGTTGAAAAATCATCCTCTTATTTTGAAGTAAAAAACTACTTGATTGAAAATTAGTTTTTTTTTTGTTTGAAAAATTAGTTTTTTTTTAAATAAAAATTTAACTGTTTCATTTATAGTTGAAAAATGATGCTTTTTAGTTCAAAATTCATGTATTTTGTCGAAAAATCGTCTTTTTTGGTTTTCCATTTAAATATTTATCATTTTAGTTAAAAAATTCATCTTTTTAGTAGAAAATAAAACTACTTTGTTGAAATTTGAACTCTTTTGATAAAAATTCATTTTTTTAGTTTAAAATGTATTCTTTTGTTTAAAATTTAACTATTCGAAATTAATAATTTACATTTTAGTTGAAAATTCATCAATTTTTTGTTAATTAATTTGTTTTACAGATTTAAGTGTTCTATTTTTGGTTGAAAATTGATCTTCTTGTTTGAAAATTCACGTTTTTGATTAAAAATTCGACTATTCCAGTTAAAGATTCGATTTCAACAGTTTTTAAATAATTAGTTGAATTTGTGTGTTTTTCAATTATGCTATTATTTAGCTTACAATGCGTAATTCCAAATTTTTTTCCTTTAAAAATGTTCCATTTAAAATTTGTATTTCTAAGCTTACATTTTAAATTTAAAGAATTTTTAAATGCTTTCTTAAAGAGTTGAACAAATGAAAAATAAAAGCCTTTTACGTTGAAAATTTTGAATAAAAAACATTTTTATTGAACAAATAATTTAAGAATTTTCTGATTTTAACGTTCAAACTGAAGCGGTTTCAATTTGAAAGTCTTAGTCATTAAAAAAATGTGAACGGGTGACTGAAAGTTTATAAACTATTTTCAACTGAAAAATAACTTCATAATAATATATTCTTAATTAAAGGCCTTTGCTGCATTTAAAATATTGTTTCAGTCTAAAATATTCAATTAAAGAATCTTTAACTGAATTGTTTGACATTGAAAATCTGGACTCTTTAAAATTTCGAAGAGACTTTGAATGTTATAATTTTAATAGTTGTATTTGAAAAATGCTTAATATTTAAGTGAAATTTTTAAATTTTGATGCATAATTTACAAATAAACATTTGTAAAAAAAATTTCAGTAATTTTAAGAGATATTTAGGAGTTTTAAAAAGATTGAATATTATCATGCAAATTTTAGAAAGTTTTCTTAAAATCTTCTGGAATCATTTTTGAAAATTTTATTTAAATCTTTGAAAAACTTTTAAAATATTTTCTTAAAATAATTTTTCAAAATAAAACATTATTTTTAATTTTCATAGGAATCTTAAGAAAATGTTTTTATTCTTTTGAAGCCTTTCACAATTCTTAAAAAGAATCTAATTCTTTTGCTTAAAATCTGCGAAAATCTACATTTTGTTTTATATTAGGCTATCATTTCAAGTTTCATCCAAATTACAAAGAAATTTTCTAAAATTTGCAGGATTTTCTGAAAATTGTAGAAAAACTTCAATTAATTTTGACAGATTTTAAAAGTGCTGAAAAAATTTCCAAAATAATTTTAAATCTAAAACAAATTTAAAACAATTTCTAGATTTCTCAAGATTTTGAAATAAAATTTTGAAATATATAATTGATTTTATAATTAAAGAAGTGTTCAGTTAAAATTCTTTCAGTTTTTCAATATTTGATGTTTCTAGCTTAAAATTCCTTAAAATTATATAATTTTGAAAATTCTAAAGATCGTTGTTTGAGTTTTTAATTTAAAGCATTGAAAATGATAACGTGGATTTATATTTATTTATTTTCAATTTTAACAGTTCCACTTTGACTGCTTTCATTTAAAGCTCAATTTTTGTTATCTCAAGTGGAAAATTTTGTAACTTTAGTTTTCCATTTTTACAATTTCATTGACCGTGAAAAATATTTGCGAACCGGGAAAAAACCGGGAATTTATTTCGTCGATTAAAACGGCGACCCTGGTTTTACTTATTTTTTTCTTTATTTTCTTTATTTATATTTTATATACTTTATTTTCTAAGCAAAACAAAAAAAAATAACAGAAACCAATGTTATTATTTTTGGTTAAAAAGTCAACTATTATATTTTTGGACGAGAATTCGTCCTTTTTTGATAAAAATTGTATTATTTTAAAGTTAAAAAATCGTCTTTTTGGGTTGAAAATTCAATAGTTTTGTTACAAAGTTCAACTATTTTGGTTGAAAATTAAATTGTTTTGTAGAAAATTCGTCTTTTTGGCTTGGAAAATCAACAATTTGGCTGATATTTTTTTTCCGTTTTGATTGAAGAATTTATCTTTTTCGCCTAAAAATGTTATTATTTTATTGAAAATTCAACAATTATTTGAAAAGTCCTACTTTTCGTTAAAAATTCAATTATTTAGTAAAAATTTCTTTTTTAAGGTAAAAAGTCGTCTTTTTGGGTTTAAAATGCAACTCTTCTGTTACACAGTTCACCTATTTTGATTGAAAATTCAACTGTTTGTAGAAAATTCGTATTTTGGGTTGGAAAATCAACAATTTGGTTGAGATTTTTTCCGTTTTGCGTCTAGAATTGACCTTTTTCGCATAAAAATGTTATTATTTTGTTGAAAATTCAACAATTATGTTGAACAGTCCTACTTTTTGGTTAAAAATTGAATTACTTAGTAAAAATTTACTTTTTCATTGAAAATTAAAATTTTTAAGTTAAAAATCGTCTTTTTGGGTTTACTGTGCAACTGTTTTATTAGAGCGTTCAACTATTTAATTAGAAAATAAGTTTTTTGTTAAAAATTTATATTTTCTGGTTGCAAATTTAACTGTTTTGCGACCTTTTAGATTGCAAACAACAATTTTTTGATAGAAAATTCAACTATTTGGTAGAAAATGAACTGTCTGGTTGAAAATTTATCTTTTTTGGTTGAGGATTTAACTATTTGAATGAAAATTGAACCATTTGTTTGAATTTTTCCTTTCCTTGACTAAAGAAGCTTAGTTTTCTGAAAAATAAACTCTTTTGTTGAAAATTAGTCTTTAGCTTGAAAATGTATCTCTTTTGGTAGAAATTACTTTTTTTCAAATATTACAAATAATATTTTTTCATAAAAAGTGCAACTGTTTTCTAGAAAATTCAAATTTTTGGCTTGTAAATTAAATAAATGGGTTGAATATAAACTTTTTTGTTGATAATTCGTTTGTTTTGGGTTGAAAATTAAATTACTCGGGTAAAAATTGAACTAATTGAATAAAAATTATTATTTTTGTTGGAAGATTAATCACTTTGGTTTACAATGAATCTTTTTTGTTGAAAATGTAACTATTTTTTTTTTTAAATGCATGTATTTTGTTAAAAATTTGTCTGGTTTGACAGAAAACTAATATATTTTGTACGAAAATTAATCGCTTAATATAGAATTTCACTATTTTGTAAAAAAAATCGTCTTTTTTAGATGAATTCAAGTCTTTTTAATTTAAATTTTAATTTAAAATATGTTTTAGTCTAAGTATAAAATATTATATTTTGCCTTAAAAATTCATCTTTCTTGTTTGTAAATTCAACTAATTGGTTACAATATTGAACTAATTGATTGAAAAATAATTTTTTTAGTTAAAGATTCATCATTAAGTTCACAATTTATGTCTGGTTGAAAATGTTACAATTGTTTTTTTTTTTTGAAAAAGTATATATTTGGTTGTAAATTCGTTTTTACAGAAAATTAATATTCTTGATTGAAAATTAATCTGTTTTGGTTAAGATTTTCACTATTTTGTAGAAAATTCATCTTTTTTTGTTGTTCAAAAATTGTCTTTGATTAAAAAATTTACCTGTTTTAGTAGAATTTTTATTTTTATTGGGCAAAGGTGCACGTTTTTGGGTATAATTTAACAGTCTTGTTAAAAAGTAATAATTTTTTGTTAAAAATTCGACTATTTAGCAAAAAATTAACTTATTGTTTACTATTCATATTTTGGTTTTGGAAAGTGAACTAGAATCTTCTTTGTATGCAAATTTAACTACATATTTTTTAAAGATTTTTTTAATTCATCTGTTTCAAAAGGAATTTCATCTTTTTTTTTATTAAAAATGCAACTATTCTGTTAGCAATTCAACTCTTTTTTGAAAGATTGCCTTTTTTATTTTAAAACTTATCTGCTTTCACAGAAATTACATATTTCTTGGAAAAAAGTGCAACTATTTGGTAGAGAATTCAACTATTTTGTTAAAAATTTATCCTGTTTGTTTGAAAAATTTCGTCTTTTTGGATTTGAAAATTCAATTTTTTTCGAAGAAACTTATTTTTTGTTATAAATGAAAATTCCTCTGTTTCAGTACAAATTTTATCTTTATTGAATAAAAATGCAATTATTTGGTGGAGAATTCAACTATTTTGTTAAAAATCCATCCTTTTGGTTTAAACAATTAGTCTTGTTGGATTTAAAATTTCATTTTTTTCGTAGAAACTTTTTTCTTCTTTAAAAATTCATATTTTGATCGTGAAAAGTCAACTGAAATCTTTTTTAACAGAAAATATAATTATTTTGTTTTAAATTTATCTTCTTGGTTTGAAAATTAATCTGTTTTACTTGAGAATTCCATTATTTTTGAGAAATTTGCCATTTTTAGATGAATTTAATTTTTTTTTTTAATTTAAAGTTAAAATATTTTTTAGTTCAAATATCAACTATTATATTTTTTGTTGAAAATTAATCTTTCTTAGTTGAAAATTAAATTACTTTCTTAAAAATTGAATTAGTTGTTTAAAAATTAATTTTTTTGGTTGAAGATTTGTGATTTTAGTTGACAATTTGGTTTTTTGTTTAAAAATGTAACTATTTTTTAAATTTAATTTTTAAAATAAAAATTGATCATTTTGAAAATTCATCTCCGGTAGGATTTGTAACTTTTTTTGTTGAAAATTCATCTGGTTTTGTAAAAAATTAATCATATAGGTATAAGATTGATCTATTTCGTTGGAAATTTATATTTTTCGTTTAAAAAATTTAACTATTTCGTAGAAAATTCCTCTCTTCTGGAAAAATGTAATTTTTTTTGGGCAAAAATGCAACTGATAAAAATAAATCTGTTTGGTCAAAAATTGAATTATTTTGATGAAAGTTCATCTTTTTTTTATGGATTCCACAGTTTTTTCTTTTAAAGTAAAATATTTTTTGGTTGGAATATCAATTATATATTACATTTTTCGTTGAGTATTCATCTTTTTTAGCTGAAAATTCAATTACTTCGTTAAAAATCGAATTGATTGTTTGAAAATTTATTTTTTTTTTTTGGTTGAAGATTCGTGATTTTAGTTGAAAATTTGTTTTGTTTTTTGTTTAAAAATGTCACTATTTTTTTAATGCATTTTTAAAATAAAAATTGATCATTTTAGTTGAAAATTCATCTCTTCGGTAGAGTTAGTAAGTTTTTTTTGTTGAAAATGCATCTTGTTTTGTAGAAAATTAATCTTTTAGGTATAAAATTCATCTATTTCGTTGAAAATATAAAGTTTCTGTTTAAGAAATTTAACTATTTCGTAGAAAATTCCTCTCTTCTGGAAAAAATGTAATCTTTTTTGGGCAAAAATGCAACTGATAAAAATAAATCTGTTTGGTCAAAAATTCAATTATTTTGATGAAAGTTCATCTTTTTTTTATGGATTCAACAGTTTTTTTAAAGTAAAGTATTTTTGGTTGGAATATCAATTATATATTAAATTTTTCGTTGAGAATTCATCTTTTTTAGTTTGCCAATTCAATTACTTTGTTAAAAATTGAATTAATTATTCGAAAGTTCATTTTTTTGTTTGAAAATGTAAATATATATATTTTTTATGTCTTTCTTGTGATAAAAATTCATCACTTTAGGTGAAAATGCATCTTATTTTGTAAAAATTAATCTTTTAGGTATAAAATTCATCTATTTCGTTTTTGTTTAAAAAATTTAACAACTTTGTAGAAAATTCTTCTCTTCTGGAAAAATGTCAAGGATTCAACTATTTTGATGAAAGTTCATCTGTTTTTTTTATGGATTCAACAGTTTTTTCTTTTAAAGTAAATTATTTTCCGGTTAAAATATAAATTATATATTACATTTTTCGTTGAAAATTGAACTATTCGGTTAAAAAAAGAACTTTCTCGTTGAATTTTCGACTTGACGTACATGAAATCTTCAAAAATCGTTTTGAATTTTCTCAAAGAATCTTTCGGAAAATTATATTGCGCGATTGATGATGCTAGCTAATTAAAAATGTGAAACCTTGTGGGCTTCCAGATTCAGTGAAGATAGCGAACACAACTCCAACAAAAGCAGTTTACAGTTTAGCTGTAAATCCTCATAATGACAATCATCTACTGTCCCATGTTGATAATCAAATTACGATATGGGACACTCGTTATTTTGAAAAACCGGTCCTCACTTTGCCACAAACTAGGCAAGTTACAAAAGTTTTGTGGTGTCCGACTCGGCACAATTTGTTGGGCTCGTTGCAGAAAGATTCAGGAGCTTTGTATCTTCATGACATTCAGCAATGCGGACCTGGCGATGATACGGAACCTGGTGCTCTGGAAAGGACGGTTGTCCCACCCTGGACGAATCCAACAAGTTTTTCCTGGCACACCAAGCATGTTAATAGACTCTTGGGCATCTCCCAGCAAGGTAAATTCTATTTATTTAAGCAGAGAAGATTTGAAAAAATTATGAAATTTTTAAAAAGTCCTCTCATCCATAAAATTAAATAACATTTAGTACTTTCTCTGACTATGCAAATATTTGGTTGAAAATTCATCTTTTTGGTTGAACATAAAACTGCTTGGTTAAAAGTTGCACTAATTTGTTAAAAATTAATTTTGCAGGTTAAAGATTCAACTCTTTGCTCGAAAACTTAACGATACATATTCCATTTTTTTTTAGAAAATTAATCGTCTTGGTTAAAAAAATCAACTTTTGGTATGAAAATTCTTATTGTTTGGAAATTCGACTTTTTGGTTAAAATTTAATTTTGTTGGAATTTTTGTTTGAATTTTTTTTCTGTTAATTGAAAAATTATTTTGT
>NC_046662.1:12730334-12768444 GCF_010883055.1 Belonocnema kinseyi | reverse complement strand
TTTTCGTTGAAATATCAACATATTCCATTTTTTTAGAAAATTAATCGTCTTGGTTAAAAAAATCAACTTTTGGTTTGAAAATTCTTATTGTTTGGAAATTCGGCTATTTGTTCAAAAATTAATTTTGTTGGAATTTTTATTTCAAATTTTTTTTTTTCTGTTCACTGAAAAATTATTTTGTAATCTGAAAGTTAACTTGTTTTATTTGTAGTTGAAAATTGATAATTTTAATTGAACGTTGAAGTGTTCGGTTGAAAATTTGTCCTTTTTTATTGAAAATTCATCTTAGAAAAATCTTTTTTAGTTATAAATTAGTTTTTCGGTTGAATTCAACAGTTTTTGATAAAAAATTAAGATATTTTTTGGTTGAAATATCAACTTTTACAATTTTCGCTGTGAATTCGTCGACTTTGTTGAAAGATTAATAATTTTAGTTGAAAAATCATCACTTTGGTTGAAAATGTAACTATTTAAAAAAATATATATACATATTTTAAATTAATTTTTTAACTAAAGATGTAACTGTTATTTTTTTTTTAATATAACTTTTGTATTTAGTTGAAAATTCGTACGTTTTGTTGAGCATAAAACTGCTTGGTTGAAAGTTGCAGTAATTTGTTAAAAATTAATTTTGCAGGTTAAAGATTCAACTCTTTGCTTGAAAATTTAACGATACATATTCCATTTTTTATAAAATTAATCGTCGTGGTTAAAAAATCAACTTTTGGGTGGAATATTGATTTTTTTTGTTGAAAATTAATTTTTTTTAAGATTCATCATTTTAGTTGAAAATTCATCACGAACTATTTTATTTGTCGGAACTATTTATTGTTGATAATTGGTCTTTTCTAGTTGGAAATGAAAAAATTACATTAAAAAGTCATTCCTTTTCGTTGAAAATTCGTCTTTTTGGGTTGAAAATGCAACTGTTTTATAAAAAATACTTTTTGTTTAAAAATTCGAAAACTTGATAGAAATATAAACTATTTGGTTAAAAATTAATTTTTTGTTTGAAAATTCTTATTGTTTGGAAATTCGACTATTTGTTTAAAAATTAATTTTGTTGGAATTTTGGTTTGAAATTTTTTTTTCTGTTCACTAAAAATTATTTTGTAATCTGAACGTTAACCTATTTTATTTGTAGTTGGAAATTGATAGTTTTAATTGAAAGTTGAAGTGTTATAATTATTATTTATTTGGTTAAAGATTGATTATGTTAGTTGAAAAATCATCACTTTGTTTGAAAATGTAACTATTTTGTTAAAAAAAATATATATTTTAAATTATTTTTTTAACTAAAAATGTGAATATTATATTTTTGGTTCAAAAAATAACTTGTATTTAGTTGAAACTAAATTGAAAATTTAACGATACTATTTGGTTAAAAATTATTTTTGTTTACATTTTTTTTACTGAAAAAATATTTTTTAAACTGAAAGTTAACCTATTTTATTTGCAGTTGGAAATTGATAGTTTTAATTGAAAGTTGAAGTGTTCGGTTGAAAATTTGTCCTTTATCATTGAAAATTCATCTTTCAGCTTAACAATTCTAAAGTTTGGTTGAAATCTTTTTTCTTTCTTCAATGAATAATCTTTCTTAGTTAAAAATTCATTTTTCGGTTGAATTCAACAGTTTTTGATAAAAAAATTAAGATATTTTTTGGTTGAAATATCAACTGTTACAACAATTTTGTTTTTGAAAAAATTTCATTTTGTTAAAATTAATTTTTTAAGTAAAAATGTAACTATTATATTTTTGGTTTCAAATATAACTTTTTTATTTAGCTGAAAATTCCTACATTTTTTCGAAAAATCGTCTTTTTCGGTAGAAAATTATTATTTTCGTTTGAAAATTCCCTTTTTTGGTTAAAAATGAAACTAGATTAGTCAAAGAATCACCACTTTAGAACAAAAAATGTAACTCGCTTGTTAAAAAATCATTTTTTTCTTTTTTGAAAATTATTATTTTGAACGGAAATTCAACTATTTTGTTGAAAATTCTTATATTTTGTTGAAAAAAACGTCTTTTTCGGTAGAAAATTAATATATATTTTCTAATTAACTTTTTTTTTGTTAAAAATGAAACTAGTCCAGTTAAAGATTAATTATTTTACAAGAAAATTCATTATTTTATTTAAAAATTAAACTACTTCAATTATTTCAGTTACATATTCATAATTTTATTTGAAAATTCACCTTTTTCGTTAAAAATCACACTATTTTTATTAAAGATTCATGATTTTAGCAGAAAATTATTTTTTTAAATCTAAAATTCAACTATTCCAGTTGAAGATTCATCATCTATTAAAAAAATTTCATTTGGGTTGAAAATTTAACTCGTTTCTTAAAAACCTTTTTTTTTTATTGAAAATTATTTGTTAACTAAAAATGTAGCTATTCCATTTTTGGGTGAAACATTGATCTTTTTTGGTTGAAAATTAATTGGTTTTGTTTAAAATTCATGTATTTTTTTGAAAAATTGTCATTTTGGTAGAAAATTCATATTTTTAGTCCTGAAAATCCAATTTTTTATTCGGTTGAGAATTAGTTTTTTATCTGAAAATTTAACTATTCTTTTTTTTTGACAAAATTTGTTAAATGAGAATCCAGCTATTTAGTTGAACATTCATTTTTTTTATTTAGAAATTAAACTTTTTTTTAAATTTACGTAACTTGTAAAAAAATTGCCCGTTTTTAGAGAAAATTAATCTTTATGACTAAAAATTAATCTTTTTGTTATAAAATTCAACTATTCCAGTCGAAGATTCATCATTTTAGTTGAAAATTCATCAGTTTCGTTGAAAATTAATTCCTTAAACTGAAAATTTAAATGTCCATTTTGCTCGAAAATTGATCTTTTCTAGTTCAAAATCCAACCATTTGGATGAAAATTTGTTTTTTTAAATTGAAAATTCAACTATTTCGTTGAAAATCCACCTATTTGATTAAAAATCTATTTTTTTTTGGTAGAAAGGAATTTTTTATTTATCAGTTAATCTTCTTATTTAAAATTCTCCTATTTGATTAAAAATTCAAGTATTCCAATGAATTATTTATTATTTCATTTAAAAATTCGTCTTTTAGGTTGGAAATCAAATAATTTGGTTAAAAGTTTATCTCTTTTATTAAAAATTAATTTTTTTTAGGTGAAGATTCATCATTCTAACTAAAAATTCATTTCTATGATTGAAATGTGAGCTATTTGATTAAAAACTTCTTTGTTCTTTGGACGGAGACGAATTTTGTTGTCTAATATTTAACTTTTTTGTTGAAAATTTGTTTATTCTTTGGTTTAAAATTATTTCGTTTTTTAAACTGAAAACCTAACTATTATTCCAGTTGAATATTCTATAATTTTATGTAGAAATTAATCTTTTAGGTTGAAAATTCATCTTTTTGGTCAATAAGCCAATTATTCTTGTAAAAAATTCATCATTTTCGTTTAAAATTGATCTTTATGGTTAAAAATTCAACTATTTCAGTTGAGAATTGACAATTTTAGTTGAAAACTCATCACTTTGTTTAAAATTGTAACTGTTTTGTTGAAAGTTACTTTTTTTGTGGAAAGTAATTTTTTTAACTGAAGATATAATTAATTCTAATTGGATATTGCATAGTTTTAGTTGAAAATTCATCTGTTTGATTGAACATTACTCCTTTCAACTTAAAATTCAATTATTTAATTTTTGGTTGACAATTTATCGTTCTCAGTCAAAATTAAATCTGAAAACTTATTTTTTTGGCTTAAAATTCAACTATTCCTTTTTGGGGATTCATCATTTTAATTGAAAATAAGTCACTTCGTTTGAAAATCCGTTATTTTTGGTTGAAAATTAATTTTTTCATCTAAAAGTTTAACTGTTTCATTTTTGGTTAAAAATGGATATTTTTTAGTGCAAAAATTTAATATTTGTTTCAAAATTTCGTTTATTTTGAAATTTTTGGCTCTGTTGTTTCCCCTGCGTGATACTTTTTCCATTGATCTTAACACCGTCTAAATTAGTTTGTGACCAGTAGCATTGGTAGAAATTGAATACAATTGTTTGGATTTTTTTAAAAGTAGTCCTGGATTTTTTTTAGAAGTATAAAACTTGTTTAATTTCTCGATTCTCATTATTTAATGATTTTTTTAAAATAGAGTTTTGAACATTCTTTGATTAAATTTCAGGCTTAACAGATTATACGGTTTGTGAAAGGATCACACTGAACTGGTCCACACGTTCACACCTCGTTTGGAATCACGCTACAAAAGCATTTAAATATATTTGCAGCAGTGATAATATTTATAAGTCCTTAGATGACATTTCTGTTTTGACAAAGACTCGAGCAATGAGTGAATATGGTTTAATCGTAAGTAATCTTGCCAATTCTCTTGAATTCTTATATTAGACTTGATTTCTTTTCTTAAATCAGGAACTTTATCATTAATATAATTTTTTATCATTGAGGCGATTTTATTTACTAATTTATTTTCAGCCTGAATTGTCACAAAATGGGGAATTGGCGGAAAACGAGACTTTAAAAAATCTTTGGCAGTGGCTCTATTTGAGTCGATCTTTGGTGGAAGATGGAACCATTCCAAGTCCGGATAATAAACATCCTGGAGTTAGGTAATTTAATTTTTTTTTATCAAACTTCCCTCGATTTTTAAATTTATAATAATCTAGGAATTTATTTATTTATTTCCCATTTCCAAGTTTCTTATTTTGAATGCCTAATTAACAAATTAAAATATATGTTTAAATTTGAAGCATAATAATATATAAATAATAATCATAAAATTAAAAAATATATTAAATAGCTATTCAATTACTTGAAATATCACCCAAAAAAATAAGTTGGATTTCAATTTCTTCGTGTTGAGTGCTATTTTTAACTTTTGCTATTATGAAATCATTCAGTTTATAATGCGTAATTTTAAAATCTTTTATTTTAGAAAATCTTTATTTAAGGTTTTAATTTGTATGCGTACTTTTTCAATTTAAAGAATTTTAAAATGCAGTTTTGAAGGCTTAAAAAAAGTGTTTAAACTATTTTCAATTATCAAATAATTTAAAAATAAATAAACGCTTTTATTAAATTTAAAATCATATAAAAATATTGTTTTAGTCTAAAATGTTCCATTTTTATTACATTCAATTTAAAATTTTGAAATCAAGGAAAAGAACAATTTTTAATATTTAGCAATAGTTGACTGCATTTAAAATGAGCAATTATAAATCAATTATTCACAACTAAACAATTTGAAATAGAAAGTCTGGAATGTTCTATTTTTAAGATCTTCAATTTTTAAGTGAAATTGTTATATTTTGTTCAATAATTTAAAAGAAATCTGCAAGGTTTTAAGTAATTTAAAACAAAATGGCAGGGCTTCCAATTATTTTTAGAAAAAATTTGAAGTGTTTTAAAAGATATTTAGTAGTTTCAAAATAAGTCTAAAAATCGTTTAAAATTTAAAAAGATTAAATAATTTTTCTTTAATTTAGATTTCTGAAGATTTTGAAGCTTTTTAAGGATTTTAAAAGGTTCAAAGATACTAACATTTTTTGTTTAAGATTCCCGCAAAATTCTAAATGATTTTTTTTATTTGAAAAAACATTTTAAGTACTAAATTTAAAGATTGAAAATTCAAAGCTCTATAATTTTGAAAAAAAATCAAAAAGCAATTTACAGCATCTTTTTGGCTTGAAAATTCAACGTTTTGTTAAAAATCCAAGTGATTTTCAGTGATTTTAATTTTTAATTTAAAGAATTATTCAATTCTTTCTTAAAGACTTGAACAAATAAAAAATAAAAGCCTTTGATGTTGAAAATTTTGGATAAATAACATTTTTATTTAATAAATAAATACATTTCTTTAATTTATCCGTACTTTAAGTAATAAAAAAGTGAACAGAAACTTGAAACTTAAAAATAACTTCATAATAATATATTCTTAATTTAATTATTTTATTAAATCAAAAATATTGTTTCAGTCCAAAATATTCCAGTTTTAACCCATTTAATTTGAAATTTTTAATTAAGAAAAAAAATTAATTATTGAATATTTAGCAATTTTTGAATTTTTATTTAAAATAAGTAAATTGAAACCAAATATTTAAAAATTAGGAATCTTTAACTAAATTATTTCACATAGAAAGCATGGAATCGTTAAAATTTCGAAGAGCCTTTAAACTTTGAACGTTATAATTTTAATTGTTGTATTTGAAAAATGCTTAATTTGCAAGTGAAATTTTTAATTTTTAATGTATAATTTACAAATGAACATTTGTAGAAAAAAGTTGAGTAATCATGCAAATTTAAGAAAGTTTTCTTAAAATCTTCTTGAATCTTTTTTGAAAATTTTGTTTAAATTTTTGAAAAACTTTTTAAATATTCTCTTAAAATAATTCTTCAAAATGAGCAATTATTTTTTATTTTCCTAGGAATCTTAAGAAAATGTTTTTATTCTTTTGAAGCCTTTCACAATTCTTGAAAAGAAACTAATCTTTTTGTTTAAAATCTGCGAAAATCTTTAAAAATTACTCAAATTTCGCCTACATATAATAAATGTTCAATTTTTATTTGTACGTCCAATTTGGATAGAAATTTTCTAACATTTGCAAGATTTTCTGAAAATTGTAGAAAAAAACTTAATTAATTTTAACAGATATTTAAAAGTTCTGAAAAAATTTCCAAGATAATTTTAAATTTAAAACAAATTTAAAACAGCTTTTAGATTTCTCAAGATTTTGAAATAAAATTTTGAAGCTTTCCAAGGATGTTTAAACTATTTAAAAAGAAAATAATTGAATTTCCAATTTATGAAGTGTGTATTATTTTATTCAAGATTCGTTTTCTTTTTAATTTTTTAATGAAATATTAATTTGTTTGACTGAAAATTTAAGTATTTCATTTTCAGTTTTTTTAAATACAAGTGTTTGGTTCAAAATTAATTTACTGAGTTGAGGATTCAAGTATTTTGATGAATACCTGACTTTCTTGTTAATATTAAAAAAGAGAGAAATAAGTCTGACCTTCACAGCTATCTAGCTATCTAATAAATTTGAAGTCAAAATAAAAAAAAAACTATATTTTCTTCAAAAAATGTTAATAAATTAAAAAATTAAGCTCTTCAAATGATTTTGTATTTCAAAATACAAAAATCTAACAGGGAAAAAAGCCCCCTGTGGTATTTCAAATATTAATTTCTTATTAATAATTTTTTGTAAAATTTTCAATTGCAAGTCGGATCGTCAATAAACTGAATGAAATATTTTTTTTTTAAATTTTGCGACATTCGCGACAGATATCTTTGCATGTTGAAAATTTAACTACATATATTTTTTAAATTGCACTTTGTGTAGTAAAAAATTCAACAACTTCGTTGAAAGTTGAACTACTTGTTAAAAATGTATCTTTTTGGTTGAAGATTCATATGTTTGGTTATGGAAATTTATCTTTTATTTAAAATTATATAATTTTGAAAAATTTTTAATTTATTGATTTTTTAATTTAGAGATTTTAAATTCGTTTTTATAGGATCAAAATTCAATTATTTTGTTGAAAATTTGTCTTTTTGGTTTATAAATTCATAACATTCATATTTGTCGCAAAACGCAAAAAATTATTAATATTTAACTTTAATACTTAAATTTTTAATCAAAAAGATGAATTTTTGAACCAATAAGATTAGTTTTTAAACAAAAAGATTAATTTTCTACCGAAAAATAAAATTTTCAAAGAAAATGCATGAATTTTAACGAAAATGGAATAGTTACATTTTTAGTAAAAAAAAATGAATTTTCATCTTAATTGATGAATTTTTAAATAAAATTATGAACCCTCAACTGGAATAGTCCAATTTTAAAGAAACAAAAAATATAAATTTTACTAAAAAAGATAAATTGTCGACCATAACTTAAATATTTAAGTTTTAAGTTAAGAAACTCAATGTTTAACCAAAAAAGACAAATTTTCAACTAAAAAAAGAAACAACATTTTTCACAAAAAATTGAATAATTAAGTTTATAGTAAAAAAACTGAGTCTTCAATGAAAAAAAATATTTTTCCAAAAAAATTTCAATTTTCAGTTGAAGAAAATAAATAAAAAAATTGTCAACACAACAGTTAAATTGTCGATAAAAAATTCCTTTTCATACAAAAAAAAATGAAAATTTGACTGTTCATTTTGGTCGAAAATTGATCTTTTTTATTTTAAAATTCAACAATCTGGATGAAAATTTCTATTTTTTAATTTAAAATTCTACCATTTTCTTGAAAATTTATATATTTTGTTAAAAGATCGATTTTTTTGGTAGAAATTTTTTTTTTCATTGCAAGTGAATCTTAGTGTTTCATAATTCTTCTTTCGGTTAAAAATTCCTGTATTCCAGTTAAATATTTTTCATTTTTGTTGAAATTTCATCTTTTAGGTTGAAAATAAAATTACTTGTTTGAAAGTTAAACTCTTTTGTTAAAAATTATTATTTTTGTTTTGTTTAAGAGTTTTAATTTTAATTGAGAATTCAACTGTGGTTGAAAATGTAACTACTTTATTGAAAATCAATTTAACTAAAAATTTAACTATTACAGTCGAAAATTAAACTAATTTTCATAAAATCTGTTTTTTTTTTCAAAACAAAATAGTCATTTTTTAACGAATTAAATGAATTTTCAATTACAAAAGACAAATTTACATCCAAATTGTTAAATTTTGACTAGAAAAAGTCCATGTTGAACGTTTTAATTTTTAGTTGAAAAAATTAACTTTCAACCTAAACGATAAATTTTCAACTAAAATGTTGAATCTTTTAACGGAAATAGTTTCATTGTATACCTACCAAAATGATTAATTTTCTACGAAGAAATACGAATTTTCCACAAATTATATGTATTTTCAAAAAAATAGTTTCATTTTCAAATAAAAAAATATCTATTTTCAACCAAATAGTTGAATTTTTATCCAAAACAGTTGAAATTTCAAACAAAAATAAAATAAATTAGTTTTTCGTTAGAAATCTAATTCTTCACCGAAAAAATCGGATTTTCAGAAAAACAGAATAATTTTCTACTGGAATAGTTCAATTTTTAGTTGAAAAATTGATTTTCAAGAAATTAATTACATTTTTTTTAAAAAGATAAATTTTCAATTAAAATGATGAATCTTTCAACAAAAAAATTAATTTTTAACAGAAGAATTTAGCTTTTAACCGTAATAGTTGAAGTTTTAAGGAAAAAATAGTTAAATTCCCAAAGAAAAATGTTTAAAAAAAAATTATATTATAACTCAAAAATATTTCCCCTTCGAAATACTACTTTTAATCTAAAAACAACTGAAGATAAATTAGATGTGACTTTTCTAAATTAAACAAAATTATTAAAATAATGAAAAATTGCCACCCTGATTCATCTCTTTTGTTAGAAATTTAATCTTTATTGATTAAAAAATACCATTTTTTGATTTAAAATTCATCTGTTTTGGTTGAAAATGTAACTTTTTTGATAAAAATTTTGTTTTTACTATCCTGGGTTAAAAAATTATTTTTTGTTTTAATTAAAAATTTAACTATTTTATTTTTATGTAAAAATTGATCTTTTTTAGTTGAAAATCCAATTATTTTGTTAAAAATTGATGCATTTTGTTGAAAAGGCACTAAAAAAAATATTTTTTATAATAAACTCGTGAAATTTTATACATTCTCCGTGTCGATTGTTTTTAAAAAAGCGTAATATTTAACTGGTTTCGTATTATGAAAAAAATTATTAAATTATTCAACCAAGTAATAAAATTACTTTGTTGAAAATCATTTTTTTTAAACTAAAAATTTAACTATTGCGGTAGAAAATTAAAATATTTTGCTTAAAATCTTCTTTTTTCAGATAAGATTTAGATTTTTAATAGAAAATTTAAGATTTCATTTTTGGTTGAAAATGTATCTTTTTTTAAATGAAATTTCAACTGTTTGGTTGAAAATTGATATTTTTTATTCAGAAATTAAACCAGAACATGGTCAAAAGATCGCCTTTTTTGTAAAAAATTCATCCTTATGATTGAAAATTCATCAGTTTTGTGGAAAATTGATCTTTTCTTGTTCAAAATTTAACAGTTTCGAAGAAAATTGGTCTTTTTAAACTAAAAATTCAACTATTTCGTTGATAATCCACATATTTGACTAAAAATCGATTTTTTTGGGTAGAAAATCATCTTTTTCTTTGCAAGTTAATTTTCTTGTTTGAAAATTCATTTTTTCGATTAGAAATACAAGTATTTCAGTTCAATATTTATAATTTTTTGTTGAAAATTTATCTTTTAGACTGGAAATTAAATTATTTGGTTGAAAGTTTATTAACATTTTATTAAAAATTTGGATAAAAAGGAATTTTTTTGCCGAAAATTTAACTATTTTGTGGAAAATTGATTTCTTTTGGGAATATTGCATAATTTTATGTAAAAATTCATCTCCTTAAACATTAATTTTTGGAATAAAAGTTTAATTATTGAATTTTGGGTTGAAAAAGGATATTTTTTAGTTGAAAATTCATATTTTTCGCTGGAAATGAATCTTCTTGATTGAAAATTCCTCTTTTTGTTCAAAAATCAATTTTTATAGTTAAAGATTTATCATTTTAGTTGAAAATTCTTCTCCGTGATTGGACGTTAATTTTTTGAATTCAAAATTTATTTATTTAAGTTTTGATTAAAAATGAACATTTTTAGTTTAAAATAATTAATTTGATTGAAAATTTAACTGATGAATTTGATATTCATCTTTTTGGAATAAAAATTGCATCTTTTTTGGTAGAAGAGTTATCGTTTTTGGTTGAAAATGAACTTTTTAATTAAAAATACAATTCTTTTGTGAAAAAGTGATATTTTTGGTAGAAAATTTAACTGTTCTGTTGAGCATTCATCTTTTCGGATTAGAAAATTCATCTTGTTTCGTAGAAAATTAACTTTTTTGTTGAAAAATTAACTCTTTTTTCAAAAATTCGTGTTTTTGGTTTTAAAATTAATTTTTTCTGGCAAAAACTTCATCTTTATGGTTAAAAAATACATCTGCTTGATTTGAAATTAATTTAGTGTGTTCTTTTTTCTTAGAAATTTCATCTTTATTGGTTAAAAAAAGAGCAATTTTTTGGTTTAAAATTAATCTGTTTTTTTTTAAATTATATATTTATTTATTTTATTTTTATATAATATTTTTTATAATAAATTCAAAAAGATGAATTTTTGAACCGATAAGATTAGTTTTCAAACAAAAAGATTAATTTTTTACCGAAAATAAAATTTTTAAAGAAAATGCATGAATTTTAACGAAAATGGAATAGTTACATTTTTAGTAAAACAAATGAATTTTCATCTTAATTGATGAATTTTAAAAAAAATTATAAATCCTCAACTGGAATAGTCAGTGAAATTTTAAAGAAAAAATGAGTTTTTTACTGCGATAATGAATCATGAATTGAAATAGTTGATTTTTCAATAAAAAATTAATTTTTACTAAAAAAGAAAAGTTGTCAACCAAAACTTAAATATTTAAGTTTTAAGTTAAGAAACTCAATGTTTAAAAAACTGAGTCATCAATGAAAAAAAATATTTTTCCAGGAAAATTTCAATTTTAAGTTTAAGAAAATAAATTTAAAAATTGTCAACACAACAGTTAAATTGTCGCTAAAAAATTCCTTTTCATACAAAAAAAAAATGAAAATTTGACTGTTCATTTTGGTCGAAAATTGATCTTTTTTACTTTAAAATTCAACAATTTGGATGAAAATTTCTATTTTTTAATTTAAAATTCTACCATTTTCTTGAAAATCCACATATTTTGTTAAAAGATCGATTTTTTTGGTAGAAATTTTTTTTTCTTTGCAAGGTAATCTTATTCTTTCAAAATTCTTCTTTCGGTTAAAAATTCAAGTATTCCACTTAAATATTTATCATTTTAGTTGAAAATTCACTTTTTAGGTTGAAAATAAAATTACTTGGTTGAAAGTTAAACTCTTTTGTTAAAAATTTTTTTTTTTGTTTAAGAGTTTTAATTTTAATTGAGAATTCAACTGTGGTTGAAAATGTAACTACTTTATTGAAAATCAATTTTTTAACTAAAAATTTTACTATTCTAGTCGAAAATTAAATTAATTTGCTTAAAATCTGTTTTTTTTTTTCAAAACAAAATAGTCATTTTTTAACGAATTAAATGAATTTTCAATTACAAAAGACAAATTTACTTCTAAATTTTACATCCAAATTCGTGTTTTTGGTTTTAAAATTAATTTTTTGAGGCAAAAACTTCATCTTTTTGATTAAAAAATACATCTGCTTGATTTGAAATTAATCTAGTGTGTCCTTTTTTGTTAGAAATTTCATTTTTATTGGTTAAAAAAAGAACAATTTTTTTGGTTTAAAATTAATCTGTTTTGTTTTTAAATTATAAATTTAACTATTTTATTCTTATATAATATTTTTTATAAGGAATTCGCGAAATTTGATAAATTCTCCGTGTCGATTGTTTAAAAAAATTCGTAATAGTTTACTGGTTTCGTACTATGAAAAAAATTATATCTAGAAAATTCTTGAGATACCTGGAAAAAAACCCGGATCAGTAAATGACCGGGAATTAAAAATCATCCGTGCGCGTCTTTTAATAATTAAATTTGTCTAATTTACAGAATGGTCTTGAACCTCGACGGTCAGCAAAATGCCAGCAACGGTGTTTTAAAGTCTGAACTAATAAATCGACTTTGGACCGATATCGGGTCAAATCTCACCGCAAAAATGTACAAGTAAGTGTAATTTAAAAATGGAATCCGCCAATAAGTTTGATTGCAAAAATAATTTCCTAAAAATGAGAGAGGAAAAAAATATATATAAAGAATAACATTATTTTTATCTTTTTTATATTTATTTTCAATGTTCTCTTATTGTAGTTTGATAATAATACAAATAAAAAAGAAGGAAGGGGATGTGAATATATGCCTTCTCATTTTTCTTTCCTCATTTTTTCAGGATTTTATATCAGTTTTATTATTGGACCTTCAGTAGAATTTTTAGTTTGGATCTAAATCTAATTTAAATTTCTGAAATTTGAATAATTAAAATGCTATTTTGTTTGAAGATCGACGGATCGTGATAAGGCTCTGCAATTATGCGGCTGGCGATTTGAAAAAGAGACGAATGCTCCCTACAGTAATTTATTTATTGAAAGGCTTGAGAGAGAAGGGGCTTATCCACGGGCGACTGCAATTTCCGTTTTCAATCTCTGTTTACGACAAGCAATCGAAATTCTGAAAAGAGGCGCAAATAAAATGTCTTTGCCAACGAATGTAAATCTGAATATCGTGGCAATGGCTCTATCAGGCTTCTCCGAAGACAGAAATAGTATGTGGCGGGAGCTTTGCCTCACATCGAGATCGCAAATTTCTGACCCTTATCTCAGAGCGACCTTTGCTTTTTTGACTGCCGACAATGACTCTTACGAAAATGTACTTGTAAGTTATTTTTTATTTTATTTAAAATGTTGCGTACTGGGAAATTAACTTTATTTTTTAAGCCAAGTTTCCAGTTTTCTAGAGTAGTCAGGGAATTTGGGAACTCACTTCTGATCAGAGTATAATTCAAGTTTTCATTATTTTAATAATTTTCATGAATTTAGAACAGTTATTTCTACTTTATTGTCGGTTGAAAATTTTTCCGATTATCTCAGTTTACTGCAATTAAATCATAATTCATTTTTGAATTTTTTTAGTTTATTTAGAAATCAGACTAGTTGTTTGAAAATGTGTGTAATTTGTGGAAAAATTTGCCTGTTTTTGTAGAAAATTAATCTTTGTGTTTGAAAATTCATTAGTTTGGTATCAAACCTTTTCCATAATCCATATTTTTTTAAAAAAGTTAATATTTTTGTTGAAAATTAACTTTTTCTTTGAAAGTTAATCTTCTTGTTTATAAATTCTACTTTTCGGTTAAAAATTTCAGTATTCTAGTGAAATATCTTATCATTTTAATTGGAAATTCATCTGTGGTTGAAAATGCAACTACTTTGTTGAAAATCAATTTTTTCAACCAAAAATTGAACTATTCAAGTAGAAAATTAAACTATTTTGATTAAAAACCGTTTTTTTTTTTAATTTAACCATTCTATTTTTGGTTGAAAATACTTTTTTTTAAATGAAAATTCAACTATATGGTTAAAAATGGATATTTTTTTATTCAGAAATTAAACTATTCGTTTGAAAATTTATGTAATTTGCAAAAAAAAATCGCCTTCTTTTGTAGAAAATTAATCTTTATGGTTGAAAATTATTCTTTGTTGAAAATCAGTTTTTTAAACAAAAAATTTAACTATTCTTGGTTAAGAATTGCATTCTTAACAGAAAATTTAACCATTCTATTTTTGGTTAAAAATACCTACTTTTTTAAATGAAAATTCAACTATTTGGTTGAAAATTGATATTTTTTATTTAGAAATTAAACCATTCGTTTTAAAATATATTTAATTGAAAAAGAAATCGCCTTCTTTTGTAGAAAATTGTTCAAAATTCAACAATTTGGAAGAAAATTTGTGTTTCTTAATTAATATTCTACCTATTTTGTTAAAAAACGGTTTTTGTTGAAAATAATTTTTTTTAACTAAAAATTTAACTATTCCAGTAGAAAATTAAACTATTTTGCTTCAAATCTTTTTTTTCGGCCAAGAATTAAATTTTTAACAGAAAATGTAAAGATTCTATTTTTGGTTGAAAACGTATATTTTTTTAAAACAAAAATTCAACTGTTTGGTTGAAAATTGATATTTTTTATTTAGAAATTAAACCAGAACTTGGTGAAAAATTCGCCTTTTTTGTCAAAAATTAATCTTATGGTTGAAAATTCATCAGTGTTGTTGAAATTTGATCTTTTTTATTGTTAAAAATTCAACAGTTTGGAAGAAAATTGGTCTTTTTTAATTGAAAAGTGAACCATTTCATTGAAAATCCACATATTTTTTTAAAAAGTTAATTTTTTTGTAGAAAATTAACTTTTTCTTTTAAAGTTAATCTTTTTGTTTAAAAAGTCTTCTTTTCGGTTACAAATTTCAGTATTCTGGTTACATATTTATGATTTTAATTAAAAGTTCATCTTTTTGGTTGAAAATATAATTACTTGGTTGAAAGTTAAACTATTTCATTAAAAATTATTATTTTTTGGTTAAAGATTCTTCATTTTAATTGGAAATACATCTGTGGTTAAAAATGTAACTACTTTGTTGAAAATCTATTTTTTTAACTCAAAAAATAACTATTTCAGTAGAAAATTAAACTATTTTGCTTTAAATTTGTTAAATTTAGAAATTAAAATATTCGTTCGAAAATTTATATAATTTGTAAAAAAAATCGCCTTCTTTTGTAAAAAATTAATCATTATGGTTGAAAATGATTCTTTTTGGTATAAAATTCAACGATGCCAGTCGAAGATTTATCATTTCAGTTAAAAATTAATTCCTTCCCATGAAAATTTAACTGTTTTGGTCTAAAATTGATCTTTTCTAGTTTAAAGTTAAACGATTCGGAGGAAAATTTGTATGTCTTAATTAAAATTCTACCTATTTTGTTGAAAAATCGATTTTTTTTGTAGAAAAGTATTTTTTTTGCAAGTTAATCTTCTTGCTTCAAAATTTTTCCTTTCAGTTAAAAAATTCAAGTTTTGCAGTTAAATATTTATATTTTTAGTTGAAAATTCATTTTTTAGGTTGGAAAGAAAATTACTTGGTTGAAAATGTAACTGCTTTCTTGAAAATAATTTTTTTTTAAATAAAAATTTAACTATTCCAGTAGAAAATTAAACTATTTTGCTTAAAATCTTCTTTTTTTCGGTTAAGATTTAGATTTTTAAGAGAAAATGTAAAGATTCTATTTTTGGTTGAAAATTGATAATTTTTATTTAGAAATTAAATCAGAACTTGGGAAAAATTCGCCTTTTTGTCAAAAATTAATCTTAATGGTTGAAAGTGCATCAGTGTTGTTGAAAATTGATCTTTTCTGATTCAAAGTTCAACAGTTTGGAAGAAAATTTGTAGTTTTAAATTGAAAATTCAACTATTTTGTTGATCTCCACATATTTTGCCAAAAATCGATTTTTTGGGGGTAGAAAATTATCTTTTTCTTTGCAAGTTAATTTTCTTGTTTAAAAAATTTTTTTTTCTATTAGAAATTCAAATATTTCAGTTAAATATTTATAATTTTAGTTGAAAATGTATCTTTTAGACTGGAATTTAAATTATTTTGTTGAGAGTTAAACTCTTTTGTTGAAAATTAATTTTTTTGATGAAGATTTATCATTTTAATTAAAAATTCATTTTTTTAGCTTACGATTTTTTTTTCATTGAAAATTTGTTTTGTCTTTGGATAAAAAGGAATTTTTTGTCGAAAATTAAACTAATTTGTTGGAAATTTGTTTCTTTTGTGAATATTCCATAATTTTATATAAAAATTCATCTCTTTGGTTAAACATTAATTTTTTGAATAAAAATTTAATGATTCAATTTTTGGTTGAAAAATGATCTTTTTTAGTTGAAAATTAATTTTTTGAATTAAAAATTTATTTATTTAAATTTCGATTGACAATTTATCTTTTTTAGTAATGATTAATTTTTGGTTGAAATTTTTTATTTAAAAAAAATTAGAACTGATTATTTTTGGTTTAAAATAATTAATTTGATTGAAAATTTAACTGATGAATTTGATATTCAACTTTTTGGAATAAAAAATGCATCTTTTTTGTAACAAAAGTTATCGTTCTTGGTTGAAAATGAACTTTTTTGTTGAAAATTCAACTTTTTTTTCGAAAATTCGTGTTTTTGGTTTTAAAATTCACCTTTTCTGGCACAAGTTTCATTTTTTTGTTAAAAAAATACATCTGCTTGATTTGAAATGAATCTGATTTGCTTGAAAATTGAGATACTTGATTAAAAATGAATATTTCTTGTTGAAAATGGAATATTTTTACATGAAATTTTATTAATTCGAAGTATTTCAAATTTAGTTTCATATATAGAGTCCTTGTAATTTATTTATTTTTTCTGCATTTTTTTTTAGAATGAAAGCGGAATGGCTGTAGAGGATCGAGTAGCTTTCGCTCTAATGTTTTTATCTGACAGTAAACTGCACGAGTATTTGAGAAGATTGACGCAAATGTTGACTGAAGAAGGAAACTTGGCAGGTTTTTTACTCACAGGTATATTTTTTTACCATAGAATTAAATCAAATTTTTATTATAGGTTCATGGCTCGGATCTCTATACTTAGTTTCAATTTTAATCACAAATAAACTTTTAAAATTGAATTAAAACTAAAAAAAAAATTGTACAATTTTAATTGAGAACCGTGAAAATTGAATAATTATTCATTAATCCTCTTTTTCCCGTTTTCAAAAACTTGTTCCTTTTTATGGGTTTTTTTTCTTGCTTAAATGCGAATTGAATTAATAGAAGCCTATTAGAAAAGCCCAATATTTTTGTTAGAAAGTTTATTCTTTCTGTTGAAAATTTAATTATTTTGTTGAAATTTTAACGTTTTTGTTAAAAATTCATATTTTTGGGTTGGTAGCGGTTTTGTAGAAAGTTAGTCTTTTTCGCTTAAAAATTAATTATTAATATTAATTATTTTAACTGAAAATTTACCTATTTTGTTGAAAATAATTGTTTCGTTGAAAAATCAGTCACTTTTAGTTTCAAAATTCAACTATTTAACTTCAAATTTTTTAAAACGTAAGAAATATAAACTAAAAATTAATCAAATGAAATTTCGACTAATATAACATCCACAGCTTGAACTATTTAGTTGAAAAGTTATCTAATTTGTTAAAAGTTCATTTTTCTTAGTGTAAAATTCAATTATTTGGTTGAAAATTTAACTAATTTGTCGATAATCTTTTCCTTTTTATCAAAATTTTTTTTTAAATTGATAATATACTTATTCCATTTTTGGTTGAAAATGTATATTTTTTACTTGAAAATTCAATTATTTAATTGAAAATTTCGTAGTTTTCGTTAGGAAATTAATTTTTTGAGGTTAAAATTCCTGTTTTTTTGTTGTTGAAAATTTCACTGTTTGGTTAAAAATGAATTCCCTTTGTTTAAAATTAAGTGTTTTCTTTCAAAAGTATCATTTTTGTTAGAAAAATCAATCGTTTTGTTGAAAATTTGTCTTGTTGGATGATGATTGAAATATTTTATTGATTTTTTAACTGAAAATTTAACTTTTATAACTGAATATTTATCATTTTAGTTGTAAATTTATCTCTCTGATTTAAAATTGGACTATTTCTTTGAAAATTCTTCTTTTTTGTTGTTGAAATTACATTTCTTAACAGAAAATTTAATTATTCCATTTTTTGTGGAAATCGTATAATTTTTATTTGAATTTTGTTCCGTCTTAGATTAAAATTAAACTATTGCATAAAAAATGTATGTATTTTGTTGAAATCATTTTGGTTGAAAATTCGTTGTTCTTTTTTTTTGGTTAAGAATTTACTGTTTTAACTGAAAAATTAAATAATTTTTTTAAAATGCTCATTTCATAGAAAATTCGTTTTTTTTTAGTTTAAAAATTGAATTATTTAGCTAAAAAATGTTTAGAAACGAAAAAAAATATAAAATAAAATTTTGAATAACGTCAAATCCATTGTTGAAACCATTTAGTTGAAAATGTATGTAATTTGTTAAAAATTCCTATGTTTTCGTTGAAAATTCTTCTTTTTTAAATTAATTTTTTTAACCTAAAATTTAACTATTTCATTTTTTATTGTAAATTTATATTTCTTAGCTTAAAATTCAACTATTTGTTTGAAAATTTAACTAAATTGTCGATAATCCGTTTTTTTGTCAAAAATTGATTTTTTAAATTGATAATATACTTATTCCATTTTTTGTTGAAAATTTCTATTTTTTTAACTGCAAAATTTAATTATTTAATTGAAAATTTCGTAGTTTTCGTTAGAAAATTAATTTTTTCGGGTTAAAACTCGTTTTTTTTCTTGAAAATTCCACTGTTTGTTTCAAAATGAGTAGGTTCTATTAAAAATTAAGTTATTTTTTCCAAAATTAATCTTTTTTTGGTAGAAAAATCAACTGTTTTGTTGAAAATTTGTTTTATTGTATAACTGAAATATTTTATTTATTTGTTAACTGAAAATTTAACTTTTATAGTTGAATATTAATCATTTTTGTTGTAAATTTATCTCTCTACTTTACAATTGGACCATTTCGTTGAAAAATCCTCTTTTTTTTTGTTTTTGAAATTACATTTTTTAACAGAAAATTTAATTATTCTATTTCTTGTGGAAATCGTATTAAATAATTGATACAGATATTAAAATAATTGATACAGCCTAATTTAAAACAAAATGTAGATTTTTGTAGATTTCGAAAAAGAAATTAAGAAGTTGATTAAAAAATGTGCAAGTCTTCAACAGAATAAAAAACATTTCCTTAAGTTTCCTAGAAAAATTGAAAATGATTTTTTAGTTTGAAAAATTAATTTAAAAAATTTTTTTTAAAAAATTAAAAAGATTTATAAAATTATCAAAAATGAATGTGGACAATTTTTAAGGAAATTTGTTCAATTTGGTAGGATTTTTAAAACAAATTAAGGAAAAATTCGAATCAAGTTCTGAACAAATTTCTAAAATAATGTAAAATTTGAAAAAATATGAAACATGACTTTTCAAGATTTTGAAATTAAATTTTGAAGCATTTTAGGAATTTTTAAACTTCAAAATAAAAATAATTTTAATAATATTTATATATATATATTATTAAAAATTATTTTTATTTTAATGGTTTAAAAAACCCTAAAATGCTTCAAAATTCAATTTCAAAATCTTGAAAAATCATGTTGTTTTATATTTCTGAAAGTCTATGTTATCTTTGAAATCATTTTAACAACTTCTAAATTTGATGTTAGTCCAAATTTTATTTGATTAATTTTTAGTTTATATTTTTCTTCTTTGTAAAAATTTTTAGCTAAATAGTTGAATTTTTCAAAATTATTCAAAATATATGTATATCTATATTATTACAAATTATATTTATGTTGAATAATTTTGAAAAATTCAACTATTTTGCTAAAAATTTTTAGGAACAAGAAAATTATAAACTAAAAATTAATCAAATAAAATTTGAAGTAACATTAAATTTAGAAGTTCTTAAAAAGATTTCAAAAATAATATAGAATTTGAAAAAATATAAAACATCATGTTTTTTCAAAGATTTTGAAATTGAATTTTGAAGCATTTTAGGGATTTTTAAACTATTAAAAATATAAATAATTTTTAATAATATATATTAAACATTATGTTTATTTTGAAGTTTAAAAATTCCTAAAATGCTTCAAAAATAGATTTTAATTTTAAATAAAAAACAGTTGCATTGAACCACAAAGCACGAATTTATAATAAAATAGTTTAAATCTTAATCAAAACAGATAAATTTTTAACACAGAAGATTAATTTTTTACCAAAAAAGATGAATTTTCAACAAAATACATAATTTGTTTAAATTAAATAGTTTGGTTTTTATCCAAGAACGATGAAAATTCAACTAAAATTATACGATTTCCCTAAAAAATTGGATAATTAAATTTTCTATTAAAAAATGTAATTTCAAAAAAAAAAAAAAAAAAGAATTATCAACGAAATAGTCCAATTTTAAACTAGAGAGAGATTTTTTTGAACTGAATCTGAATCTTTGAACTCTACAGTTTATAAATAAATAAATTAAGGTGATAAAAGTGAATTTACATGATTTTAGGCGCAAGTTTGGAAGGTATTCAGCTTCTAAACAGATACCTGGAAGTGACTGGTGATGTGCAAAGTTGCAGTCTGATTGCGATTAGAGCTCTGCCCCCAAAATTGTTGCAAGATAACCAAGTACAAGTCTGGATATCCAGGTGCTTAGATAGGAAATTTAGAATTTTCTACTTTGTAAACAAATTCTGTAGAATAAAAAATATACAAATTAATTGATAAAATAGTTACAGAGGTTTGCTCGATGCGTGGAAAATGTGGAACCAAAGGGCGCATTTTGACATTACAATGAGAGCTTCGACGAATGAGAAACCACCTCAACAGGTTTATATTTCCTGCAATTTTTGCGGGAAAAGCATATCTGCTTTTATGCAAGGACTAAGTCGTGCTCGAGGCCCTTTTGGCAGATTGGGAAGCACTTCGAATAAATTAAAGGTATGCAAATTTTCATTTTTTAGGGTGGCCAATTGACCGGGAATCCGGGAAAAGACCGAGAATTTAATTTAAAACCCGGGAAATCTATTCTAATTCCAGAAAAATTCAAGTTTTCATTATATTAATAATTTTGGTCAATTTAGAAAACAGTGAATTTATTTTTTTACCGGGAATTTTACAAATATTTACAAGAAAAATATGTCCAACTTCGATTTCAAAAGTTTTTAAGGAATTATTTGAATGGTTATTTTTTTAAAATTATGATATAATTCAGTTTACAGTGCTGTCTTGAAAGCTTAAGTAATTAAAAATTAAAAGCGTTTGAAGATGCAATTTTCGGATAAAAAACTTTTTTATTTTATCAACTGTAAAAATATAAATATGTTAGTTTGAAAAAGGAACAATAATTGATTTGTTAAAACGATTCTAAATCCGTTCAAAATTCAGAATGTCCAGATTTTAACGTTAATAATCAAATGGGGTTTCAATACTTTTTTTATCCGATCAGTTTTTTATTTTTTAGTTAAGAAAAATAATATTTTTTTAATATTTTGCAATATTTGACGTAGACTTTGAACTTTGATTGTTACAATTTTGATTGTTGCTTTTAAAAAAATTTTAATTTTTAATTTGGTGCAAATAGCCACAACCTAATTTAAAACAAAATTTAGATTTTTGCAAATTTCAAAAAAATAAATTTAGAAACTTTTTAAGAATTGTGAAAGGCTTCAAAAGAATAAAAACATTTTTGTTAGATTCCTAGAAAAATTTAAAATAATTTTTCATTTTGGAATCTTATTTTTAAAAAATATTTTAAAAGATTTCCAAAATTGTTAAAGAAGAATCTGGAAGATTTTAAGTATATTTTTTAAAATTTGCAGGATTTACTAAAAATTGTAGGAAAAATTCTATTAATTTCAAAAGATATTTAGAAGTTCGAAAAAAGATTTCAAAAATAATTTTTGAGTCGAATAAATTTAAAACAACTTCTAGATTTTTCAAGATTCTAAAATAAAATTTTGAAGGTTTTCAAGGTTGTTTAAACTAATTCATGTTAAAATAATTGTACTTCTGATTTAAGAAGTGTTCAGTTTAAAAAAAATCCATTTTTCAATTTTTAACGTTTCTACCTTAAAATTGTTCCAAATAATATAATTTTGAAAATGGTAAAGTTCATTGATTCTTTAATTCCGTTTTTAAGTGTGAATTATTGAGCAATTGAATACAGCATTTTTGAATTAAGAAACTTTTAAACTTCAATTTCAAAAGTTTAAAATTCAAGAGTTTCATTTTCAGTGCTTTAATTTGTATTTTATTTTTTATTACTGCAAATGGAAAAAATTTTAGTCTTAGGGTTCGAATATCAAATATTTTGTTGAAAATTGTTTTTTTTTTTATTGCTGAAAATTCATATTTTAGGGTTAAAAATTCAACTGTTTCGCGCAAAAATCGTCTTTTTAACTTCAAAATTCAACAGTTTGGTAGAGAAACAATTAATTGGTTAAAAACTAAACAATTCTGTTGCAGTTTTTGTTCTTTCTCGACTGAAAATCTCTTGATTGAAAATTCAATTCTTTTTTTTAGAAAATTAGTCTTTTTGGTTTAAAAATTCATCTCTTCTAGGAGAAAATTTTCTAAGTTGAAAATTCAACTACTAATTTGAAAGTTGAAATGCTTTGTTAAGCATTGCATTTTTTGGTTGAAGTTTTATGCTTTTTGTTGACAAATATATATTTTTTTTTTGGAAATTCACGTATTTTATTGAAAACTTTATTTTTTGTCATAAAAATTCAATATTTTAAATGAAATTTGTTTTCTTTGTGGACTGAAAAATCTTTCTTGGTTGAAAATTTAACTTTGTTAAAAAATAGTCTGTTAAATTTGAAAAATCATCTTTTTTGGATACTATTTTGTTTATTCATTGACTGAAAAATCTTTTTTCGTTGAAATTTAACTCTGTTGTCAAAAAACCATCCATTGATTTTGAAAATTCATCTCTGTTCGTAGAAATTTCTGCATTTTTGGTGAAAAATGCAAATTTTTATTTTTAAATTAATCTTCTGTGGTTGAGTATTCGATTTTTTTTGGTAAAAATTTATTTCTTCGGTTGAAAGTTCAACAATTTTGGATAAAAATTCAGTTCTTTTGCCAATTATTCGTTTTTTGTTTTAAAAATTCCTCTGTTTTGGTAGAAAAATCATTTTTTGTTTGATAATTTAACTAATTTTTTTAAAATTCGTTTTTTTGCTTTGTTTTTAAAAATTATCTGTTTTGCAGAAAGATTGGCATTTTTAGTTCAAAAATTTAGCTATGTGGCTACAAATTTTTAGAATCGAAAAAAATAGAAACTAAAAATTAATAAAAAAAAATCTTGTTTTTAAAAAATTAATTTTGAACAGAAAATTTAACTATTCTATTTTTTATTTTAAATTGATCTATTTTAATGGGAAATTCAACTATTTTGTTAAAATGCATGCATTTTGTAAAAATTTTTCTCTTCATTTTGCATTAAATTTTGTATCTTTATTAACTGAAAAATTTTCTTGTTTGAAAATTTAACTCTGTTAAAAAATGGTCTGTTGAGCTTAAAAATTCATCTCTGCTGATAGAAATTTCAGTTTGAGGATTCAACTATTTTGTTGAAAATTCATCCTTATTGGTCGAATTTAACTGTTTTCTCATTTTCAACTGTAATATTTTTTGGTTCAAATATCAGCTATTAATTTTTTTTTTAGAAAAATGCAGATTTTCGGTTAAAAAATTTAATTACTTGGCTGAATGTGAAACTACTTTGTAAAAAGAAATCATACTTTTGGTTGTAGTTTAATCATTTTGATTAATAATTCTTTTTTTTTTGTTTAAAGTTGATAGTTTTAGTAAAAAATTAAACAACTTTATTAAAAACTCATCGTTTTCGGTTGAAGTTTTAACCGTTTTGTAGAAAGTTCATTTTTTGGTTTGAAAATTCGACATTGGATAATTTTCTTTTTGATTATTGATAGCAATATCTTTCTTGGTCGAAAATTCAGTTCTTTTCCTGCATATTCGTTTTTCTGATTTAAAAATTTCTCGCCTTTGGTAGAAAAATCATTTTTTTTGTTTGAAAATTTAATTGTTTTGTTTCAAATTCGTATTTTTGTGGTTGAAATTTAATTTTTTGTGAAAATAGATTTTTTCTATTCTTGGTTCAATTTTTATCTTTCTGAGATGAAAATTCAACTATTTGGTTCTAAATTCGTATATTTTCTTGAAAATTCTGCTTTTCGGCTTGAAAATTCAACACTTTGGATAATTTTTTTTTTCATTATTGACTGAAAAATCCTTCTTGGTTGAAAATTCATGCCTTTTGCTGATTATTCGTTCTTTTCTGGTTTAAAAATCCATCTCTTTTGGTAGAAAAGTATTTTTGTTGTTGAAAATTTAACTATTTTGTTGAAAATAACTGTTTCGTAAAAAAATTTTATTTTTAGTTTAAAAATTCAGCTATGTGGCTAAACATTTTTAGCATAGAAAATTATTTTATTTATTTTATTGATATTTAATTTTTTAACTGAAAATTTAACTTCAATTTTGTATCGAAAATTTATCACTTTTGGTTGAATTCATGTATTTTTTAGATGAAATTTCAACTATATAATTAAAAAATATTGTAACAATTCATCTTTTCTGGTAGAGAATTAATCTTTTTGGTTGAAAATTCATGTATTTTGTTAAAAAATTGTTTCTTTAGGTAGAAAATTAATATTTTTGGTTGAATGTTTAACTAGTTAGTTGAAAATTGAACTGCTTTGTTAGAAATTAATTTTTATTACTAGAAATGCATTATTTTAGTTGAAAATTCAGATATTTTGTTGAATACCCGAATTTTTGGCTTTAAAATGCAACATTTTGTCTCTTTATTGACTGCAAAATTTTCTTGGTTAAAAATTTATCTCTGATTCACCTGATTTTTTATTTATAACTATAATATACAATTTTCTTTGGGAAATATTAATTCTTGGATTGAAAAATAAACTATTTGATTGAAAATCCGTCTTTTTGGTAGAAAATTAATCCTCTAGGTTGAAATTAATCTTTTTTGGTGGGAAAATAATTTGTTTCTTTGAAAATTTAATTATTTTGTTGAAAATTCGTATTGTTGCGGATGAATTTTTTTTTAAAGTAAAAATTGATTTGTTTTATTCCTGGCTGAAGTGGTATCTTTTTTAGATGAAAATTCAATAATTTGTTTAAAAATTCGTGTATTTTCCTGATAACTCATTTTTTTGTAGAAAAATCCTTTTTTTTTTAAATATATTTTTTTTTTTAAATTAATTTTTTAGCAAAAAATGTAACTATTCCATTTTTTATTGTAAATTTATCTATTTTAGTTCAAATTCTTTTATTTTGTTAAAAAGCGGAATTGTTGGCTTTAAAATTCAACATTTTGTTTTTTTATTGACTGCAAAATTTTCTTGGTGGAAAATTTATCTCTGATTCAACTGTTTTTTTTTATTTATAACTATAATATTTTTTGGTTTAAATATCAGATATAATTTTTGTGTGCCTGGAAAATTCATTCTTGAATTAAAAAATAAAATATTTGGTTGAAAATACGTGTTTTTGGTAGAAAATTAATCTTCTTGGTTGAAATTAATCTTTTTTGGTGGGACAATAATTTTTTTTTTGTTGAAAATTAACTATTTTGTTGAAAATTCGTATTGTTATGAATGCAATTTTTTTAAAGTGACAATTGATTTGTTTTATTCTTGGCTGAAGTGGTATCTTTTTTAGATGAAAATTCAATAATTTGTTTTAAAATTCGTCTATTTTCTTGATAATTCGTCTTTTTGTAGAAAATTAATTTTTTGTTTGAAATATATTATCTTTTTTTAAATTAATTTTTTAACAGAAAATTTAACTGAAAAATCTTTCTTTGTTGAAAATTCATGCCTTTTGCTGATTATTCGTTTTTTCTGGCTTAAAAATCCATCGCTTTTGGTAGAAAAATATTTTTTTTTTTGGTTGAAAATTTAACTATTTTGTAGAAAATATCTGTTTCGTAGAAAATTTGTCATTTTTAGTTTAAAAATTCAGCTATGTGGCTACAAATTTCTAGAATCGGCAAAAATATAAACTAAAAATTAATCAAATAAAATTTGGGATAACATCGTATCAACAGTTCAAACTATTTTTTTTTATTTATTTAATTTTATTGATATTTAATTTATCAACTGAAAATTTAACTTCCATTTTTGGTAGAAAATATATCATGTTTGGTTGAATTTATGTATTTTTGAGATTAAAATTCAATTATATAATTAAAGAATATTGTATTTTGTAGAAAAACCGAATTTTTGGCTTTAAAATTTAACATTTTGTCTTGACTGCAAAAATTGACTGCAAAATTTTCTTGGTTGAAAATTTATCTCTGATCCAACTGGTTTTAATTTATAATTATAATATTTTTTGGTTTAAATATCAACTATAATTTTTGTAAATTCATTCTTGGGTTAAAAAATAAACTATTTGGTTGAAAATCCGTGTTTTTTGGTAGAAAATTAATCTTCTTGGTTCAAGTTCATCTCTATTGTTGGGAAAATAATTTTTTTGTTTGAAAATTTAACTATTTTGTTGAAAATTCGTATTGTTATGAATGCAATTTTTTTAAAGTGACAATTGATTTGTTTTATTCTTGGCTGAAGTGGTATCTTTTTTAGATGATATATTCTCTGTTTTTTCTAATTAATGTTTTTACAGAAAATTTAACTATTCCATTTTTTATTGTAAATTTATCTATTTAGTGTAAAATTCAACTGTTTTTTTATTTATAACTATAATATTTTTTGGTTTAAATATCAACTATAATTTTTGTTTGTGGAAAATTAATTCTTGGGTTGAAAAATAAAATATTGGCTTGAAAATCCGTGTTTTTGGTAGAGAATCAATTTTCCTGGTTGAAATTCATCTCTTTTGATGGGAAAATAAATTTTTAATTTGAAAATTTAACTATTTTGTTGAAAATTCGTATTGTTCTAGATACATTTATTTGTTTAAAGTGAAAATTAATTTGTTTTATTCTTGGCTGAAGTGGTATCTTTTTCAGATGATATATTCTCTTTTTTTAATTTGTTTTTTTACAGAAAATTGAACTATTCCATTTTTTATTGCAAATTGATCAATTTTAGTGTGAAATTCAACAGTTTTTTTTTATTTATAACTATAATATTTTTTGGTTTAAATATAAAGCATTACTTTTTTGTGTGGAAAATTCATGCTTGGATTGAAAAATTAACTATTTGGTTGAAATTCGTCTCTTTTGATGCGAATTTAATTTTGAAAAATTGATTTGTTCTATTCTTGGATAAGGTGGTATCTTTTTAGATGAAAATTCAACACTTTGTTTCAAAATTCCTTAATTTTCTTGATAATTCGTCTTTTTTGGCATTATTTTTTGTAGTAAATATTTGTCTTTGGAATTATTTTGTCCAGATGTCGGCCTGTCCTGGTTGTAGGAAACCTTTGCCTAGATGCGCGATTTGTTTAATGCACATGGGAACTGTAAGTGGACTGCAAATGACGACAAACGCAAGCAGAACTGAAGACGATAGCAAACTGACTGAATTTAATAATTGGTTTACTTGGTGCCAAACCTGCAGACACGGTGGCCACGCGAATCACATAACGCATTGGTTTCGGTAAGTTTTACTCACGATAAGTTCTTTTTTTAAAATAATTTTTTCTATTTTTTTTTAGTTTAAAAATTTGATAAAAAAAATTAATAAACATATTTTGTTGTAGACAACACTCTGAATGTCCAGTCACGTCCTGTACATGTCGCTGTTTTTCGCTGGACGCCTCTTGTAAAGTGGGAGTCGGATGCTCCTAATTTGTAATATGTTGTACATTATTTTTTCATTAAAGTTTAAAAATTAAAAAAAAAATACAAGTAAAATAATAATTTTGTTTCTACTTATTTTTTAGGTTTTTAAATCATTTTGGATAAGATTTTTTAATTCGTGTTATAAAAAATATGGCTAGGCATTTGACAATTGAAAAGGATTCCCCTTGGGGGAAAAAAAACATCATGGGAAATTTTTTGAAAGTAAAGTTTTTTGTAGTAAACAAGCATACAAATTAAAGTAGTTCTCGTGCCAAAAGTCAGATATGTGAGAAAAAAATAATTTTTTTTTATGATTTTAAAAATCAAAATATTATAACTGGTGTCATTTTAAATAAAAAACTTCAATTTTTTAAGAAAAATAATAAAATTCACAACAAAAAAGATGTCAGCCATGGAAAAATTAACTTTCAAAATTAGAAACACTAGAATTGTATGGAATGTCTTTCCCGAAAAAATAAGCCGTCATTTATTAAAATACAATCATTTTTCAAAAATTGGTAAGAAGCGACGGACAAAACAAAATTCAGTTGCAAAAAATATGGTTAAAATTAATCTTTTTTCGTTGTGAATTTAAACATTATTCATAAAAAAGAATGTTTTTTATTCGAAATGACATCAGTTATAATATTTTTATTCTTAAAATCATAGAAAAAACTATTTTTTTCAGATATGTGAATTTCGGCACGACACTACCTTAAAAACAGAAGTTATTAAAAAATCAAAAACACCAATTGAGAAACATTCTTAAAATTAAATAAATTATATTTCGAGGCTACAACAATTGGATAATTTCTAAATGAGAATTAATTAAGATTTTCTTCTATTTCAAACTTGAAATTATTTTAATTACAAGTGTTTTGAATTACAACAAAACACGTATTGTATGCCTTTGGCCGATACACGGCATCCCTACGAGAGAAGCTGTTGCGTACCCGCGCCTTAGCCCTTAATCGACCTCTCTTTCTCCCCTCCTCTTCTCGTCTATCCCCACTTTTTCATCAGCAAGAGCGGCTGCGCCGTCTATGCTCATAGCGGCTCTCATCAGTAAGACACTTACCAGGATGCCGTGTATCGGCTCCGTCACACAATACGTGTTTTGTTGTAATTCAAAACACTTGTATTGTATGCCTTTGGCCGATACACGGCATCCCTATGAGAGACGTGTTTGTTATCTACTGGTGACCTCAAAGCTATGTGATTTACAAAAGAGTATAAATGAGGAAGATTCGAAATTCTTTTTCTCTATCATATTTCATTATAATATTATTTTTTCAAAAGCTGTTGCATACTCACTATTTAGATTGGACTGTAAAAGGTGTCGCATACTCACTATTTAGACGGGAGTAAAGTTGGATAAAAGCGAAGTAGAAATTGCTTGACTAGCCCCTTGTACCTCACGGCAATAGTGTTTTCTGAACGTCTCAGCGCATCTCCAATTGCATCGGTCCAAAATGTATTGGACTGAAAGATCGTCTAGCCATCCGCGAGATGCAACCGCTGAACGAATGCTACCCGGGGAAGCGTCTATTCCAGCATCTCTGATGGCCGATCGAACCCACGTTGCAATCACTGCCTTGGAAGCTGCTTTGGTGGCTCCAACAATAGTAATAAACAGGGTGTCAACACTACCATCTTTTCTTCTCTTTTTCGATTTTCCAAGCATAGCCCTGATCCATGTGACGGGGCACAACCAGATATTGGAGTGCTTCGAGAGTTTCCATCCTGACTGTCTGAACGAAGCCCGATCCGTCTTCGATCCAAAAGCTGGCCATAAAATTATCTCGTTCACCAAGTTAACGACAAAATTCTTTGAGATCTTTAAAAGAGTAAGATCATGAATACGACGGCCGGATGCCAATAAAAGTAGCACTGCTTTACGCCTTGAAGTCCAGATTGGTGCTCGAACTTCTTGAGGTTTTGCCACTGAAATAGCTTTCAGGACCTGATGAACCAAAAAATCAGAGGATCTACCTGCGCAGAATGTTGCTACTGCAGACTTGTGAAGAAGAATGGTATTATAAGCTAACTTTTGAGTAATAAATAAGTCTGCCAAGAACCTAGCCAAATCATTACCCTGCGGAGACCTAGGGTTAATATTTTGCTTTTCACACCAACGGAGCCATCTTCGAATCGGTGCCCTGTAGGTCTACAAAGTAGAACTCCTCCAACTTTGCTTAAGCAAATTCTTTTCCTGTTGGGACCAGTCTTTAACTAAATCTTTTCACACCCAACTTTCCATACCTGTAGTGTTAGCCGTTCCACCTGCTGCGGAGGTTGGCCTGTCGTGAAGTCTATCAGCACACTCTCCAAGTTCTGAATGGTTAGAGGTGGTTCCATGCTCCTGCTGAGCAGATCCGGCATCCAAAACGTCTGATCCCATCTTGTCGCTACTATTAGGAATTGCCCTTTGCAGCTGTTCAGGTGGACAAGCACTCTGGGTACGACATTGGGAGGAGGAAAGACCCATCCTAATCTCAAGTGCCATGGACGACTGAATGCGTCTATGAAGAAGGCGTAAGGATCGCTGCAGTCTCGAGAAACGTAGGGCCTGACTATAGCCGAATTTGCTGAGGCAAAAAGATCGATGACTGGAACTCCCCATTTTGCGAAGATTTCGTCTGTCGCAGCGGGAAGCAAATGCCACTCTGGGAGCGCCTTCTTCCTTGACAATCGGTCTGCGATCCCGTTGTACCTGCCTGGGAGATATGCCACCGACACGGTTATTTTCTGCTGGTCGAGAAGGTGAAGAATTTGGTAGGTCAGGTCCAATAAACCTATCAATCTTGTACCTCCCTCCTTCTGAATGTAGGCTACCAGGGTACGATTGTCTGACTGAAGCAGAATGTGAGCGCCCTGGAGATGATGAGCCATCTGCTTTATTGCAGCCAATACGGCAAACATCTCTTTTTTGTTCGACTGCCATCGTTTCTGATCCCTGGACCACGATCCTTGGAGGTGGGACCCATCTATCTGGGCTCCCCATCCTGTGTCCGCTGCGTCCGTCGTCAGGAAGTTGGTTATCCGTCTTCTGTGCAGACATACAGATGACGTCGTGGCACCCTGCCACCACTCTAACTCCTCTTCCACTCGAGACGTAATCGCTAACTTCTGTCGAGGTCTGTGTTGATTGAACTGGGTTAAAAACCTCTGAAGGTAGCAACAGTGAAGAAGTCCCCTGTTAAATACAAAGTTGGCGAAATTCATATGGCCCAGTGGGCACTGAGTCTGTTTCAGTGTACAACGCCGCTTTAATCGTATCTCCTTTATCAGGTCCGTAATCTTTTGGGCCTTTTTGCCCGGAAGACTCTTGACATTGTCCCGTGTGTTCCACAGTATTCCCAGAAATTCCATCTCTTGGCAGGGATTCAGTATACACTTTTCGCGATTTACCATCCATCCCAGGAATTCCAGCAACTCGACTGCCTCGTTGATCTGTTAGTTTAATTTGATTCTGTCCTGAGAGACCAAACAAAAGTCGTCTAGATATAAGACTACCCTCATACCTCGCGACCGAAGGATTTCCGCAATCCAATTCGTTATGGTCGTGAAGATCTGAGGGGCAGCTGAGAGGTCAAAGGGCAAGCTCGTCATCTGCAAAAGCTCCTTGCCGTAGACGAGGCGAAGGTGGCAACGATGGGACTCTACCACTGGTACGTGAAAGTAAGCTTGAGACAGATCGATTCGTGTCATCCAGTCCTCGTCCTGCAGAAAATCTGGTATTCTGAAATGTGAGATTAAATGAAACTTTTTTACCTTTACATGCCTGTTGAGGCCTCGTAGATCGAAGATCGGCCTTATTCCTCCGTTGCTTTTTTTGACCAAAAACATTTTTGAGATAAAGCTTGAGCCTAAACGTGTTGGAGACTCGAGAATACCTTGTCTCTTCAACAGATCGATCTGTTGAGACATTTGTTGCGATGGCCTTGTTAAAAAATTGGAATCCATCCAATTGCGTATCAACTTTGGTTTCGAACCGAGAGGAATTCGCAAATCAGTTTGAGAATGATGGGTGGAGCTCCCAAAACCCTCTACCTTTCTCGGAAGTGACGTAGCTGGCCTCCTGAGAAATTCGGAACTGACGGGTAGTCATCTATTGTCTGGCTTTCCAGGAAAGGAATCTGCGGGCTTGAATCTGAGTGGTCCCTTCTTTGTTGTATTCTTAGGGACGAAATTACCTCGTCGCGAGTAGTTTCTAAACCTTGGAGTCTGCGATGATCCCCTTGGGGGCTGAAAAGTCCGGTTGTTAGATGAAATAGAGTGGGAAATTCTTTCCTTGGAATCATTCTCTTGGTTGCCATTTATGAAGGCGTATTTAGCCAAATTTGAGTTCCCCCTAGAGATTGGAATAGACGTGACAAATCCTCTTTGCCAAAAAGATATTCTCAACTCTGAGGGATCCTGCGTAAAGCTGCTCGAACGTTTCTGTTCTGAATCTCGGATAGGAGTCGTTCCCTTCTATTCTCAATGCACTCCACCCTCTTCCCGCAGATTATTTGCATTATTAAATCAAAATTTGTCTGTACCTGTGAGCCTGAGCCAAAAAGTGTTGATAAATGTTCAAACAATGTTTGCGGCCTAAAATCATCAGACCCCGAAAAAGCCCAATCTACCACTGCTTGAAGATTACAGGCTAACAATTCCTTCTGCTCGAATACAGCATTTGACAATCCAGCTAAAACGCGTTCCGTAGATAATAGCATTAGAATACCTAACTTCTTTCCATTCCGATGAGCCAAAACGCTGTAGGGCATTGATCCTGTCCAAACGCTCTTTTAGGGCTAAACGAACTGTTTTCCTCTCATCTACGTCGGTTCTCAATTTCCCAAAGTCCAATAGCTTTGTAGACGACCCCGGCTGTGAAGAGCCAGAAGGTTCTCGGGAAATCAAGCCAGCTAATCTGATCTTTAATTTAAGCATTAATCTGATCTTGTAACTCGCGGTAACGAGATCCACTTCTCTTTAAACGAGGTCTCTTTGCGGGAAGAAAAGCCTGGTCTTCGCTTGAGTCTGTGTCGGCATCATAAAGCGAATGACGCCGTTCAATTTCACTATATTGCGCAACATCAAGACGCTCCTGGGCCCCATTGTTCGAGCTTCTCTGGGAGCCCGCAGGCGAATTAGAAGCGTTATTCGCCATAGGAATATCCTGCACTAGTTTTAAACACTGTACAACACTTAATGATCCGAAAAAATACCTCGAAAAAGAACCACAAAACAAGATTTCGTGCACCTTGAATTTGTGACTTGTGGCTTCGGCGAAAGTACTCAACGCTATGAGCATAGACGGCGCAGCCTAGTGATGCGATATCGAACTATCGATATTCAGAGCCCGATATATCGATATTTAGAAACCGATATATCAAAGTCAATATCGATATTTTGTCATAATTTCGATAGCTTATCACTTTTTTCCCACTTGACAGAATGCGCTTTTTAGTTAAATAGTGACAAAAACTGAATACAAGTAAACGTAAGTAAACATTATATTTTTCATTCATTATTTATCTTTGTACATTTTCTAATCTGTATTATGTGAATATTTGTAAATGATAGAAGTCTCAGGGATCACGGGCTCAATTAACCTCAAACGCATAGAAAAACAATATATATTTCGACTTAAAATCTTACAAGTTGAAAGTGTTTCATATAGCACTCAATATGGTATTTACATTAATTTTACTTGAAAGAATTTTTTATATTACTACCCCACTTTCGTGGTACATATCTCTCTGTTTGGTGTGTTTACACAGTTATTGGGCTGCGTTACTTTTTCGTAATTACATTCTAAATTAATTACTTCCACGCAGTTACTGCTGTCTCACTCAAGAGACTTATTTAAAAAATATTTATTGTATTATTTAAAAAACAAGAGTTCTACTTGTTTAGATTCATTATCTTACATCTATTAAAACCATATGGAATTTAAAACCAAAACAACAAATTCCGAAGGTTGTGTTGCAGAAGTTAACAAATAATAATGCAACACTCAGCAATGCATATTGAATATAAGTCCTTTATTGTTTGAACAAAATATTTTGGTACAAGGTTATAGAAAATGATATGTTTGGTTTTGTACAAACTTACTTTCTGTTGCAGGTTTGAGGAGAAGAACGATCATACAAAATTATTATATTAAACTATTTTGTTGCTTTTATACATTTGTTATAATAATAATGTTTTTATACTCTTTATAATTATGTATTTATTTAAAATAAAAAATATCGATAATATCGACATTTTTTATCGGATATATCGATTTTTTTATATTTAGCTTCCGATATATCGATATTTAAAATATCGATATTTTGTTTTCGATATCGCATCACTAGCGCAGCCGCTCTTGCTGGTGACAAAGTGGGGATAGAAGAGAAGAGGAGGGGAGAAAGAGAGGTCGATTAAGGGCTAAGGCGGGGGTACGCAACAGATTCTCTCATAGGGTTGTCGTGTATCGGCCAAAGGCATACAATTAAGTGTTTTAGATTAAGAAATCAAAATGGAATAATTTTTTATTTACAAGATTTTAAATTTCGTGCCGTTTAAACTTGTGATTTAATTGGTTGAAGATTTTAACATTAAACGTTTAAAAAATGAATACTAATTATAAAACTTCAAAACTGAATAATTGAGACTATGAAGTTTTGAGAATTGAAAGATTCCAAAAATTAGGATTAAACCGTTTTTAAATTAGGATCGTGAAATTAAATCTTTTAAATTTAATATCTACCGTTTCAAATTAAAAATGTGCAGTTTTTTATTTTTTAAATATTTACAATAAACTAAATTTTAAAAAAAGTTTTCCACGATTCAAAAAATTGTTTCTTAAACCTGTAATTTTTTCCGTTTTTGTTTATTATTCTTCAATACGGACAAAATGAATCGAAAAAACGAATTCATAGAACCCAATGAGAAAAACTAAATATTTTTCGTTGACAGTTAATTCTTTATTGTTGAAAAGTCTACTGTTAAATTTTTGGTTTAGAATTAATCTGTTCTATTTAAATATTTTAGTAATTAGTTGAAAATTCAATTATTTTATTAAAGAATCATCTTTTTGGGTTGAAAATTCAACTATTTTGTTAAAAATTCATCTTTTTGATTCTTTTTGGTTTGAAAGTTCAACATTCTTGGTTGAAAATAAACTTTTTTTGTTGAAAATTCAACTTCTTGGTTAAAAATTTAATTATTTTGTTGAAAATTCAACTATTTTGTTAAAAAGTGATCCTATTTGTCAACAATTTAACTGTTTTGTTGAAATTTCGTTTTTTTTTAGATTAGAAAATTCAACTTGTTTTTTAAAAAAAAAATAACTTTTTTCATTAAAAAATCAGCTGTCTTCTAAAAAGTCGTCTTTTTGGGTTGAAAATTCAATTATTTTATAAAAGTGTCATCTTTTTGGGTTGAAAATTCAACTATTTTGTTAAAAATTCATCTTTTTGTGCAAAATTCGTCTTTTTGGTTTGAAACTCCAACTTTCTTGGTTGAAAATAATTTTTTTGTTTTAATATTCAACTCCTTAGTTGAAAATTGAATTATTTTGTCGAAAATTCAACTCCCTTGTAAAAAGTGATGTTGTTTGTCGACAATTTAACTGTTTTGTTAAAATTTCGTCTTTTTAGATTATAAAATTCATCTTGTTTTGTAGAAAATGAACTTTTTTTATTAAAAATTCAACTGTCTTTTAAAAAATGGTCTTTTTGGCTTGAAAATTCAATTATTTTATAAAAGAGTAATCTTTTTTGGTTGAAAATTCAAATATTTTGATCAAAATTCATCTTTTTTGTTTAAAATTTCAACTTTCTTGGTTGAAAAGAAACTTTTTTGTTGAACATTCAACTTCTTGTAAAAAAATTTAATTATTTTGTTGAAAATTCAACTATTTTGTTAAAAAGTGATCCTATTTGTCGACAATTTAACTGTTTTGTTAAAATCTCGTCTTTTTAGATCAGAAAATTCATCTTGATTTGTAAAAAAATGAACTTTTCTTATTAAAAAATTAATTATTTGTCAAAAGAGTCATCTTTTTTGATTGAAAATTCATCTTTTTGTTCAAAATTCGTCTTTTTGTTTTGAAACTTCAACTTTTTTTGTTGAAAATAAACTTTTTTGTTGAAAATTCAAGTTCTTGGTTAAAAAATTATCTTTTTTGTCGACAATTTAAATTTGTTGTTAAAACTTCATCTTTTTAGATTAGAAAATTCATCTTGTTTTGTAGAAAATTAACTTTTTGGTTTAAAATTTAACTGTCTTCTAAAAAATCGTCTTTTTGGCTTGAAAATTCAACTTTTTAGTTGAAAATTCAATTATTTTATAAAAGAGTCATCTTTTTTGGTTGAAAATCCATCCTTTGTGCCAAATTCGTCTTTTTGTTTCGAAACTTCAACTTTCTTGTTTGAAAATAAACTTTTTTGTTAAAAATTCAACTTCTTGGTTAAAAATTTAATTATTTAATATTTAAAATTTTGTAGAAAAAATGAATTTTTTAAATTAAAAATTCAACTGTCTTCTAAAAATTCCGCTCTTATGGTTAAAAAATGGAACTGTCTAGTTAAAAATTAATCTGTTTCGGTTGAGAATGAATTTTCTAGTTGAAAATTCAACGTTTTTGTAGGAAATTCTTATTTACAGCTAAAAAATTCAACAATTTGATAAAAAATCATTTTTTTGTTGTTAAAGGCGCAACTGTTTGGTTGAAAATTAATCTATTTTTGATTTTATATTAAATTTTTTTGCAGAAATGTGAACTTTTACATTTTTTTTTGTTGAAAATTCAACTTCTGAATTAAAATTTTTTTTCTTGATTCAAAATTAGTTTTTTTTTTAATGCACACGGAAAAGGCCTTTTTATTTTTTTAAATAACTATTACATTTTTTGTTGAAAATTAAACTTCTGGGTTGAAAGTTGAACTACTTTTTTAAAAGTTCATTTTTTGCTGTATTTTGTTTTCTTGGTGCAAAATTAATTTTTTTTTATTGCAAAAGTAACTTTTTAATTCAACTGATTGTTTTCAAATTAATTTTTTTTGTAGAAAATTTATATTTTAGGGTTGAAAATTCAACTTTTTGTAGAAAATTTGTCTCTTTGGATTAAAAATTAAATGATTAGCTATCAAATTCAACTAGTTTGTAAAAAATTACATTTTTTTAAATTGAAAGTTAATTCTCAATAAAATTTGGACTAACGTCATATCTATTGTTCAAACTTTTTAGCGAAAAATTTATCTGATTTGTTAAAAATTCGTCTTTTCTAGTAGAATATTAATCTTCTTGATTGAAAATTCAACTATTTGGTTCAAAATTTATGTATTTTTTTGAAAATTTGTATTTCTTCGTAGAAAATAAATTTGTTTGGTTCAAGAGACAACTTTTTGGTTGAAAATGAATCTGTTTTAACTGGGGATTCAAGAATTTTCTTAAAAAATTCGTCTTTTCTTATTAAAACCAACTGTTTTTATTAGGAGTTAAAATTTTTTGGTTGAAATATGAGCTCTCTGTTCGTTGAAAATTTAATTCCTGAATTTAAAGTTGAACTACTTTCTTAAAAGCTCATTTTTTTGTTGAAGATTTATAATTTTAGTTGAAAATTCATTTTATTTTCTTGGTTCAAAATTAACTTTTTTAATGCATCCGGATTTTTTAAAATTCTATTGATTGGTTGCGAATTAACTTTTTTGTTGAAAATTCATATTCTCGGTTTGAAAATTCGACTTTTTTATAGAAAATTAATAATTTTGAATTGAAAATTTAACTATTTGGTAAAAAATTAAACGGTTTTTTTTTACAAAAATATATTTTTTTGATTGAAAATTAATTCTCAATAAAATTTGGGCTAATGTCACATCTATTGTTCAAACTTTTTAGTGATAAATTTATTTAATTTGTTGAAAATTCGTCTTTTCTGGTAGAATATTAATATTTTTCATTGAATCCCTAATTGTGGGATTGTGAGATTGTAAAGGGGAGGTAGATATTTTGGAGGATTGAGACAGATTTGTGTGGAACTTTGTTTGGAGATTTGTGACAGGGTGGGAA
>NC_046662.1:12721071-12730234 GCF_010883055.1 Belonocnema kinseyi | reverse complement strand
TATAGAAAGGATAAGATTGTAAAAAATATACAGATGTAAACGGAAAGATTGTAAGGAATGGAAGTCATGTAAACCCTTAGGGGACACATTATGAATAAAGAAGAATTGTCTTAAAAATACGTCTTTTTTTTATTAAATTACACTTTTTGTTGAAAATTCAATTCCTGGATTGAAAATTGAACTTCTTTCTTAAAAGCCGCTTTTTGTTGTTTTTTAAGATTTATAATAATTTTAGTTATAAATTGATTTTGTTTTCTTGGTTTAACATTAATTTTTTTAAATGTAAAAATTTGGTCTTTCTGGCTATAAAATTGAACTATTTGGTAAAAAATTAAACTGTTTTGTCGAAAATTCGATTTTTCTAAATTAAAAATTAATTTTCCTCCATGAAATTCGGACCAACATCATACAATTGTTCACATTGTTCAGGGAAAAATTTATCTAATTAGTTAAAAATTCCTTTTTTCGTTAAAATTAATTTTTTTGGGAAAAAAATTCGATCATTTGGCTAAAAATTTATGTATTTTTTGAAGACTTATCATTTTTGTTCAAAATTATATTTTTAATTTAAAATTTAACTATTCTGATGAAAATTAATATTCTTGGGACGAAAATTCAACTGTTTTATAGAAAATTCGTCTTTTTGGCTAGAAAATTCAAAAATTTGGTACCAAATCAAACTGTTTTGTAAAAAGTTCGTTTTTTTTTAATTGAAAATTAATTCTCAATCAAATCTGAAATAACATCACATTCTTTGTTCAAATTTTTAGTAGAAAATTTTGCCTAATTTGTTAAAAATTCGTCTTTTTTGGTAAAAAATTGAACAATTTTGCTGAAAATTCATATTCTTGAGATGAAAATTAATCTTCTTGGTTAAAAAATTAAATTTTTAACTGAAAATTTAACTTTTTTGTGGAAAATTCACATTCTTGGGATGAAAATACAACTGTTTTATAGAAAATTCAACAATTTGGCATGAAATTCAACTATTTGCTAGCAAATTAAACTGTTTTGTGGAAAATTATTATTTTTTAATAGAAAATTAATCTTCCTGGTAGAAAATTAAACTATTTGGATAGAAAATGTAATGAATTATGTTAAGGATTCATCTTTTTGGTTGAAAATTCATTTTTTTTTGTTGTAAAAAATAATTTTTTTAACTAAAAATTTCACTATTCTGTTAAAAACTCATATTTTCTGTTTGAAAATTCAACATTTAGAACAACAGTTTTTTCTTTATGGACTAAAAAATCCTTCTTGGTTGAAAATTCGTCCTTATATGATAATTATAATAATGAAATATTGGATTTTGAAGGAAAACAAAAATAAAGAGCCGTCCAATTAACTTTCCTTACAAAATAACGATTTTAATGTAAAAAAAATTAGACATACATAACTCATGAGCGAATAAATAATAACTTGAAATTTTAATCAAATATTTGAAGTGAAGGACTTTAAAAAGGCGTTTGAAACGAACTTTAAAATTATTTCATTTAGAAAAGCTGAACTGAGTCTTCCGAAAAGCGCCACTTTTTGTCTCCAAGAAGGTTTTGAAGCATTAAAACCTCGTTGTAGGTATCGATCGCTGTAAATAAATGTAAAATTTAATATAATTTATTAATTTATAAGAAATATATCAGGATTTATCTGAAATTCTTACAGAAATTTTCCGTCATTTCGGGAGGAAAGAGGGTGAAAGAACTGGCTGACAAAGTAGATTTTGATTTAACAGTTCCAGAAACTTCAATGTAGCCTTCTGCATTCCCATCGATGGGTTCTGGCAATGCTACGTTCACTTGAACGTCGTCTGTTGTCTTAATTTGAACAGATTTCCCATCTTGACCCGCCTGAACTCGTTTCAACATTTTTCAAACAAAACGAACAAATTCAGAGTTACAAAAGTTTAAAAGATTTAAATGATTTCAAATGATTTTTAACATTTTCAAGAGATTTCTAAACATTTTAGAGGATTTAAAATATTCTTCATATCGACCAAGGTCTTTTTTGAAAATAATTATAATTCCGATTTGGAACATTAGATAATTTTTGGTCATGAGAATAAAAATTCTTATTTAGAACAAAGAATTTTGTAAAAGAAGACAAAATTATCATTTTTTACCGAAATGTTCTGTTCCAAAGTATGAATTATAAATTTTTATAAAATTTGGAAGAGGGAAGTTTTAGAATTCCAGCAAATTTTTATTTATAACAATAAAACAATTTTTATAATCAAAGAAATTCCGAATTGGAACAATTTTCAATTTTCGACGAATTCCGACTTGAAACATCAATTTTTTTTGTAAATTCCTTTTGCATAAATCAAAATTAAAATTATTTTTAGAAATGTCCGATTCCACATAAAAAATTACGTTTTCCAAGAAAAAATCATAATTATTTACGAAAATTCTTCGTTCTAAGCAAAAATTATTTTTATTTTCATAATCACCAAGTCAAAATTATCTTTATTTAGAATAATTAATATTATAATTGAGAAATATTGTGACTCCCTTTTTTATGAAATTTGGAAGTTTTAAATTCTGGAAAATTCATATTTTCAAATAAAAATAATTTTTAAATTCAAACCAATTTCGATTTGGATCAAGGAATTTTCAAAAATTGATTATTTTTGTAGACTACTATTTTATAAATCAAAAATAAAATTTTTTCTGGCTTACTATAATCTTATTTATTATAATTTCAAAATAATATTAAAAACTTAATGCAAAATAAAAAATGGTATAATATTCAGAGTTCTAAAATTATCTGAAACGATATGTTTTGAAACACTTTAGAAAGTTTTGAAATAACTTAAAATCTTTAAAATTCCTTGACATAAAATTTAATTCATTCCCTCAAGTTCTCTAGAAATTCGTTAAAATTTCCAGAAATACCTTAACATCTTTTAAAATCGTAAAAATCTATTAAAGTAAGTAGAGATCATTAAAAATTCCATGAATACAGATTAAATTCCTCTCTAAAAAGAAGCTTTTAAATAATATAAATCTTTATTTTTATGTTCTAATATTAAAATCTTACATTTTTAGTTAAGTAAGATATGCTTGAAAAAGCTCTTACTTTTGGAATATTAATATTTCCATTGGCATCAATATTTTTTACGTAAATATTGTTAAACTTTAAATAAGGCTATTTTAAAATCTCAAATTAAAAACGATTTATTTTCGAAAAATTTATATGTACTATTGACAATTCAAAGAAAATCTCAGGTTTGTTTATTTAAAAAGAAAGCAATTAATTTTATCTGAAAATTTTGTATTCATATTTATAATTTCTAAAAGAAAAAATTAGGAAACTTGAAAATTAATTTTATTACAAATTATTAAATTTTTTCTTATTTCACGTGTTTTCTATAATTTTGAATAATTTAAAGTTTTTTCAAGTTATATTGCAAGAAATATGAATGGAAATAATATTATGAGGAAAATTTCTCTTAAGATTATTTTCGTTAATATCATAAACAAATTTAATGAATAAATATATAATTCAGATATTTGCAGACAGAAAAATTCGTTTTTTTTTCTATGTAAGTTTTTTTAAAAATAGGAACCTCATTATAATTTCAGCAAAATTCCTAATTTGTTGAAAAATTTTATAATTTTGTTAAACAAATTTAATAAATTATTTTTTAATTTTTTTCGAAATTCTAAACATTGTTTAAAATGATTCGATTTTTCTTAGAAATTAAAAAAAGTTTTCTTAAAATTTTCCACATCCATTTTTTAAATAATTTTGTCAATCTTTCTAAATTTTTGAATAATCTCTTAAAATTAACTTTTCAAAATAAAAAATCATTCTTAATTTTCTTAGGAAATGTTTTTCATTGTTTTGAAGATTTAAAAATTCTTATAAAGCTTCTAAATTTTTTGGTTTAAAAATATAATATTTTTGACTAAAATATTATTTAGAAGTTATTTTTAAATTGTAAATAGTTTATAAAGTTTCAATTAGACGTTTACATTTACTTAACGACTTTACAATTGAAACAGTTTAATTTTTAACGTTAAAATCTGGAAATTATAAAATTGTGAACTAATTCAAATCATATTTCAAATAAAATATGATCCATTCTTTAAATCTTAAAGGCACACTTCAATATTAAAAATAATTTATTTATAATCACAGTTGGTCAACTAAAAATGTTTTTATCCAAAACCTTCGATTTTGAACGATTTTAATTTTTCAAGGTTTAAGTCTTTAAAATTGCATTTTAAAATTCTTTAAATTAAAATATACGCTCAAAAATTAAAATCTAAAATTTTTAAAGTAGAATATTTTCGAAATATGCATTCCAAACTGAATGATATCAAAATTGAAAAATATAACAATGTAACTAATTATTTAAAAAATGGTTAAAATCAAAGTTGGACAGATTTTTTTCTAAAAATTGGTAAAATTTGTAAAATTCCATATAGATTTCTTGCAAAAAAAATAAATAAACCTAAAATTATTAGAATTTTAAAAAACACTTACAACCAATATAATTTATAAGAAAATAGAAAAATTACATTAAAAATGAGGCTAGACAACTTTCTTTGAAAATTTAAAAGTTTTGTTTTTCAAATTTTGTCGATCAAATCACTGATTTAAAATAAAGTCTATTTTCAAGCTTCCAGTCAATTTTGATTAAAAAAAACCTGATTCAATGCAAAATTCGTATTGTACATTTTAAAAAAAGACACGAAAACTGCGTAATTCGATCAGTGATGGACCCTAAAATATTTGAGGTTAGAAATCACTTACCTATTATTTTATTACATTATTTTTACGAGAATACATAGATTGTGTTTACAAGTTATTCGCAATCAACATTTCTTCATATTTTACAGATAAATTATCCAAAAAAAAGTGCCTATTAATTCTGGTAAATTGAGGTTAAAGAAATGTTTTCTCTCACCGATAAAACTTTGCCCAGCAGAATGACAACTTCGCCCATATTTTGGGGCAAGTCTTGACCACGAATCCGTTTCTTCAGCATTTTTGCGTCCGTTACCGTTCAGAATCGTTTTTATTTATACAAATTTTATTTCTTTCAGACTTTTTTAAGGACAGTAAGAGGGAAAACAAAGAAGCGTGCACTTGCCGCGTTTTCTATCCAGTGATCCCAGCTTTGGCGACTTGGCGTGTTGAGCTACTGCGCTTGCATGGCGCAGCGATCCTCATTGGTTGCTGTTGGCGCGCGATTCAAACCGGGTATAATTAACAAAGATATGAATTTAAATATATATTAATTACAGATTGTACATTAATATCGAAAATTATGTAGATTGTGATTTACGGCGATAAAAAATAATAACGCGTGTATTGTGTAATTAATAGTTGTTTTTTTTTTTAGTTCGAAAGACTAACTTATTTTTCACCAACTAATTTTTAAATAAATATATTTCTAACATTTAATATAATATGTGTGAATAGTCTCATAATTTTATGTGAAAATTTCCAATTGCAAAAAACCATAATACTAGATAAATACCTGAAAATAACGTTTTCAGCTTAGAACAGTTCTTTTTAATTCAGGGACGTTACATAATGAAGTTTATTATAAGGAACATACATTATCATTGCTAATTATAAAAATCAAGCCACTGTCTGCTAATAGCAACCAAATTCGGCAATTTGTACCAAAATTTCGTTTTAGATACGGCTCGTTAAATACACATTTTTGTTTTTCAAAAATCTTTGTCAATAACCCTGGCGGATCGAAGGAACCGAATGGAGCCTCTCTCTTTAAAACAGTCGAAAAAGCAGCAAAATCAATTTTTAAATTGTTGAAATTCGGATTCTACGTTAAAATTCTCTATAGAAGGTCGCGGAATAATCGCAATAGTTTTTTTGCAAAGGTAAAAAATTAAAAAAAAAACATAAGACGTATAACGCCTGTTGATTGCTACGTACAGGCGATGCGTTTGAAATGTAGCAGTCAACAGGCGTTATACGTCTTATATTGTTTTTAACTTCTTACCGTTGCAAAAAAAAGACGATTGCGTTTATTTCGTGACCTTCTGTAGGGAATTTGAACGTAGAATCCGAATTTCAGCAATTTAAAAATTGATTTTGCTGTTTTTTCGAGTTTTTTAAATAGGACCCGAATTTGAACCCAATGGGGTGTTTACGGGCACTTTGTAGAGGCTCCATTCGGTTCCTTTGGTCCGCCAGGGAAGATAAAAATTCATCTTTTGAATTGAAAGAAAATAAGCCATTATTTACAAAATATACGCATGGCTATTTTTTTCCAACCTTGAATTACAATTTACGTAATTTTTTATATTAATGTATAATTCATAATAATGATATATTTTAATGTCAATAATTGTTAATTGTACCCAATTTGAATCAAGCGCCAATAGCGACCAATGAGAGTCGCTGCTAGCGTTGGGTCGTTACCTGAAATTACCGGTAACGGTAGAAATTTCCGGTAAAGTAGAGGAAATTCTCCGGTAACGAATGGTAACGATATTTATTTGAATTTCAAAACTAAATTTAAATTGCTTATTGTTTTTGCGTTTATTTGATATAATATTTTTCAATATTCGTCACATTAAATAACTTGTGGGAAAACTTTCACGTTTAAAAGTGTTCCTTAACTTCCACGGTGGGATTTGGTTTTGCTTACAAAATGTATACACACATTATTTTTTGCAAAAATATTGTTCCTTTTAATTTTTCACACTTTGCAGATTGAGTAGACAGCAATTACGTATGTATTTGTTACATAAAAGTATATGAAAAACATTTCTTGAACATAATGTTTAGAAGGGTATCTAACCTAATATGCTAAAACGTTGTAGGCGTTTTGCAGTTTCACACAATCATGAAGAATAAGAATATTATTACTATGCTTATTATGAATAAGAAAAGACACATCATATGTTTCCAAATATTTTGGAAAGATATTGACAAACACGTAATTTTCTGTAATAATAGATAAGGGTAAGATAAGAGGGTGGTTTCAGGAAAACATTCTAAGTAGACATATAATATAAATAAAAATTCAATATTATTGTTTGGAAAAAAACCGTTTTATTAAATTTTTTTATTAAGTACTAACAATAAAAGACGCGTAAGGATATGAAAGACAATAAACGAATACACCAATTTCCTCGTTAAATAAAAGAGTAATTTCCGAATTCAGCCTATTCAAATTCCATTCAAATTCAGTCTATTTTAATCCTATATTATTTTTATAGGAACATTTCCTTTGTCTTTGAAAGCACATCTTATTTATTTAGAAATCAACCATTTACATTAATACGTTTATTCTCCATGAAACTAAGGTACTATATTAGGTTATGTTCCGATTTGAGTATATGAGAGTTTTTTAAAGTTTCAAAGTTGGCAATGCCATGTATAAGCATGGGCATCATTGCGCACCGGCAGCCTATGTTTATACATTGGCATTGCCAACTTTGAAACTTTAAATAACTCTCAACTGCTCAAATCGGAACATACTCTAGATAGGAATATGCAAGCTACCATTCTAGTTCCCCGCCAAATTTAAAATCGCTAAATTGATATCGAATTATATAAATATACTTACATGATACAGATTATTTATTTTTGAATTATACTGAAGCATTGTTATCAAACCATAAATTATAAATAAAATTATGTGATATAATATATGAAATATTTAAATTTGACTATATGATTTTTAACCCACACTTTTGCCAAAAAGTAGCTCTTGCAAAAATTATGATTGCAAACGAAATTTTACTCAGTTTAAAAATAGGCGGGCGCTAAAACTATAATCATATGATTTTTTAAATAAATATTAACAAATAATAAAATAATAGTAGACTGTAGGTCAAACATAGGAAACTTAATTGCACATAAACGTAATCTTCAGACCCCCTATATTTGAATTATATTGTGATAGTCATAAATATTAATAATTACTTCGCATAATCTTGAATTTAAATTCGGTTTCCATTTGTCACGTCTACAATTTATGATCCACATTGACAGTCTTTCTCTTCGCCCTAGTAGAAAACGGTAAAGTTTAAATCCATCTTCGTTTCTATTTTTACAAAACGGAGCACTGCAGCAGACCATTTTTCTTATATTCTAAACTTAATTTTAATTAAACTATAAGACATGCTTCTCGCACTGTTTATCGCAAAATGTCCAGGAACCAGAATGGCGGTTGCATATTTCTGTCTAATATAGCATGATGTAAGAATACACGGTCTAGCCACACGCAACTAAAAAAAGTTAACCAATAAGGAGCAGCTCCACCACTTTTAACCATATTGGATAAGTGAGCGCGCGAGAATTAAGTATATTTGAAAGGAAGTAAATGAAATTTTTGAGATACGTAATCTAAAGTATAAACAAATATATAACATCTAACATGTAATATAGAAGAAATACTTAGAAATATGGATAACATAACCTCTCAAGGCACCTGAGGATTTGTACCTTTTAACACGAATGAAATGAAGTATCATCCACCTAAGGAGAAAAAAGAATATTGTTTTCGGGCTGAAAGCAGAAATAAATAAATGCAAAATATCGATATCATATACTGTATTATGATAATATCCGTTTTTATATTTCGTATATACATAAGCACTAAATGAGAACAAAAGAACCCTCTCAGGGTACACAAAGTCTCATGTTCAGATATTATATTCATATGAAATAATGATTTTATTGGTATTTTCAATAGAAACACCACTCCAATTTTCACAAAATTAATCTTAACACGACGCCCTTTCACAAACGGATAGCGTCAGCAGTGTCCGCTTCTTGCACCTTATTTGAATATTGAGAACTTTCACAGGTATTGACATTGATTTACAATGTAGCCATAATTCATGATTTCAAATCTTTTGAGTGAAGATCGAGACGCTAACGGTTGCTGTGGTAACCAAGATGGCCAAAAGTGGTGGAGTGCGAATGGGGACGAAATTGGGGGAGCTGATGGCTAGACCGTGTATTCTTCGATCATGTAATATAGTATCTTAAGGGCATGTGACACAGCTAAATACCTATATTACCGACCACAGTTTTTCAGTTCACTGAATATTTTTTTGAACCTAAGAACTTTTTTGCAAATAAAATATCGAGCTGAAACTTTGGGAAATGTATTAGAGTACAATAAAGTACGTTTAGGTACTGCATTTTGGTAGGAACTTCACTGAAAATT
>NC_046662.1:12713722-12720971 GCF_010883055.1 Belonocnema kinseyi | reverse complement strand
AAAGAATTTAAAAGAATTCAGGATCAATTAATAAAAATTTAGAATGAATTCTAAGTGATTTAAAATTAATTTTAAAATATTTTTAATTTCACTGATTTCAGTAGAACTGAATAGATTGAAAAGAATTCAAGGGAATTCATAAGAATTCAAATTTATATTAAAGAATTCAGGAAAAACTCCAAATAAACTTAAATAATAAAGCATAAATAAAACAAGAAATACAATCAATTAAGTAGATATGAGTAAATTCAGAAGAATTTAGAAAGAACTAAAAAATGCTGTGTAAATTAAAAAAAAATTTCTTTGAGATGAATAAAAAAAAACTAAAATTTTTTCTAAAATCTATTGTTCAGGGCTTTTTGCGACTTGAATGCATTTTATCAAACTATTTTGAATTCTCTGGAATTCTTCTAAATGTACTTCAATTTTACTGAAACCAATGGAATTTTTCAATTTGTTAAATTCGTGTTTAATTTTAATTTTTTCACCCTGAATTTTTTTTAATTCAGCAATTCTTCTAATTTCACTCATATCTACTTAATTGATTGTATTTTTTTATTATTATTTGAATCCACTTGGAATTTACTCTGAAGTCTTGTCGATTTATCCTGAATTCTTTTAAATCCTTAAAAAAATTCACCCTACATTTTTTTTAATTCTTATAAATTCGCTTTAATCTACTTAAATCTATTTCTTTAATTTGCTCTGAAGTTATTAAAACTTACCTTGAATTGTTAGGAATTTCATAAAAATCTTTTGAATTACCTTGAATTTTTCGCAATTCATTCTAAATTTAATCAACTAAATCAATTTTTGAAATTATTTTTCAATTTTTAAAAAATCACTTGATTTTTTTCGCACCTTAATTTTTTTTATTTATTGCATTTAATTCTTGTATTTTTTTAATTCCTCTAAATTAATTCGAATTTGATTTAATTCAAGTTTTTTAAATACTTTTTTTATATAATTAAATTCTGTTGAATTTGCCTTGAATTCTGTTCAATTCCATTTTAATCAATTGGATGGAAATAACTTTCCAATTTTACTGAAATCAGTGGAATATTTTAGATTTTAAAAATATTTTCTAATTCATTTGAATTAAGTTGGAAATCACTCTGGATTCGTATTAATATATCCTGCATTTTTTAAAAAGATTTTTTGGAATTCTTTAGATTTCTTAACTTTTGCTAAGTTCTTTTCAATTCAGTGAAGTTCTTCGAAATACAGTCAATTCTACTCAATTTAATGTACTTAAAAAAAGTCGTTTTATTTTAAATTCACTTCGATAACCTTTAAAGTCATCTTGAATTCTCAGACTTTTTATCCAATTCTTTTTCTAAACAAATTTTTTTAAATTGATCTTGAATTTTTATAAAATTTATCGAATCCTTCTTATTTCATTTAACTTTTTCTAAATTTACTCAAATTTAATTTAATTTATTGGTTTTTTATGTGGACTTTATCGAATTTGCTTGGAATTCTTATAGATTTCATCGAATTCTTTTGAATTCACTAAAATTCTTCTTAATTCAATCAATTCTACTAAATTAGATGTATTTAATTTAATAAAATATTTTTTATATTCCCTCCGAAGTTTTTAAAACTCACCTTAAAATATTAGGCATTTTATCACATTCTTTTTTAATTCCCTTAAATTCTACTAAATTTATTTTAATTTCACTAAAATCAGTTTAATATTTTGAATCTCATTTATTTTATTGGATACCCTTCATTTATTTTTTAATTCTGCTTGAATTTTTATGAATTTTTTGTTATTTTACTTAAATTCCTCTAACTTCACTCGAATTTTATTTAATTCATTGTTTTTTTATCTTGTGAATTTATCCCGAATTCGTTAAAATTAACCTGGAATTCTTATAAATTTCATTAAATTCTTTGTAATTCTTTTGAATTAAAAAGAAAAAATAGTCACTTTTTTTTAATTTCCCAATTCAAAAATTATAATTGGTCGAAGATTTTATAATTTCGGGAATTTTCAATTTCAAATATTTTCTTATTCGGAAATCTTCCAGTATCAGGAGTTTTATTTTCGGTATTACACAGCCATCCTAATACAATGCAATAATAATATTATTATTCGAATAATATAATATTATTATGGAATAATGTTAACAACTCCAAAAAAATGTTTTCAGTCTGATGTCTTGGTTTCTTTGGCAAAAGCAGTGGCTTTTATAGCAGTTTTTATTGGATATGCTCAGATAGAAGACGAATCGAAAGTCGAATTCAGATTTGGACTTATCGTCACTGCTTTAATGTTTATTTTAATTGCCGCGCCACTTGTGCATTTGGTTAGTATCAATAATTTAATTTGAAGTATTTTTTTAATTATTTTATTTCTAACTATTTATTTTATTTTTTGTTAGTATTTTTAGTGTTTTTATTATTTTGTTAATATTATACTTTCATAAAATTTTTAACGAACAATAAATTTAATTCTTTTATTATAATTATTTTTTTAAATTTATTTCCAGGGGGAGATTTTCGAAACAAAAAGTACGGAAATACTTCCTTTCCCTCTCATTTTTATGGCGACGATCGTAACCTTCCAATGGCTTTTGTACGGACTTATAGTCGATAATGGCTTTATAATAGTAAGTACTTTTTTTAGTGAAATTTTTTAATGACCTAAAAAGTAGATTTTTTTAATTTCATTTCAGGCTTCAAGTCATTCCCCTTTTTTCCTGTTTTCAAAAACTTCTCTTTTTTCGTAATTTTGAGATGTTGTTAAAGTTATTTTTATGGTAACTATTAATGTTAATCATTTTCTTTACAGTTTTAAGTTTTTCTATTATTTTCTTGGATTTAAAGAAAATAAAAAAAGAAGAAAGGGGATTTGGACATTATCTTCTTTTTCTTTCCTCTTTATTTATTCTTTTTTTTTTTTTAATTCGTGAAAAATTTTTCATGACTTTTATATTAGAAAAAAATGTTGGGCCTAAATTTGTTTATCACACCAAAAATTTGGACAAATACAGTTGATTACAGTCAAAGGCTGAAAAATAATTCCCTACAAATTTCAGGTTTTTTCTAGGCATAATTTTTCATAATCATATTCAAATATTTCCCTTTTTCAATCGATTCTGAATATATATAATGTTTTGCGAAATTTTTTTATAATTTTCTTTCAGTTTCTGGAGATTCAAGTATTATGTTTAATTTAAGAAGCTTTAACAAATAATAAACAAGATATTCTTAAATATATTCGCGCTATTGATCAATTAAATAATTAAATAATACTAAAAACATAATGAATCATTTCTTGAATTTGTATCCTAAAGTAAATTAATTTTAAGAACAATTCAAACGCATTACAATGCGTAATTCTAAATTTTTTTACTTTGATAATTTTCCATTAAAAATTTTTATTTTTAAGGATACATTTTTAATTTAAAGAATTTTTAAATGCTTACTTAAAGACTTGAACAAATCAAAAATAAAAGCCTTTGATGCTGAAAATTTTTGATAAAGGCATTTTTATTTAATAAATAAATAATTTTCTTTAATTTATCTGTACTTTAAGTAATAAAAAGTGAATAAAAAGGATTTGACGTAACGATTTTAAGCCAGTTTAAAATTTAAGAATTTTCAGATTTCAGATAATAATATATTCTAAATTAAAGGATTTTATTAAATTTAAAATATTGTTTTAGTCTAAAATATTCAATTTCTAATACATTCAATTTCAAATTTGTAATTAAAAAAAAGATTAGTTATTAAATATTTAGCAATATTTGAATTTTTATTTAAGAGAAGTAAATTAAAACCAAATATTTAAAAGTAAAGAATCTTCAACTGAATTGTTTGACATAGAAAACCTGGAATCGTTAACATGTCATTAAAAAGTATCATGCAAATTTTAGAAAGTTTTCTTGAAATCTTCTAGAATCTTTTTTAAAAATTTCATTTAAATCTTTGAAAAACTTTTTAAATATTCTCCTACAACAATTTCTCAAAATGAAAAATTATTTTTAATTTTCCTTTGAATCTTAAGAAAATGTTTTCATTCTTTTGAAGTCTTTCATTATTCTTGAAAAGAATCTATTTTTTGTTTTGTTTAAAATGTGCGAAAATCTAAATTTTGTTTTATATTAGGCTATCATTTCAAGCTTTACATTAAGTTTGAATCTTTTCAAAACTTCTACATATCTCTTAAAATTGCTCAAATTTCGCCTACAAATAATAAATGTTCAATTGTTATTGATACATCCAAATTGTAAAGAAATTTTCTAAAATTTGCAGGATTTTCTGAAAATTGTAGAAAAGATTCAATTAATTTTGACAGATATTTAGAAGTTCGGAAAAAATTTCAAAAATAATTTGTAATTTAAAACAAATTTATAACCACTTCTAAATTTCTCAAGACTTTAAATCAAATTTTGAAGCCTTCCAAGGATGTTTAAACCAATTAAAAATAAAATAATTGAATTTCTAATTGAAGAAGTGTTTGGTTAAATTTTTTTTCAATTTTGGAATATTTAATATTTCTAGCTTAAAATTTCTTAACATATAATTTTGGAAATTTTAAAGTTCATTGATTGATTTTTTTATTTAGAGCATTTAAAATGATAATGTGGATTTATATATTTTTTTATATTGAAAAATGTTAGTACCTTTGATTGTAATAAAAAAACTTTTAAATTTCAATTTAAAAAAATTCAAAATTGAACAGTTCCACTTCGAGTGCTTTCATTTGCAGCTCAGTTTTTATTACCTCAAGTGAAAAATGTTTGCGAACCGGAAAATAACCGCGAATTTATTTCATCGATTAAAACGGCCACCCTGTTATTGTCTCATACTTGAAATTCAGTGCTTATTTAGGTAAATTTATTGTGGGTTCTACATGAAATTAAATTTAAACAGCTTCATATTCCTAACTTTTCAAGTGAAAATATAGAATTTTCAACCAAAAAGATGAATTTTTAACCAAAAAGATTAATTTTCTTCCAAAAAGGACGATTTTTCAACAAAATACATTAATTTTTAAATAATAAAAAAATAATTTTTCAACCAAAAGTGGAATTCGCAAATTTTTATTTAAAAAAATTAATTTTCCATTTTAAAAAACAATCAACCAAAGTAATGAATTTTAAACAAAAATGATGGATCTTCAACTGGAATAAATGAATTTCAATAAAAAATATGAATTTTTAACAAAAGAGTTTTACTTCCAACCAAGCAGTTTTATTTTAAACCAAAAAGCTGAATATATAAGTAAATAAGTCATGAATATTTAAGTGGAATATATGAAATTTCAACCAAAATGATAGATTTTTAACTAAAACTGACGATTTTTTAAACAAAATACATGAATTTTCATCGAAATTGTTCAATTTTCAACCAAATAGTGTAATTTTGAACTTAAACAGATCAATTGTTAACGGAAAATGGAAAAGTAAAATTTTCAGGTAAAAAATATATAATTTTCAACTAAAATAATGAACCTTTTACAGAAATATTGAAAATTTCAAATTTCAAATTGAATTTTCCACCAAAAAAGGTGAATGTTTACCCAGGAACTGAAATTTTGAACTAGAATAGTTACATTTCCAGTTTAAAAAAATTAACAAATTAGTTCGAGTTTCAACTAGAATAGTTAAATTTTCAGTAAATTTTCATTTTTTCAATAAAACGAATTTTCAACAAAAAAAAAAACGATTTTCAACAAAAAAGTTGTTTTTTTTTCAACCAAAGAGATGAGTTTAATTTTTAACCCTGTAACCGAAAAAGATTTTAATTTTTAAAGAAAAAAAGAAAGCAGTTGGATTCAACCAAAAAAGAAGATTTTTCAAAAACTGAGAAAAATTTTTCAGCCAAGAGAAAAAATTACAAACTAACGGCGGAATTTTCAAGCAAAAAGATAAATTTTTAACCATAAAGATTAATTTTTAAAAAATTAAAAAAAAGAACTTTGAACAAAATACATGAATTTGCAAATTAAAATTATAAATTGTCTTCCACAAATTAAATCGTTAAATTTTTCGTTAAAACATTAATTTTCGACTAAAGAAATGAATTTTTAACTAAAATTATGAAATATTTAACTGGCATAGTTACAAATTCAGTTTAAAAAATTAATTTGCAAAAAAATAGTTACATACAAAAAAAAGTTGTGAATGTTTAACTAAAATGAGAAATATTTGACTGCAATTATTGAATTTTTTAACAAAAAGATGAGTTTTAAACCACGAAGATTAATTTCTACCAAAAATGATGAATTTTGAATTAAAAAAGATAATTTTTTAACCAAAATTTGAATAATTAAATTTTTAGTTTAAAAAATGCATATTTAACCAAAGAGATAACTCTGAACTAAAATTATAGAATATTTAAATTCAATATTCAAATTTCAGTTAAATAATTTAATTTCAAACAAAACAAAAAAAAAAGAATTTTTAACTAAATATATTCATTTTAAAATGAAGTGATCAATTTTCTTCTAAAATTATGAATTTTCAGTTACAATATTTTAATTTTTTACCAAACAAATGAATTTTTAACTAAGAACATTACTTTTTGCCAAAAAAGACGAATTTTCAACAAAATGGATATATTTTGAACTAAAAAGTATAAATTGTCAATCAAAAATTCAATAGTTAAATTTTTAAATAAAAAAAAGTTCATCTAAAGAGATGAATTTTGAACTAAAATGAGGAAATATTCAACTGGTATCGTTAAAATTTTAGTTAAAAAAATTAATTTAAAAAAAACTTTTCAAAAAACTAGTCACATTTCAAACAAAATGATAAATTTTCAAGCAGAAAAATCCATTTTTCTACCAAAAATAGACGAATTTCGAATTAAAAAATATTGTTTTTTGATCAAAAATTGAATAGTTAAAAAAATTAATTTCAAACAAAAAAAGAATTTTCATCAAACTAGTTACTTCTTCAAATAAAGTGATAAATTTTCTTTTAAAATGATGAATCTTCAAATGGAATAGTTTAATTTTTAACCGAAAATAAATTTTCAACCGTAAGAAAATTAATTTCTCCCAAAAAAGACCAACTTTGAATTTTTAAAAAATCATGTTTAACCGCAAATGGAATAGTTACATTTTCAATTTAAAAGAAATAATTTTCTAGACAAAAAAGACTAATTTTTAACTAAAATGATGAATCGTTATTTTTAATTTAAAAAGATTAATTTTAAGGTTAAATGATGAATCATTAACTATAAATTATTCAATTTTTAACAACGAAAATTAATTTTTACACAAAAGACGAAT
>NC_046662.1:12708662-12713622 GCF_010883055.1 Belonocnema kinseyi | reverse complement strand
TCTTTTTTCTGAACCTCAACATTTTTTGAACGTTCCAACTTTTTTTATACATAAAATATCGGTCTCAAACTTTGAGAAATGCAAGAGCCGAAAGAAGACTACGTTTAAGTACAAAACTTAACAGTAAAAGATGTAAAAAAATATATTTCAACAATCAATTCCAACGGCATCAGCCGGTAACGTTGTACACAAAAATACGAAACCTGGCGCCCACTAGACGAGGCTCTAGAGAGTTCATATTTTCGTGTACAACGTTACCGGCTGATGCCGTTGGAATTGATTGTTGAAATATATTTTTTTACATCTTTTATTATTAAGCTTTGCACTTAAACGTAGTTTTCTTTCGACTCTTGCATTTCTTAAAGTTTGAGACCGATCTTTTATGTATAAAAAAAGTTGGAACGTTAAAAAAATGTTGAGGTTCAGAAAAAAGATGAAATAATTTTCAGAGATGTTCCTACCGAAATGCAGTACCTAAACGTACTTTATTGTACTCTAATACATTTCCCAAAGTTTCAGCTCGATATTTCATTTACAAAAAAAGTTCTTAGGTTCAAAAAAACATTCAGTGAACTGAAAAACTGTGGTCGGTAATATAGGTATTTAGCTGTGTCACATGCCCTTAATGAAACTGATCAACAACTACGACGTATTTTAAAATTCACATTCATTCACATTTTAACATACAGATGGCGTCGCTATGTGAGCGGTAACGAAAGAAGCGAAAGAAACGTTACCGGTAATGACGGTGATTTTCCTGCTGAAATTACGGAGAATATTATCGCGACCCAACTCTCCCATGCCAAAGTTGGGATCACTGTTTCGATTAGCCACTGATATTACGTATTTCAGATTAGAAATCCCAGACGTCTGCAAGCTGAGGCCCAAGCAATAACACGAATGAGAACGATAAAAACGAATGATTTTTCATCATAAGGGCACCTTTTCACGGAGGCCTGTTTTAAATTAATTGTGGAATTAATAATTTTCATAGAATTCATTTTTTGCTGCTTTGTTAGTTTATGGCAAATTTGATTAGTTGAGAACCTACTTTGTTGGTTTATGGCAAATTTTATTCATTGATATCCCAGATACGAACTTGATGGGTCAAATTAATTCAACGATTAATTCAAAATTGGGTCTTCATGAAAAGGTACCCTAATTGTTTTCAAAAATTTCTTTTTATATTTCAAAAGCCAATCAATTAGGCCTTCAGTCCTTGCACTAGAACGACCGGTTCTCAAAATGGCCGGAATGAAACGTTGACAATCAGAAAATTTCCGCGGAAACAGTGTCTCGTTCTCGAGCCGAAGTTAGCCGCAGATGAAATTTACTATAGTGTGTGTCACACTTGTTGTGAGTGTTTTTTGGTTTCAAAAGTGTTTACTAGTTGAGGTTATCAAAAATAATAAATTATTAACATAATGAGTAGTGTTGATGAATTAAGGGAATATGATGTAATTGTTGCGTTTTTTATATAAACAGTTTTATTTAAGGCTTTAAGATTATGTATAACGCATACACCGGCTCATATCTTGATCAATGTTTCATTTGCGAAAATTGAATAATTTATAATATTTGTCTGGATGTAAAAGAGGAAGGGAGAATAAAACAAGAATTTGTTCATCTTTAATTATATTTTGTATAGTTCCACATTAAATTATTTGCAATAGATATTCGTAACATGCATACAATTAATAATTTTGATTAAAAATGTATAATAATTTTGCAGATATACTTAACATTTATTGTATATTAAATACTTGTGTACTTAATTTCGGGACAATAAGCGTTCCGTTCATTTCCAAAGTTGTCAAACACATGCACCGGAATGGCCGTAACCCAGCATGACCGGAACACCAATCACAGACCATGTTTGACAAGAAGGAACTTTTTCTGTCTTGTCGAAGGTGCTATGCAATTTGAGTTTCGGTCATTCCGGTTGCATGTGTTTGACAACTTTGGAAACGAACGAAACGCTTATTGTCCCGAAATTAAGTACACAAGTATTTAAAATACAATAAATTCTAAGTATATCTGCAAAATTATTATAAATTTTGAAATAAATTATTAATTGTATATGCATGTTACGAATATATATTGAAATTAATTTAACGTGCAACTATACAAAATATAATTAAAAATGAAAAAATGCTTTTTTTATTCTCCCTTGTTCTTTTACATCCAGACAAATATTATAAATTATTCAATTTTCGCAAATGAAACATTGATCAAGATATGAGCCGGTGTATGCGTTATACATGATCTTTAAGTCTCAAATAAAACTTTTCATATCAAAAATGCAAAAGAATCTATAAGGCTGTACGTAAAATTGATACTTACATAATGTTCCCTTAATTCATCAACACTACTCATTATGTCAATAATTTATTTGTTTTTTTCCTCAATTACTAAGCACTTTTAAAAACAAAAAAACACTCACAACAAATGTAACACGCACTATCGTAAATTTTATCTGCGGCTAGCTTTGGCTCGCGAACGAGACACTGTTGCCGCGGAAATTTTCTGATTAGTCAACGCTTCATTCCGGACATTCTGAGATCCGGTCGTTCTGGTGGATGGACTGGAAGCCTTAAGGCCATGTGACCAGATTCTCACCTTACCGCCATCTTTCTTATTTCCCAACTTATTTCCACACGTAGCGCCACATCGAGTAATAAGTTGGAAAATAAAAAAGTGGCGGTAAGGTAGGAATCTGGTCACGTGACCCACTCATCACATGGCCTTAAACAATAAAATGGATTGGATTTTTTTGTAACGATTCTATTACTTAATTGATTATCATTTAAAAAATTAAAAATAATATCCAAATACATTTATTGTAAAAAATAATGTTTTCCAGTTATTAAAAGAATTAAGTTTCGTCCCATGGAATTGGTATGATTTACTGAAACTCAGCATGCAGACATCTAGAATGTCCCCCACCCAACTTGAAATAGCTCAATAGAAAAAATAAGTTTATAATGTTTTTTCTCAAACATATCATAAAATGAATATAACTTTGAGGATGAAGCTATTTCAGTGATTAAAAATGGTATGAAATTCAATATAAAATCAGTTTTTTACATTTTAAAATACAAATTACTAAAGCACATGCGTGAATTTCCAGGCGGGTAACTTAAAAGATGAAAACGGGATTATACAATACATATCAATTTTACAATCTCTGGTTTGAAAATTCATCTCCTTGGGTTGGAAATTCAGCTAATCTGGTAGAAAAATCAACCATTGTGGTAAAAGATTCAACTATTGGTTAAAAATCCACTATTTTGTTTAAAATACATATTTTTGCATTAAAAAGTCAAGTGTTTTGTTGAAAATGCGTCTTTTTCGATGGAAAATTCAACAATGAGGTTGAAATTTTTTTTCTTGCAGGACTGAACAATCTTTTTTGTTCCAAAATTGGTATTTTTTATTTGAAAATATATCTATTCTGATAGAAATTGTATCTTTTCTTTGATAAAAATCACAATTTTTGGTTGAAAATTTATATTTCCGGGTTGTAAATTCAACTGTTTTGTCGACAAATTGCCTTTTTGTTACAAAAATTCTACAATTTGATCTTTCTGGTAAGAAAATTCATCCCTTTTGGTTATAAATGCAACTGTTTGGTTGAAAATTAATCTGTTTTATCGAGAATTCAACTATTTTGTACAAAATTTATCTCTTTGGGTTAAAATTAGTTTTCTTTCTTGTTGTATATTAATTTTATTATTGAAAGTTTAACTATTCCATTTTTGGTTAAAACTTGATATTTTTTAGTAGAATATTTAACTATCTAATTGCAAATTTAACTGTTTTCTGGAAAAACTGTCCTATTGGTGTGAAAATGTACCTTTTTGGTTGAAAATGGACTTTTTTGATTGAAAATTCATATTAAAAATTAATTTCTGCTTGTTTGAAAATTCAGCTGTTTTGTCGAAAAAAGTCTTTTTTGGCCTGGAATTTAACCAGTCTGATAGAAAATGCAGCTATGAAGTTAAAAATGGACATTTTTTTGTTAAAAATCTAACTTTTATATTGAAAATTATTTTTATTGTTGAGGATTCATCTTTTCGGGTTGAAAATTGTACTGTTTTGTATGAAAACTTATATTTTTTTGTTAAAAATGCAAGTGTTTGGTTGAACTTTCATCTGCTTTGTCTAGGATTCAACTATTTTGTAACAAATTGATCTTTTTTGGGTTAGAGTTTGTTTTTCGTTGTTGTCAAATATTAAATTTTTAAATAAAAAATGTTACTATTCCATTTTTGGATGAAAATTGATACTTTTTAGTTAAAAATTCAACTATTTAATTGCAAATGTAACTGTTTTCTGCAAAAATAGTCTTTTTGGTACGAAAATGTATAACTTTTTGTTTGAAAATTGAGTTTTTATTGTTGTTAAAAGTCATATATTTTAGTTTGTTAAAAATGTAATTATTTTGTTAAAAAATCGTCTTTTTTAAATAGAAAATTCGATGATTAGGATTTAAATTTCATTTTTTGGTTGAAAGTTAATTATTTTTAATTTGAAAGTCTACTATTAAATTTGTGGTTCAGAATTCATCTCTTTTGATAGAAAATATAATTATTTTGTTGAAAATTGAACCATTTTGTTGAACAATTAAAAATGTATCTTTATTGGCTAAAAATATACTTTTCTGTGGAAAATTAAACTGCTTGGTTAAAAGTTTAAATAAAAAACTTGGTCTATTTTGCTTAAGCCTTAAAGTGCATTGTGGGTGTAGGACGCCCCAAGCAATTTTCAAACTCTTATAAACCATACTTGATTCGAAAAAATTAAGTAAGTGTGGCCATCTAGCTTTAGTTGGAGACACTAATTGTAAATAAAGTCGTTAAGGGCATGTGACACAGCTAAATACCTATATTACCGACCACAGTTTTTCAGTTCGCTGAATGTTTTTTTGAACCTAAGAACTTTTTTTGTAAGTAAAATA
>NC_046662.1:12705160-12708562 GCF_010883055.1 Belonocnema kinseyi | reverse complement strand
ATTGCTTTTATTCAATTTAAAATATTGTTTTACTCTAAATGATTCAGTTTTTAACCCATTTAATTTGAATTTTTTTAATTAAGAAAAAGAATAATTATTTAATATTTAGCAATATTTAAATCTTTGAATTTTTATTTATAAATAATAATTAAATACTTATTATTTCTAGAAAATTTTTTTGTAATTTTAAGAAATATTTAGAAGTTTTGAAATGATTCAAAATTAATTAAAAACCTGAAATTATTTCAAGTAATTTAAACGAAGTGTGTTAACATTTTTTCAGAATTTCTAAACATATTTTTAAATTAATCGAAATTTTCCTACAATTTTTGAAAATCCAGAAAATTAAATAAAATCCTTAAAATCTTTTTAAATATTCTGTTAAAATCATTTTTAAAATTAAAAAATCATTCTCAGTTTTCCTAGGAAAATTAAGAAAATGTTTTTATTCTTTTGGAGCCTTTCACAATTCTACAAATAATAGGTGTTCAATTGTTATTTATACATCAAAATTTTACGGAAACTTTCTTAAATTCGCATGATTTTCTAGAAATTGTACTATTTAAAATAAAAAAATAATTTAACTTCTAATTTAAGAACTTTTGTTCTAAAAAAAACTTTATTGCAAATTTTTTAATGTTTCTAGCCTAAAATAACTCAATAATATTATTTTGAATTTTTTAAAAGTTTATTCATTGATTTTTTAATTTAGAGTATTGAAAATGTAAACGTGGATTTATATTTTTGGAACCTAATTTGAATTTTTGAAATCTATCATTTATGAATGTTCAAAATTGATTGAAAATTTGATTGTTCAAAATTGTTGTTTATTTTTTATAACTTTAAATGGAAAAATCTTTAGAGAGAGCACGATTTTTTTAAATTGTATTGACCGGAAAAAATCTTTGCGAACCGGGAAAACACCGAGAATTTTTTTCTTCGATTAAAACGGAATTTTACCAAATTTTTAGCATAAAAATGTTGTCCAACTTTGATTTCAACCGTTTTAAAATAATTTTCTAAATTGTGATTTTTATAAATTGTTATATCATTTAGTTTAGAATACTTAATTCGAAAATCTTTCACCCTGAACATTTTCCATTTTAGATTTTGAATTTTTAAGCATATATTTTAATTTAAAGAATTTCTAAATGCAGTCTTAAAGGTTAAAAAAAGAATTAAAAATTAGAAGTTTTCAAAATCAAAGATTTTTTTCAATAAAAATCAGGGTGGCCGCCGGATCGGGGAACCGGGAATTTTACGAATTTTTAGAAGAAAAATCCGAACCGTTTTAATCTGAAAGTCTTGATAAGAATTGAAATTAATATATCATTTATTCCGATAATTTTATTTTTAAATAAAAATTTTCATGATTTGTCAATAATATATTTTTAATTCAGAGTTTCAGGTATTACTTTATATTAAATTTAATAAAAAAATGTATTAATATATTATTTCTATTAATTTTTTCAGCTATCTTAAGATTTTCGAAGAACTTTTAATCTTTTAGCGTTACAATTTTAATTTTTCTATTTAAAAAGTGTTTAATTTATAAGTGAAATTGTTCAATTTTGTCGTATAAATAACAATTGAACACTTATTATTTGTAGACAAAATTTGAGTAATTTTAAGACATATGTAGGAGTTTTGAAAAGATTCAAAATTAATTAAAAACCTGAAATTATTTCAAGTAATTTAAACGAAGTGTGTTAACATTTTTTCAGAACGTCTAAATACATTTTAAAATTAATTCGGTTTTTCCTACAATTTTTGAAAATCCAGAAAATTAAATTGAAAATTCATTATTTTTATTTATTTTCTTTATTTTATTTCTTTTTTTTTTTATTTTATTTATAATTTATTTTATTTTCATTATATTAAAAATTTGAAATAAAGTTTTTTTAGAACAAAAGTTCTTAAATTAGAAGTTACACTTTTTTTTTAATTTTAAATAGTACAATTTCTAGAAAATCATGCGAATTTAAGAAAGTTTCCGTAAAATTTTGATGTATAAATAACAATTGAACACCTATTATTTGTAGAATTTTGAAAGGCTACAAAAGAATAAAAAAATTTTCTTAATTTGCCTAGGAAAACTGAGAATGATTTTTTAATTTTAAAAATTATTTTAACAAAATATTTAAAAAGATTTTAAGGATTTTATTTAATTTTCTGAATTTTCAAAAATTGTAGGAAAATTTCGATTAATTAAAAAATATGTTTAGAAGTTCTGAAAAAAATGTTAACACACTTCGTTTAAATTACTTGAAATAATTTCAGGTTTTTAATTAATTTTGAATCATTTCAAAACTTCTAAATATTTCTTAAAATTACAAAAAAAATTTCTAGAAATAATAAGTATTTAATTATTATTTCTACATATAAATTCAAAGATTTAAATATTGCTAAAAATTAAATAATTATTCTTTTTCTTAATAAAAAAAATTCAAATTAAATGGGTTAAAAACTGAATCATTTAGAGTAAAACAATATTTTAAATTGAATAAAAGCATTTATTTACATATATATATTATTATTAAGTTATTTATAAGTTGAAAATAGTTGATTAATTGTTAATCTGGACATTCTTAAATTTTGAACGAATTTAGAATCGTTTTATCAAATAAATTATTGTTTACTTTTTAATACCTAAAGTACGTATCCATTAAAAAGATTATTTATTTATTTATATATATACTGTTTTTATCAAAAATGTTCAACTTCAAACGCTTTAAATTTTTAATTCTGTAAGTCTGCAAGACTGCACTTTAAAATTCTTTAAATTAAAAATATTTGCTTAAAAATAAAAATCTAAAATGAAGAATTTTTGAAGTAAAAGATTTTTGAATAATGCATTGGAAACTGAATGATATCATAATTGAAAAAGGTTTCAATGAAACTAATTATTTAAAAAACTGTTAATATTTTTTTAAAGCCAAGAATTTTCTCAGAGAGCGTGCTTAATTTTTTGAAAAATTGCACTATAAAATTGAATGAAAATCATTCTTTATTTCTAAAATTAGCCTTACATTACTGTATTTAACTATTTGTTTAAAAATTAAACTATTAAATTTTTCGTAGAAAATTCGTATTTTTTGTTAAAAAATTAATCTTCTTGGTAGAAAATCTTGGATAAAAATTGAACTATTCCAGGTCAAAAGATTAATAATTTTAGTTTATAAATCATCACTTTATTTGTTTTCAATGCAACTATTTTTGAATTTTTTTATTGAAATGAATTTCTTTAAATTAAATGTTAACTATTCAATTTTTGGTTAAAAGATGTATTTTTTAATTTAAAATTCGTCTTTTGTGTAAAAATTAATTTTCGTTGTTAAAAATTGAATAATTTATAGTTAATGATTCATCATTTAACCTTAAAATTAATCTTTTTAAATTAAA
>NC_046662.1:12701771-12705060 GCF_010883055.1 Belonocnema kinseyi | reverse complement strand
ATTCGTCTTTTGTGTAAAAATTAATTTTCGTTGTTAAAAATTGAATAATTTATAGTTAATGATTCATCATTTAACCTTAAAATTAATCTTTTTAAATTAAAATTGACGATTCATCATTTTAGTTAAAAATTAGTCTTTTTTGTCTAGAAAATTATTTCTTTTAAATTGAAAATGTGACTATTCCATTTGCGGTTAAAGATGATTTTTTTAAAATTCAAAATTGGTCTTTTTTGGCAGAAATTAATTTTCTTACGGTTGAAAATTTATTTTTCGGTTAAAAATTAAACTATTCCATTTGAAGATTCATCATTTTAAAAGAAAATTTAACACTTTATTTGAAGAAGTAACTAGTTTGATGAAAATTCTTTTTTTGTTTGAAATTAATTTTTTTAACTATTCAATTTTTGATTAAAAAACAATATTTTTTAATTCGTAATTCGTCTATTTTTGGTAGAAAAATGGATTTGCCAATTTTGCAAATCTCTTTAAATCTTCTTAAACTTTCTGTTACAATAATTTTTTCAAAGTGAAAAATCATTTTCAATTTTCCTAAGAATCTTAAGCAAATTTTTATTCTTTTGTAGTCTTTCATAATTCTTAAAAAAACTCTAAAATTTTTTGTTTGAAATCTGCAAAAATCTAAATTTTATTTTAAAATCGGCTGTAAGTATTTCAAATTATTTCAAGTTCTACATTTAATTCGAATCTTTTTGAAACTTCTAAAAATCTCTCAATACTACTTTAATATTTTTACAAATAATAAATGTTCTATTATTCATAAATTCAAATTTAATTTTTTCATTTAATTTGAAGAATTTTATAAAAGTTATAGAAAAAATTCCATTCATTTTGAAATATGTTTTAAAATTATGACAAAAAATGCAAAAATGACTTTGAATTTGGATTTAAAGGATGCCTAGACTATTTAAAATAAAAATAATTTAACTTCTAATTTAAGAACTGTTAAGTTGAAAAAATTATTTTTCAATTTTAAATGTGTAGCTTAAAATTACTTAAAATTATATAATTTTGTAAATTTTTAAAGTTCATTGCTTGATTTTTTAATTTAGACTATTGAAAATATTAACGTGGATTTATATTTTTGGAACTTAATCTGAATCTTTGAACTCTATAATTTATAAAAGTTCTAAATTTTGCAGTTTATTTGCATTTCATTTAACACTGTTTAATTTAAAAGTGTTAGTACCTTCCAGTTTTATACGTGTAAGTTATTGAGCATTTGAATACACAATTTTTGAATTGAAAACTTATAAACATCCATTTTAAAAGTTTGGGATTTAAGGGTTCCACTTTGAATGTTTCATTTTGTTGTTTATTATTTATTACTTTATATAGAAAAATGTTCAGAATATATTTTGATTTGTTAAATTTAATTGGCCGTGAAAAATGTTTGCGAACCAGGAAAAAACGGGAAATTTTTTTCTTCGAATAAAACGGCAACCCTGGGTAATTTAAATCAACAATTTAAATTTCATAAATAAAATGAAATCAATTATAATATAATAATTACAGTTCCAGAACGCAGTTGGGTTCGTTATATGCGCAGCAGAGTTGTCGCTCTTTGCGATATTTCCATCAAAGCCTGATCCGAAGAAGACAAATTAATTTTTCAAAATTTTTAGTATATGCTTGCAAAAAATTAGTGGTACACAACATTCCTGCGAGCTTACATTTAAGGAATTTATTGTTGTCACAGTTTAAAAACTTAACTCAAGTTTTTAAGTCTTTCAAAAAGTATTTTATTATTATTTTAACAAAATTTAGTATTTGTTTAAGACTTTTAAAGCTTAATAATTAATAATTATACAGATAAACATATTTTTAATAGAAAATGGAAGATAACCATAAAGCAATCGAATACTTAAATTTTAATAGTAGAAAGAAAATGTCTCTGAATAATTAAATTAAAGCAGAGTTCCTATTCTTCAAAATGTTTTAAATTCGAATAAATATAGTGAAATAGTTGGAATAAATGTAAAGAAAAGTTTTCTCTATTTTTTGTAACAAACTAGAAAATTGATAGATTTAAATGTTTGAGTATTTTTAGCGCCTGAGTTATCAGGTTAATTACGATAGTGAATTCGAGCCGGATGGATAATCGCTCTATCTGATTGAAAGAAGGTCAAGCAATTATCGAGATTGACGATTGACTTCGTCATTTGTTATGCATGGATGGGCGGGGAATGGCGAGAAAGTGAAATTGCCTAAATGAAATCATTGTAATTTCATCATTATTGTCTAAAAAGTTGACTATATTTTTTGTCTTGTTGACTTTTATGTAATTCTAAGGCTTCTGTAAATACAATTATTTTTATTATTGAAATTCTCTATTTTCTCTTTTACAGACTTCACGGTTTTTTTTAACTTTAATTTTTCACGAAATAATCAACCCTCAAAGTGGATACATTGTAAAAATCACGGTTAAGTGCATCGTGGGTGTTATATACCCCAGCGTATTTAATCATGCATTTTTACCCCCTATTGAATATTTTGTCACAATAAAATTATCCGCCATAGTTTAAGGTATCTTTTATAAGGTAGAGTTGATTTTATAGCCATTTATTTAGTTTAAGTTTGTTTAAAAAATTATTGAAAAAAAGAAGTGAAAAATGGGGTGTTTTACTTAAAAATTCATAACTCACGCAATTTTAATTATTTTCACCTGAAAATTTATGACTATACTCTTGAAATAGTCTACTTTCATAAAAAAAATATTGCAACATTGGTGGTTTCAATAAAGATATTTATCTGCAAAGTTGAAGAGTCAATTTTATAATAAAATGATGAATCAGATTTTTTGCTTTTAAATCGATTTATTATTGTACAAATTTAAGAACTTTGACATGTAATGCTATAAAAATACAAAAAAATTGAAAAAAGAGACATATATAGCTGTATTTTAACCATTATATTGTATTCCACACATCCACGGTCGGCTCATCTACAAAGAAAAAAAGTATGAAATAATCGAAAAAAAAATATTATTTCACTTCATATGATATACTTACATTAGAAACTAAAAAAAAACCAATAAAGTTTCCACAACAAAAATTTAGTCAAAAATTATTTTTTCACTAAAGTGCACACTGGGTGTTCAGAACCCCAAGATTTTTTTATCTCCACTTCAGCAGCTGCTGTTAACAAACTGACGATTGACGCAGTATGCTTAAGGGCATGTGACACAGCTAAATACCTATATTACCGACCACAGTTTTTCAGTTCACTGAATGTTTTTTTGAACCTAAGAACTTTTCTTGTAAGTAAAATA
>NC_046662.1:12688903-12701671 GCF_010883055.1 Belonocnema kinseyi | reverse complement strand
TTACCCATAATTATTATTCAATGTGGACATTTTATCAAATTTTTTTTTAATATCTTTGAATACTTATAAATTCACAACAATTTTATTCAAATCAGTTGAATATTTCGGATTATTAAAATTTTATACGATACACTTGAATTTTTATAAATTTCATCCAATCCCTCTTATTTTACTCACATTTATTTAAATTAACTCGAACTTAATTTAAACCTTGGTATTTTCATGTCAAGTTTGTCGAATTGGCCTTCAATTTTGATGAATTTCCTCGATTTTTTTTTAATTCATTTGAGTTCTTTCAAATTCACTCAATTTCACTCATCGAAAAATTTTATTTTACTTAAATTCTTTTAAATTCACTCGCATTTTATGGAATTAATTTTTTTGAAAATCATATTTGTACAAATTTGCCTGGAATTCTGATAAATTTCATCAAATTCTTTTGAATTCACTTGAATTATTCTAAATGTACTCAATTAAATTTATTTCATAGACATTTTCTTAGCTTTATTCTAAATTCCCTCTAAATTCATTTAAAGTTATTTTAAATTCTTGGAAATTTGGTGAGATTCTCTTGAATTCTTCTAAATGCATTCCAATTTTAATGAAATCAGTTGAATATTTAGGATTAAAAATTTTTTTTATTAAATTAACTAGAATTTTTATGAATTTCATCGAAAAAATCTTATTTTACTTAAATTCTTCTAAATTCACTCGCATTTTATTGAATTAAATTATATTTTTCAGACATATTTGTCAAATTTGCCTAAAATTCTGATAAATTTCATCGAATTCTTTTGAATTCACTTGAATTATTAAAAATTTACTCAATTACATTTATTTCATAGACATTGTTTTAGCTTTATTTGAATTTTATTAAATTCTTCTAAATTCATTCTAATTTTACTGAAATCAGTTGAATAATTTGGATATTTTTCATTTTAATAAATATCCTTGATTTTTTTTAAATTTACCTTATTTTTTATGAATTTCATCGAATCGTTCTTTTTAACTTAAATTCCTCTAAATTCCCTCGAATTTTATTTAATCCTTGGTTTTTTATGTCAAATTAGCTTGGAGTGAATTGTGATAAATTCAAAAGAATTTGATTAAATTCCTAAGAATTCACGGTGAATTTTAAATACTTTAGAGTGAATTAAAAAAAAAGACAGAAAAAATGCAATGAATTAACTGGATTTCAGTGAATTTAGAATAAGTTAGAAAAATTAAAAAATGCAAGGTGAACTGAAAAAATTTTTAGGTAAAACATTTGTAGGATTAATTCATAAGAATTCAGAGTTCATTCCAACTAAAGTAAAATGGAGAAAAATTGTTATGAATAAAATTCAAGGCAAATTCAACAGAATTTAGGTAAAATGAAACAAAAAAAATAACAAATTAAATAAAATTCGAGTAAATTTAGAGAAATTTAAGTGAAATTTTAATGAGAAGAGTAATGTAATTTATCAAAATTTTAAAAATGTACTCAATTCGTTAAATTTGGAATGATTTACGTAAAATTCAAGGGAATTCAAAAGAATTTGATGGAATTTCAAGGTATTAATTACCGTCAAGTAAATGCAGAAGAATTTAGATACATTAAAAAGATGAAGGGTAAATAGAAAACCAATCAAGAGTATTCAACAGAATTAAAAAAAATTCAGGATAATTTAATAACAATTCAGAGTGAATTCCAAGAGAATTCAAGTGAATTGAATTTTTTTAAAATTTAATTGATTTCTGTAAAATTAAAGCAAATTAAAAAGAATTCAATGCATTTCAAGAGAATTCTGTGAAATTTATAAGAAATTGAGATAAATTAAAAATAATTCAAGTGAAAAACGGAATTCTTAAAATTCAAAAAACTTCCATTGACTTCAGATAAATAGGAGAAAATAATTAGTGAATAAGAAGATAATAAAATACCTCAGAATAGAAGCATTTAGGATAAATCTAAAGGAATTTAAAATAATTTAAATCAATTAAAAAAAATTGTAATTAAAATTTTTTAAATAATACAACAAAAAATAAGTCATAACATTTTATTTTTACAATAGGCTTTTAATTTTTTGTTACACCTACCTTATCAGAGGAATAGAGATAATAACAGGACATGTAGAGAAAGTTTAACACAAATCCACAGACGTTTACGTTTATCATGGTCAAGTCATGGAGAATAGTTGCGTACTGAAGCATTAAAATACTCCTGTACAAAAATTATAACTTTATTTTATCAATAAAAAAAGTACAAATTCAAAAAAATAAATAATGTAAATAAAATAAAATATTTTTAAATTACAGAATTCGCAGTAGCGTACTCACATTACTATTCCACCAAGAAAAGGCATGGGATCGATATTTTTAGATGATTTTCGCTGGTATATGTCCTTACATATTAATCTAAAAATATTTGGAAACACTCTACCATTATTTTGTAAGAAAATTGAATAAAGGTATTTCAATTCTCAGTAATTATTTTAAACCAAAGGTAAATTAACTTTGGAATCAAAAATTGTTTTTTTTTACTAAGTTACTTAAAAATAAAAGACTTGAAAAGATAAATTTCCAAATAAGAAAAATAGAATATTACAATTTCCAGGCGAAAAAATAAATTTAAAATAAATTTAAACAAACTAGTTAAATTTTGAACTAAGAACATTTATTTCCTATAATTTAAGTCGAATTTTCAATATAATACACGAATTTTCAACCAAATAATTGAATTCTCAACTAAAAAAGATGAATTTTAAATGAAAAAAAGAAAAGTAACATTTTTAGTCAAAAAAATACATTTTCAACTAACAATAATAAATTTTTAACAAGCAAGTTAAAAGCAATTTCAATAAAAATGCATATAATTACATTCTCATTCAAAAAGTTAATTTTCAACAAAAAAAGAAATAGATTTTCAAAAAATAGTTAAAATTCAGCCAAAAAATAAAAAGATTTTCATACAAAAAATTTCTAATTTTCAACAAAATCATGAGTTTTTAACGAAATAATTGAATTCTCAACTTAAAAAGATCAATTTTTATGAAAAATAAAAATAGTAAATCTTTCAGTTAAAAAAAAAATGCAACAAACAAGTTAAATTTTCAACCAAGAAGATTTATTTTCTACAGAAAAGTCGATTTTCCACCAAATACATGAATTTTCAATCAAATAGTTGAATTTTCAACTTAAAAATATGAATCTTTAACCCAAAAAATAAATTTTAAAGTGGAAAAAATTGAATTTTCAAGAAAAATGCAATAGTTAAATTCTCAGTTAAAAAGTTAATCTTCAACGAAAAGAGAAACAGATTTTTAACAAAATAGTTTAATTTCAACCAAGAAATTAAAAAAAAATTCTCACAAAAGAAGGTGAATTTTCAACAAAATACATGGATTTTTAACCAAATAACTGAATTTTTAACTTAAAAAGATCCATTCTAAATAAAATATGAAACTAGTATAATTTTCAGCTTCAAAAATAAATTTAAAAAAATATTTCAACAATTAAGTTAAATTTTCAATAAAGAATATTAATTTTCTCTAGAAAAGTCGATTTTCCACCAAATACATGAATTTTCAACTTACAAAGATGAATCTTTAACCCAAAAAATAAAATTTAGAGTGGAAAAAAAATGAATTTTCAAACAAATTTAATGGTAAAATTCTCAGTTAAAAAATTAATCTTCAACCAAAAGAAAAACAGATTTTTGATAAACATAGTTAAATTTAAAAAATAGAATAGTTACGTTTACAATTTAAAAACGATAAAAAAATGATAAAAAACAAAGAACATTAATTTCCGACTAAAAGAGTGGAATTGTCAATAAAGTCATGTATTCATTTCGATCTAGATGCACGAAACAACGGAATATAATAGTTTCAACCTAAAAATATAAATTTCCAACCAAAAATCGAATATTACAATTTTCAGTTGAAAAAATTAATTTTCGACAAAAAGCTTAAACAAACTAGTTAAATTTAAACTAAGAACATGATTGTTATATAAAAAAAGTCGAATTATCACTAAAATACTTGAGTTTTAACCAAATAATTGAATTCTCAACTAAAAAAATCAATTTTTATTGAAAAATTTAATTGTTAAATTATCAGTTAAAAATTAATTTTTAAGAAAAAAAAATTTTAATACAATAATTCTATTTAAAACTGCAAGTAAAAAAATAAATTTTCAAGAAAACAGGTCAACTCTTAGATTTTAAAAAAGAGTTCAATTTCTAAAAAAAAGTCGTTTTATAAAAAAATCAAATTTCAACCCAAAAGTGTGCTTTTAATTAAATATTTTAATTCCTACCAGAATAGTTGAATTTTCTGCCCGAAAATAAGAATTTTAGATTAAATAGTTGAATTTTCAACCATAAAGGATGACTTTTTAATGAATTATTAAAATTTTGTTTCTTCGTGTGAACTTCCCGTAATTTTGTGAATCGCAATTTCCGAATAAGAAATTTTAATTCTAAAGATTTACTGCTAAAAGTGAACATTTGAATGGTAAATGTTTCTTTAATAATAGAGACAATAATTCTGTTCTTAATTTTTTAAACCAATTTTCAAATAAGTATTTTATTTGATAATGCAATTTATTACTAAATGTTGGTAAAAATTATTTATAAAAGAGAAAATGTTAATTATTAATATTTTTCATATTGGGAAATAATAATATTCTTAAGATTTTTGTACTGATAAGATTTCTGGGGAATTTCTAAATGATGAAGGGTTTATTTTCAAAGATTAATTTTAAGCTTTGAAGATTTAAAAAAATGTCGAAAAAGAATCTCGAAGATTTTAAGACATTTTTTTTACTTTTGCAGGATTTAACGAATTTTTAGGAAAATTTTGAATTATTTTAAAAGATATTCAAAAGGTTTTAAAATCATTCAAAAATAATTTTAATATTTTTAAACAATTGGAATTAAAATGTAGATTTTGGAAAATTGAAACAAAATTTGAAATTTTCTGTGAATTTTGAAAGGTTTTTAAGATAATACATTTTTTCTAGGATTTTGAAGAGATTAATAATATTTGCGAACTTTTTCCAGATTTTCAACAATGTATTAAATATTTTTTCATTTGAATTTTCTCGAGAGATCTAATAAAATGATACTTAGATACCCTTAAAGCAAATGAATAAATAAAATTGATATAATTATTAGAAATTTTTATTTTGTATTCGAACTTACTATTTCCTTTAAACTATAATTTGCTCAAATTTTTTTTATATTTTTTAACTAAAAAATCTGTTTTGATTCAAAATTTAACATCTTTGTTCAAAATTCGTCTTTTTGGTTTGAAAATTAATCTCTTTTGGTAGAAATTTAATACATTTTTAATAAAATTGCAACTGTTATTTGAACTTTTTTGAATAAAAATATTTTAGGATTGAAATATCAACTATTATACATTTTGTTGAGAATTCACGTTTTTAACTTGAAAATTAAACGGTTTTAGATTTAAAATAAAAAAATTATGGATTGAAATATAACCGATTACATTTTTCGCTAAAGATTTGTCTTTTTTATTCAAAAATTCAAATATATCGTTAAAAGCTTGAATTATTTGGTTAAAAATTAATTATTGTTATTGTTGTAAAATCATCATTTTAGTTGAAAATTCGCCTTTTCAGTAGAACATTAATTTTTGTTTGTTACAAAATTCATGTATTTGGCTGAAAATGAACTTTTCAGTTAAAAATCGATATTTTTGGATTAAAAAATTAATTTTCTGATAGAAAATTCGTCTCTTTTGTGAAATATTTCATCTTTTTTTTTTGGCTAAAAATATAAATTTGTTAAAAATTACTATTTTTTGTTTGACGATTGAACTATTTTATGAAAAATTTGTATTTCTTGGAGGAATTCAACAGTTTTTGATAAAAAAATGAATATCTTTTTAAAATATAATATCAACGATTACATTTTTCGCTAAGGATTTGTCTTTTTTATTCAAAAATTCAAATATATCGTTAAAAGCTTGAATTATTTGGTTAAAAATTAATTATTGTTCTTGTTGTAAAATCATCATTTTAGTTGAAAATTCGCCTTTTCAGTAGAACATTAATTTTTGTTTGTTACAAAATTCATGTATTTGGCTGAAAATGAACTTTTCAGTTAAAAATCGATATTTTTGGATTAAAAAATTAATTGTCTGATAGAAAATTCGTCTCTTTTGTGAAATATTTCATCTTTTTTTTGGCTAAAAATATAAATTTGTTAAAAATTACTATTTTTTGTTTGACGATTGAACTATTTTATGAAAAATTTGTATTTCTTGGAGGAATTGAACAGTTTTTGATAAAAAAAATGAATATCTTTTTAAAATATAATATCAACGATTACATTTTTCGCTTAAGATTTGTCTTTTTTACATAAAAATTAAACTATTTCTTTACAAGTTAAAGTATTTGATTCAAAAGTCATTTTTTCGTTAAAATTTTTTTTGTAGAAAATTAAACTTCTTGGTAGAAAATTGATGTATTTGTATTAATATTAAAATATCAACGATTACATTTTTCGATAAGAATTTGTCTTTTTTACTTAAATATTCAACTATTTCGTTAAATAGTTATTTCTACTTTGTTAAAAAGTAATTTTTTGTTGTTAAAGATTCATTCATAATTTTAGTTGAAAATTCATTTTCTTTGGTACGAAATTAATCTTAATAATAGAAAATTCACTTAATTTTCCGTTGAAAATCCAAATTTATGGATAAAAAAAATAAAATCGTTTTGTAGAAAATACGTTTCTTTTGGTAAATATCTAACCTTTTTTGGAATTGAATTATTTTGTTAAAAATTCGTCTTTTTTGGACGAATTCAAAGGGTTTAGATTTAAAATGAACATTTTTTAGGGATTAAAATATGAACGAATAAATTTTTCGCTGAAGATTTGTCTTTTTTACTTGAAAATGTAACCATTTCGTTAAAAGTTGAACTATATTGTTAAAAAGTAACTTTTTTAAATTGAAAATTCTTTTTTTTTTGTTGTAGAAAATTAAGATGACTTAGATGTATTAAATTGTTTTTGGTAAAAAAATTATTATATTTTTGGACTAAAATATAAACTGTTATATTTTTTTTAACAAAAATCAATTTTGATTTAATTTTAATTTGACATATCTAAAATTGTCAAAAATCTTTTCGAATTCTCTCAAAGATCTTAGGATAATTATATTCATATAATCTCAAAAACAAATAAATAAAAATAAATATAGATAGTTATCCAACATTTTTATTTTGTTTCACAAATTATTTTTCCCGTCAAATCTAAAAAAAATCTCTTTAAGACAGGGTAAATTCCTAACCTGAAAATGAGCAAAAAAGAAATTTTTGAAAAGAATGTAATTTTTATCGATATGACATTCAAATTTTTGAATAGGGATAAGCACAACTTGCATAACAACTAATTGTTTTTTGTTTTTGCTGAATTACTTAAAAAAAAGATTTAGTATCGGATTATCATTTCTCTAAAAACTTTAAATTCCTAACCTGAAAATTATCAAAAAAGAAACGTATGATGTATTGATGGTATTTAAAGTAAAGAATGAAGGTATGGAATTTAATCGACATCATGACACTTGTTGTTTAGGATAGAGATAAGAGCATTCAAATTATACGTGAGAAAATACTTACGTTCCGGCTAACATTTGTCCGATTGTTGAAATCGCAGCACTCGTCGCAACGATCTCTTTATAATCCTCTAAGCCCATTTTGCACTATTGTGTTCTACTATTAGGATGAATTTAAAATTGAAAATCACAGAAGAACACTTTTTTTTAAATCACTGCTTCAAGAATCGCAGACGCGGAGACACTACGGCTAATATCAATGTGCCATGTGCCACTGACACCCCCCCACTCAGTTAACTTGAACGACTTGAATTGACTGCCACTGCCATATAGAGAAGAGAAAAATACCATTGAATATCATTGACACGTCGGCATTCAACAGTACCGTACACATATCAATTTTTAGATTACAAAATTTCACAATATTGGAATGTGCATGTGCACATTCCAATATTGTGAAATTTTTCAATAGAAGCCGTTCTAAGACCACGTAACGCTATTTTCAAGACTTTCGACATTCAGATCAAATTTTTTTCTTTGATTTCATTTGACAAATGGTTAAAGTAAAACACAAAATATACGAACATAATATTGTAACCGAGGGGGAAAGAACTTTTCCCGGTGAAAGTTTCAGATAGAAAATTTTTTATCCTTTTGAATCCGATTCAATTCGATCTAATCCGTATTTGAAACAATGATGTCAATCCAATTGAATAAAATCTAATCTGATTTCAAAACAAAGATCAATCCGACTGAATCCGGCTCAATCCGATTAAATAAGATCTAATCCGAATTCAGAACAAGAATGCCGCCCGATTGAATCTAACCTAATCCCATTGAATCTGGTCTACACCGATTTTAAAACAAGGATGCTAATCTGACTGAATAATGCGACCCAATCCGACTGTGAAACAAGGATTCCTATCCGATTTATTCCGAAGTCAAAACAAGAATAACAATCCGATTGAATACGATCTAACCTGATTTCAAAACAAGGATTCCAATCCGACTGAATGTGAATCAATCCGATTGAATAAGATCTAATCCGATTTCAAAACAAGAATGCCATCTTACTGAATCTGACCCAAACCGATCGTGAAACAAGAATTCCTACCCGATTTAATCCGAAGTCAAAATAAGAATGACCATCCGATTGGATGCGATTTAATCTTATTTCAAAACAAGGATGCCAATCCGACTGAATCCGACTGAATCCGACTGAATCCGACCTAATCCAATTTCAAAAAAAGAATGCCACCCGACTGAATCTGACAATGCCATCGAATCCGACCTAAACTGATTTCAAAACAAGGATGGAAATCTGGCCTAATGTGACCCAATCTGACTGTGAAACAAGAATTCTGATCCGATTTAATCTGAAGTCAAAAGAAGAATAACAATCCCATTAAATGCGATTTAATCTGATTTCAAAACAAGGATGCAAATCCGACTCAATCCGATTGGATAAGATCTAATCCGATTTCAAAAGAAGAATGTCACCCGATTGAATATGACCCAATCCCATTAAATCCGATCCAAACCGATTTCAAAACAAGGATGCCAATCCGGCTGAATGCGACTCAATCCGAATTTTTAAACAAGGATTCCTATCCGATTCAATCCGAAGTTTAAATAAGAATGAAAATCCGTTGTATCAGTTTTAATCTGATTTCAAAAAAAGGATGCCAGTTCGGCTAAATGCGACCCAATCCGATTGTGATAAAGGATTTCTATACGATTTGATCCGAAGTCAAAACAAGAATGACAATCCGTTTGAATGCAATCTAATCTGATTTCAAAACAAGGACTGAATCCAACTCAATCCGATTGAATACGACCTTATCGGATTTCAAAACATGAATGCCACCCGGCTGTATCTAACCCGAATTTAATCCGATCTATTCCGATTTCAAAACAAGGATACCAATCCGGCTTAATGCGACCCAATTTTATTGAATCTAATCTAAACCGATTTTAAAACAAGGATGCCAATTGGACTGAATGCGACCCAATCCGATTGTTAAACAAGGATCCCTATCCAATTTGATCCGAAGTCAAAATAAAAATGTCAAGTCAAAAAAAGAAAAAAGAAACATCCGATTGAATGCGATCTAATCTGATTTAAAAACAAGGTTGCGAATCCGACTTAATCTGACTTATTCCGATTGAATAAGATCTAATCCGATTTCAAAACAAGAATGTCACCCGACTAGATCCGACTCAATCCCATTGAATCCGACCTAATTCGATTTAAAAACAAGGTTGCCAATTTGGCTGAATGCAACTCAATCCGATTTTTAAACAAGGATTCCTATCCGATTCAATCCGAAGTTGAAATAAGAATGAAAATCCGTTGTATCAGTTTTAATCTGATTTCAAAACAAAGATACCAATCCGACTAAATGCGACCCAATCCGATTGTGAAACAAGGATTCCTATGCGATTTAATCCGAAGTCAAAATAATAATGACAATCCGATGGAATTGGAACTAATGTAACTTCAAAACAAGGTTGCAAATCCGACCTTATTGAATGGGATAGAAAGGTGAGTTCGGAATGATTTCGGATTCATTTGGATTGGAAAGAATTGAAAATCATTCGGGTTGATTTCGCATTATTTATGATTGGGGGCTTGAAATTGGGGATTGAAAAGAATTAAAAGGTAACTTTAGATTGATTTCCGATTCATTCGGATCGGGGGAATTTATTAGTGTATTTTGGCGTAATCCAATGTAATCCGAAATAATCCAGTGTAATAAACTTTTAGTCTAATGTAATCCAGTTTTTATGCGAATAATCCATTTGTAATTGGAATAGTACATCTATAATTTAGAGTAATTCACTTTTAATCCAGCTAATTCGAAGTAATTTATGTAATAGATTTAATTGAACTGTAATCCATAGTAATCCAATGTAATCAGGAGTAATTAAAGTGATCCTAGTACTCCGGATTAATCCAATTGTAACTCTGAGTAAACTACTTTTAATCCAAGGTAATCCAGTTTTAGTCCAAGTAATCCAAGTGCAATTCACAGTAATACACTTGTAATTCAAATTACGCGGAGTGTTTTAGGTAATCCAGGTAATTCGGAGTAATTTACATCGGTAATTCAAATTAAAAAAAGTGAAGATAAAATTTATATAAAAATGGATGAGTTTTCAATCCAGAAAGAAGATTTTTCAACTATAATATATAATATTCATAAAATTAGGAAAACTCTGAATTATCTTAAAGTATTCCCAGTGGGCACGAAATTTGGTGACGTCTTCACGACATCGTTACGACATCTTTACGACAACTTTACGACATCCTATGTCCATGTCGTTAAGTCGTCTTTATGATATCGTAAATATGTCGTGTGATCTGACGATATCTTTACGATATCGTAAAGACACTGTAACGACATGGACATATGATGTCGTAAAGTTGTCGTAAAGATGTCGTAACGATGTCGTAAAGACGTCGCCAAATTTTGTGCCCACTGGGTTTGTATTTCAAAGTTTTCGAAATTTTGAAAAGTTTAGAAATACACCAATAAGTAAGGAGAGTATCAAACAAATTATATTCAATTACATTTTTCTGTAAAATAATATGTTGAAAAAATTAATCAGCGTATAATTAGTGAATCAGTTTACAACATAAAAAGCATTAAACAATTATTTTCATTGAAAGAGTAAAATAATAATTGCATTCACTTTTTTTTTTAATTTACAATTACATTTTTAAAAATTCAAATTAATTCCATAAAAAACAACATATATATGTACATATCATTTGGAAATCAGAATTCAGATACTCATTTCACAATATCACAAAAACGTACAAAAATGATATGATTGGAATAGTTGCATTTTAAACATAAATAATGTTATATTATACCAATTGTAGCCAATATTCAATCACATAATCTTAAATAAATAATCAACTTATGCACTTAATCAAAACGAATTAAAATTCTATTCTTATGTAATTTAGTATTGTGAACAAAAATTAGCTAATAATTAATTAATCAGTTCACAAGCGAAGAAGCATTAAACTATAATTTCCATGAAAACTTTCAAATAATTTTTACTTCATATATATTTTTTAATTTGAACTGTGATTTCTGAAAATTGGATTTATTAATAAAATTTTAACCCTTGAGGACCCACTAGGAAATTTTGTTCCTAAAAACCCGTTTAAAATCCATGACTTTGTAAAAAATGATAATATTTTCGATTTATTTGAAAAGAAATCTGTCCTCATCTCCGATTTAAAGCATATGCAAGAGAATTATTTCTTCTATTTGTGAAAAATTTGAAAAACTATAATTTTTGTTGCATTTATTGTCATGATGTCATAAAGCTCATGTCATACTACGTCCCGTTGTGCGCACGTAAAGGCGTTTACCGAAAGGAAAATTGTATCTTCGAATTTCGAATCACCGGAACGGATTAGTGTTGGGAATAAGCCGAAGAAATACTTGGTCTGCAAGTTTAGATCCAATTTTGAGTGAAGAAGGATGCGCGATATTAGGAGACCTAGACCTAACACGAAGAGTAGGCTCTGCAGGAGGAGAAGACCTGAGCGTGGCACGAAGAGTACATGTACACAAAACTCGGTCAGGAGCTTTCCCATTAAGGCGTAACACCCCTCTAGGATTTTAGACAAATCGATTTTTTCTTTTGGCTTATTACTTGAACGCCGTTGCATGGATCGATTAAAAATTTTGACAGTAGTTTCACAATCAACTTATCTACAGAAACACATCGCCGTTTTTGATTTAATGTAAACTTTTTTTTACAGACATTTTACTGTCTTTTTTTGCCAAAAAATCAAATAATTTCTTCAAAAGTATACTATTTCTACAATATATAATTTTAAAAAATTCTATGCAGTTGTATAGTCAACAACATGTAGATTATAAAAAGAGGAGGGTCAATAAGGCCGGTTTTTGGGCCATCTACAGATTGGCCTCAAATATGTTTTATTTTATTCATCTAACTAGGTCTCATAACCCCTTAAAAGGATTTTTCCTGAGAGTGATCTGATTTCAAGATATAGTCATTTTTAAGTTCGTATTTTACATGGGTTTCCGCACTTTCATTCAAATCATGTTAAGTTTCACATTGTTAGTATTGCTCACGCAAGATCATACTTGACCAAAAACTGCGCACGTATATGCGTTACAACATATGTTAAAGCCATCATTTTTCTCGA
>NC_046662.1:12677735-12688803 GCF_010883055.1 Belonocnema kinseyi | reverse complement strand
GCCTCGCCAGGTCGACCACGGTTCGTGACTATATAGATGCGAGGCTCGCTCGCTAAATCCACTCCGCTGAGTGGCGCAGTGGGGGTACCAAGACCCTACAAATGTGAACCATTCTCGTCGAGCTTGATCCTTCAAATGGCGCCTGTCAAAACTTCAGCCATTTATGTTTACGCATTTACAAGTTACAGCACTGAGAAGCGACTAATCTTCGAGTTTTTTTTAATATGGAAAAATCTGAATTTCGAGTTTTGATCAAACACTACTATCTTCGCAAGAAAACAAATATCCGAGACCAAGGCCAAGCTGGATAAGTATTACCCGGACTCTGGACCGTCGATTGGAACGATTCATAAGTGGTTTACCGAGTTTCGTTGTGGCCGTACGAGCACAGTTGATGCTGAACGATCTGGGCGCCCAAAAGAGGTCACTACACCAGAAAATGTCGAAAAAATACATGATATGATGTTGAATGATCCCAAAGTGAAATTGAGAGAGGTAGCTAATGCTGTAGGCACATTATTGGAACGTGTGGGCAATATCGTGCATTCAGTTTTGGGCATGAAGAAGCTCTGCGCGCGATGGGTGCCGCGTTTGCTCACAGTGGACCAAAAACGAATTCGTGTGACAACTTCCCAGCAGAATTTGGCATTATTTTCGCGTAAGCCGACCGAGTTTTTGCGCCGATTCATAACCATGGATGAAACCTGGATCCGCTACTACACTCCTGAGTCAACGCAACAGGCAAAACAGTGGGTTCCACCGGGCCAAAGTGCTCCGAAGCATCCAAAAACGCAACAATGGGTCGGAAAGGTTATGGCCTCCGTATTTTGGGATGCATATGGCATAATATGCGTGGACTATCTTGAAAAAGGTAAAACCATAACTGGAGCATACTATTCATCATTATTAGACACAAGCAAAATTGCATGGAATCGGTTTCGAATTGGTTCCTCAGCCACGGTATTCACTAGACCTGGCCCCCAGCGACTATTACTTGTTCCCTAACCTGCAGAGATGGCTCACCGGTAAGCGTTTTTACACAAATGAGGAGCTCATAGCTGAAACTGAGGCGTATTTTGGAGACCTTCCGTTCGAATACTTTTCGGACGGTATCAAAAAATTAGAAAATCGTTGGACTCGCTGTATCGACCTAAAAGGAGAGTATGTTGAAAAATAAAACCGACTTTGGCCAAAAAAATGTCTCCCTGTTTCATTTTTCAGGGACTTATCAGACTGCCTAGTAGTTGAATCTTATACAAAAATAAATGAATTATCAAGCTAAAAAGACGAAATTTCAACAAAACACGTTCAATATTCAATAAAAAGCATTAATATCGCCGCAAACAATCAAGACAAAATTTTTAAATATTTAAAAATTTTAATTTCGCGATTGTCGCTCAGAATAATTCGGAGTTTAATGAGGCGAGGCGCGTGGCACAGGCGTAGAAAAAAGTGTTGAAAAAAAAGGTCCGTCATATTTCTCAGCGGCAGGCAGCCGTTTTCTCCAGATTTTCCCACAGCTGCTGCTCAATCAGCATGGCCGTCTCAAAGCTTTGAGGCGGACTGCGCCCTTCTTTACTGATACAAAATTTTCATAATATAATGCAGGATCAAGCTTGCACACGAATTATCTTGTATTTTGTTTATTTAATATAGTACACTTATTTCGGTAATATAATATAATTTTGAAATTATTAGGCTGTTAATTCGCTATTGCAATATATGTAAAAGGAATAATTATTATTCTACAAAGATACTTGATTGTAAAATTTTGTTAGCAATTGTCGTTTATGAACAATTATTTTTATATACTTTTCTGCTATAATTCTAATCATTATTATTACTTATATATTATTTGGGTGCGATTTCATGTCAAATCATCTGAAGAACTTAAGCTATTGTTTGTAATTTTTATGAAAATTGTAGTATTTGTTCTCGTAGATGTTAAAAGAAAAACCCTGACATGGTTTTTGAATAATTCCCAGAAATGACAGGATACTCAAAATTGAAAAATTTGGTCCTTTTTCTTTCAACTCTAATAACTTTTGTGATTTTAATAATATTAAGGTGTATTTTTTTTTAATATTCGCAATATGGTGCAGTTCTGAACAAAAATTTCTTGAAACAAAAAATGTCAAAACCTTCTTTAATTTTTCAAAAACGAATGTTTAAACTGAATTTCTGAAAAATATCCAATTAAAAAAATATATAGATAGCTTACACTATCCTCTAAATAATTCAATTTACAAATTCATTTTTGAAAAATCCAAGAAGGTGTTGACATTTTTTGTTTCAAGAAATTTTTGTTCAGAACCGCACCATATTACGAATATTCAAAAAAATAAACCTTAATAGTATTAAAATCACAAAAGTTATGAAAGTTTAAAGAAAAAGACCAAATTTTTCAATTTTGAGTATCCTGTAATTTCTGGGAATTATTCAAAAATCAAGTTAGAGTTTTTCTTTCAACACCTATAAGAACAAATACTACAATTTTCATAAAAATTACAGACAATAGCTTAAGTTCTTCACATGATTTGACATGAAATTGCACCTATATAATAATACAGGGTGGACACGCTGGGGCTTACATACATGGCGAGTTGAATGCTATCCGAATTGCACAACAGCAGGGGAGAAGCCATTATACAGGGGTATTTTCATATTTCGCACCTTTAAAGTTGCTTTGGATCGGCCATCCGGCCAAGTCCGTGCATCTTCGGATCAAGTTTATGATAGCTTCCATGGTTGAGTTCGAAACTTCAAACGGTTACGTTCAGATTCACCTATTTTCCCTAATCGTTGTCAGTAAATGTAGGCTATGTTAATTTAAAGTTTACGCATGTAATATTTCATTCACTTTATTTGAAACATATTCTGTCTATTCATAACATACCTTTTTTATGCAGTAAAAATAAGCGTTAAACACCATTCACTCTTCGCCCACTGGAAGCACAGAATATTATTACTATTTTATAGTATTTGTCACTTAGCAGCCATTCTATATTGTTATTGGCACAGAAAAAACAAAGACGTTTACTTCTCAGTTCACATGTCTCACTTCATTATTAATTAAACACTTATTATTTTTAATTACTATATAATATAACCTATATTGTTTTGACACTTGTATCCGTTTGAAGTTTCGAACGCAACCATAGAAACTATTATAAACTTGATCCGCAGATGCACGGACTTAACCGAATGGCCAATCCGAAGGAAACTTTGAAGGCGCGAAATATGAAAATACCCCTGTATAATGGCTTCTCCTCTGCTATTGTGCAACTCGTGTAGCATTCAACTCACCGTGTATGTAAGCCCCAGCGTGTCCACCCTGTATAAGTAATAATAATGATTAGAATTATAGCACAAAAGTATATGAAAATAACTGTTCATAAACGGCAATTGCTAACAAAATTTTACAATCACGTATCTTTGTAGAATAATAATTATTCCTTTTATATATATTGCAATAGCGAATTAACAGCCTAATAATTACAAAATTATATGATAATAACGAAATAAGTGTACTATATTAAATAAACAAAATAAAAGATAATTCGTGTGCAAGCTTGATACTGTATTATATTATGAAAATTTTGTATCAGAAGAGAAGGGCGCAGTCCGCCTCAAAGCTTTGAGACAGCCCTGTTGAGCAAGCAGCAGCTGTGGAAAAATCTGGAGAAAACGGCTGCCTGTCGCTGAGAAATATGATGGACCTTTTTGTTCTACACTTTTTTCTACGCCTGTGCCACGTGCCTCGCCTCATTAAACTCCGAATTATTCAGAGCGACTTTAATCGCGAAATTAAAATTTTTATTCAGTTTTGTGGTCGAAAAATAAATCAGGGTTCATTACTACACATTTTATGCCATTAAACAGCGCGATAGCTCTATTCAATTCCTAAATAAAAACATTCAACAAAAATCCTTGCAAAACTGACATTTTTAAATGTTTTAAAATTTTAAGGTCTCTACTGGATTCTGAACATGTTGTAGGACACTCCAGAATTTTTTCAAATTTTTTCCAACATATTCTTAGCTCTGAGGTCATGTGAAAGTTAATGTGTCTCAACAATGGGCCTCGCGACCGTATTTTTACTTGTATTTTGCTAATTAGTTCGGAACGAAATTTTTTTACGCAAATTAGAGAAACACCATTTCATTAAGTAAACTTAGCGGATTCGTGTGGTTCTTATACGAACCTCTTCACATTTTTCTGCGGAGTTATTGCCTTCTAAAGTGAGTTTTTCACAAAAAAGTTAAATTTAAATCAAGTAGTTGAATTTTTAATAAAAAAATACTTTAACATTCACTCAAAACGAGTTGAATTCAACCATAAGGATAAATATCTAACAAAACAGTTTGATTTTATACGAGAAAAAAAGTCATTTAACACAATAGTAATTGAATTTTCAACCAAATAGTAGACTTTTGAATCCAAAAGAATAGTCATAGTACATTTGCCACAAAAAATTTAATTACTAAATAGGAAAGATGTCTGCTACAAAAAAAATTATTTTCCATGCAAAAAGACGAATTTTCGATGAAAAAAAGTGATTTTTTTAACAAAATAGTGTATTTTTTTTATTAGAGTGGTGACTTTGACCAATAAAGATGAATTTTCAAACCAAGAGGACAAATCTTTTATTTAAAACAGTTTATTTTTTGACAAAAAGATTAATTTTAATAAAATAGTTCAATTTTTAACTTGCAAAGATGAGTTCTCCACCAAATGTTCCATTTTTCGAACAAAAAGAATTTAGACTTTAACTTAAATCCAGAAAGTTGAACTTTAAAGCTAAAAAGGCTACTTGTTTCAAAGACAGTTAAATTTATAACAAAAATTAATTCCAAAATAAGAAAGATGAATTTTGAATCCAAAAGAAAGAATTTTTTTAAACAAGTTAACTTTAAATGAAAAACATAATTTTTTTAACAAAATAGTATAAATTTTAACTCGCAAATATGAAGTTTTGACAAAAAATTGCATTAGTAAATAAGAAAGATGCGTTTGCTATCAAAAAAGATAAATTTTCTATGCAAAATGACAAATTTTCTATGAAAAAAGATGACTTCTTTAACAAAATAGTTGAACCTTTAACTTGCAAGAATTCTCAAGAATTAAAGAACCATCTTCTTTGTTCAAAAGATAATTCCTAACATTCCCTATTAAATAATAAAGAATTTAATTATATATTTTAGATTTAAAAACTATTTAAAAAAAGGTTTTTCCTAGGCAAATAAAAAAATCATAACCTCACAATCTTATTCCACAAAAATTAGGGGTTCATAGAGAAAAAGAATCTACTTACATGCACTTTCTACTACACCGTCTTCCTCATTAAATGGCTTTTGTACAGCATTTATACCAAGCGTATTGTCTGCTTCATTACACTCATTCGTGTCCATAGGAGGATCCTCTGGAGTCTCCTGATTCTGAAAGATAAATTATAGAGATATAGAGATATCTATAAAGATATATTATAAAAATGAGTTATAATTTTTAATCTTTTCAACTTAAAGTTCATCAACTTCAATGACTACAAATGTTTTTTAAAAAATTCACTTAATAACAAAACAATAAAATAAAAACGAACACAAAACTGATAATTCAATTTAAGTTTTTTGAGTCAAATTGTGTCATACCGTTTTTAAGAACTGACGAAATCTCTTAATGAATTTTACTTTTGGCCCTAACTGCGGTATTAAAAGATAAATATCCGCATCTTCTAACAAATAAAACGATTCTAGATCGATTTCGTTATCTAGAAATAAAATTAGAAAAATGAAATAAAAATAATTTGTAGGTTTTGCCTAGCAATTCGGTGAGCACAAGCGAAATATTTTCGGTTTTCTATACGAAGCGTCGCAATGCTCTCAAATTACTAATAATTATTACACGTACCTTCAAACTTCTTTACTATAGAGTCCTCTACTTCCCAATCTTTCAGCAATGTGCTCACATCCATATTTGAGTGACTTGTAAAGAAATGATATTATGTTTGATGAAACTGTTTTGGAAGATCAAAAGCTTTTCTTGTTTAGAGGATAGGTTTCATTAGCTTCAAATTTTGAAGTAATATAAAAAGAAAAACTATACTCGCTGAAAAACGATTTAACAATGATCACGTTATACACACTTTAAACACAACAACAATTTCACTTCACAAAATTACACTATTTCAAAAAGTGCGCGAAAACGCCGTTTTAAAATTTCTTCTTCTCTTCGAAAGTCTTCGCACAAGAAGAAGGTTTACGTGCGATGCGGCGTACCAATGTTGGAAAAGTTTTCCTTGCGCTTGCGTTACGACAGTGCGCCTATTGGTCGCGTGCCAACTGCGACCAATCACGTAGCGTGTGCACGCGCGAACATTTGAAATACATTTCTAGTATCTCAGATACTTACGATTCAAATCTTAGATATTTAAATTTAACATCTCAGATTATAATAACGTTAAAATCTTGTGTTACTAGCCAGTAATATCTCGGATATTAAAAAAAATATTAGAGATCCTGTCTGATAATATCTAGATATTATGTGTTAGTATACATATTTCTAATATCTATTTGCTAGTATCTAGTTTTCTCCATGTGCAGACTGGCGCCATCTGGATGCCAGAAAAAGAAGAATCTGTTAACAGCCTGGTGCCCGGCTGGTCATGATATACACCAGACAAAATTTAAATATACTAAAATGGTACTAAATATGTTTCTGTAATAGTTTTACACTATATTACAGTCCTTTCTGGGAGAATATACTGCGGAGACGTCACAACATTCCAGGAGACACTGAAATATTAAAAACATTACCCCCTGCCGTATAAGCTTGCATATTTGGGCATTCGTAAGGGTGGGAAAAATTCTAAAATTTTCTGCTTATTTTACATTTTTAAGTAATTTGTATAATCTATAATAATTTAAATTGAATATACCTGAATATACTTTCTATATAGGTACTTCAATTCGAAAAATTCGAAAAAAGGAAATCGAAAATTGATGAGAAGCATAACACGTGTTGATCACAAAACAACCCATTGGGCACAAAATTTGGCGACGTCTTTACAACATCGTTACTATATCTTTACGACAACTTTACGACATCCTATGTCCATGTCTTTTCGCTGTCTTTACGATATCGTAAATAAGTCGCATGATCTGGCGATGTCTTTACGACATCGAGAAGACAGCGAAACGGCATGGACATAGGATGTCATAAAGTTGTCGCAAAGATGTCGCAAAGATGTCGTAAAGACGTCACCAAATGTTGTGCCCACTGGGAACACTCACGTTGCCATATTGCAACACTGAACAAGACTACCACAAAAACACTCATAGCAGGGCTACCAACTGTTAAATAGCAAATATATTTTGGGAAAAACGGCTTAAAAACTTAATTTTTCGTCAACAATGTTGTATTTTTTTTTAATATGCTGCAAAACGTGAAATAATATTCATTAATTAATTTCTACATTAATTACTAGTGTTTAAACTAAATTCCAGAATCTGGTTCCTTTATACACCAGATTCTGCTCTTCGTCTGCTTTGATAATTTCTTCCGCCAGTCTAGTCGACTAGAGGGAGCAGATGCGCGGTCAAACTCTGGCCTCTGTCATACAAGTTAGACGTTTCTACTAGGGTATTAACAGCGTGCGGTCATTGTAGAAAGAACGCTCTTCGCACGGCGTGTGTAATAGGCCACATTGCACACGGAAAACCGCAGTGAAATATGACATATTTCGTGCATGCGTGATGAAAAATTTATTCCTCTGTTTTTTGTTGCAGAGTTAAGTTCACAGTTTGAATGTTTACCTAATGGCCAACCCATTCCTGGTGTTCCTCGGCCCGCTAGATTTTCCATTCTCGATAGATATATTTCTCCGGTCAAGTCTTCTCCTCCAGCAGTGCCTCTTCGTGTCACAGTCAATTCTCATTCTGCAGAGCCTACTCTTCGTGTCACGGTCAAGGCTCCTCCTCCTGCAGAGTCTACTCTTCGTGTCACGGTCAGCACTTCTCCTCCTGTACAGGCTACACTTCATCCCACGGTCAGGTCTTCTTCCCCTGCAGAGCCTACTCTTCATGCCACGGTCAGGTCTTCTCCTCCCACAAAGCCTCCTTTTCGTGTCATGGTCAAGTCTCCTCCTCCTGCAGAGCCTACTCTTCATGCCACGGTCAGGTCTTCTTCTCCTGCAGAGTCTACTCTTCGTGTCATGGTCAGCTCTTCTCCTCCTGTAGAGCATACTCTTCGTGCCACGCTCAGGTCTTCTCCCCCTGCAGAGCCTACTCTTCGTGTTAGGTCTAGGTCTCCTAATATGGCGCATCCTTCTTCACTCAAAATTGGATCTAAAATTGCAGACCAAGTATTTCTTCGGCTTATTCCCAACACTAATCCGCTTCGGCGATTCGAAATTCAAAGATACAATTTTCCTTTCGGTAAACGCCTTTACATGCGCACAACGGGACGTAGTAACTTTCGGAATATGACAACCGAAGAACAAAAAGTTTTAACAACATCTACTGGTGATGTTGTTGCAATAATAGATAGAAATGCATATCTTAAAGGAATATTTAATCCTAATGGAAAACGGGCGGGCATAAACATGGAAAGTGGCGCGGTTTTTGAATTGACCCCAGAATTAGTCAATGAGACTCCATTAGGCAATCTTAACTCAATTGCAAAGAATTTTAAAAGAATAAATGTCAGCGAAATTTCTCGAATATAATAATATTCGAAGCACTATTATAGACCCAGCAAAAAATTATTTTTATGAAGTTTGTCAATTCTTTCGTTTTAATGTGAGTAATTCTCCAATATTGCAGTAAGTGTTTGTTTTTTAAGTATAAGACTTTTACAAAATGTTCACAAATCCATGAAGTTTGAGTAAATTAATAAGGTTTTTACGAACTTATACTAGTTGCAAAATGCGGTAGTTTTGAAAAATAACGTTTTTTGCAATAATCTCAACGCGCGTGAAATATTTATATTATTTTTAGAATCATAGTTTCTTTTATTGTAAACCAAAAATTAAACAAATATTTTATTTAAATGTTGTTTTATTCTTAAAATTCCGAATTTAGAGAACATTTTTGTTCGTTCATTTTTTGTTTGCAAGTTTGAGCGCGCCTGGGGCGCGCGACTGTTGGTTCTCGCGCTCCGCGCTCGGTCTTTATTTACTCCTTACACTTGTGCACAGATTTTTTTAAACTAAAAGTCAAAACATCGACAACAGTAATTTGGTGATAGTGACTTCTTTTTTATTAAAGCTCCTTCGGCTTGAACGAATACATTCTCATCACGTATCTCGTGCTTCGCACTCGAATTTGTTTCTCAACTAGTATATCATTTCCATAAATGTATATTATTACAATTTATAACATGCATTGGTATTGAAACAGACGTAGTTTCATTGTCTCTTTTTAAAAAAATGTGCATTCTTTAAAAAAGTTTGTTAGTAAACATTTTACTGCAACTTCTGTCGGTTTTTCAAAAACTGAATTTACTCATTTCCAATTTTCTTTTTACAATTTAAACGACGATTTAAACAACCCAAAAAACTTCGATTAACGAGGGTTTGGGGGCGGGGGTGAGAGGCGGTTAGTTTCAACCAAGAGTCATATCTGATTAGTGTTTTATTCTGAGAAGTTCAACCAACCTTCAGCAGCGTTGTTAGATAAGAGTTCATATGATCTCATTTTCACATTCCCGGCCCACAGTGGAAAAAAATTACATTTTTGGTTTAAAATAACGTACAGCCCACAAATATTAAGCGATTTGAACAAAAAAAATTTGAAAAAAAAGCTGTTAAGATTTCTAAGAGACTTTTCGAGCCTGATTTTTCAATTAGATTTTCAATTTTTTATAATAAACCATACAAATATGCCGAAAAAATGGCCATTTTATCTATCTGACGTTCACAGTGCTTGTCAGTAGCAGAAAAAGTGTTGAAATCGCCTAAGTTTCATAAACTAATATTAGCTAAAGATATTCTAATATTATATATATATAAATTTTCCATCGATAGATGCTCAAATAATGCATTTGTTTATTAAATTTGTTTTTCAAAAAATATAAAATTTATCAACCAATTATGAATTTTGCTGAAATGTTATGTGGATAGTACACCCAGGTAACAATGTACGCGCACGATGATTGCGAATGGACTCGCACGCGTGCGGATTGTCCCGCATGCTGCACCATCACCCAAGCAGAAATGTGCGCAGTCAATTGCGACACATATCGCTCGCACGCGTGAAGCTCGCACGCATGACGGTGACATGCGAGCTCTAAATTTATGCTTTACGTTAAACACAACCGATTATTCATTCAAATTAAGGACATTTCTCATAGTATTAATAAAGATTATCGTTTTTATTTTTAATTGTATGTTGTGTCTAGTATGTAAAGACATTCAAAATCCTGTCATTCTCTGATGATAATACAGATTCCTTGAAAAATTTGACTTGTAACACCTGGAACATAATGCTGGTATTTCTGAAAAAGGATTCTTCTCTCGATTTCTCTAGTAGCTTAAGGGGTAATACCACTCTAGCGGCAGAAATAGAAGCCTTACTTTGACCATTTATTTTGAACATCATCTTTCTTTAAAACACCTTCACGGGAGGACGGCTTTCTCGTAAAGTATAAGGCCTGACACGAAAACCCAACAAAGGAGGAGGGTCAATAAGGCCGGTTTTTGGGCCATCTACAGATTGGCCTCAAACATATTTTATTTTGTTCATCTAACTAGGTCTCATAACCCCTTAAAAGGATTTTTCCTGAGAGTGATCTGATTTCAAGATATAGTCATTTTTAAGTTCGTATTTTACATGGGTTTTCGCACTTTCATTCAAATCATGCTAAGTTTCACATTGTTAGTATTGCTCACGCAATATCGGACTTGGCCAAAAACTGCGCACGTATATGCGTTACAACATATGTTAAAGCCATCATTTTTCTCGAGGTACTCAGCCTTCAAAATAGGGCTTATTTTTATACTTTATGAAAAACCGAGCATATTATTTTAAGGTATTAATTTATTGTTATTAATTTATTATTTTTAAGTTATTTT
>NC_046662.1:12676446-12677635 GCF_010883055.1 Belonocnema kinseyi | reverse complement strand
CTCTTTTGGATAAACATGTATGTACCATCAGCTACAAGGATACATACATCTTCTCCATTTGCGAATAGTGTTTTTGCCGTTGATGTAGTATGGTCCTTAATGGCTGACTCGGGTGATATGTGACCTATACCAAGATGACGAGGTACAAAGGAGGACATCAGAGCTTTCCTTGCTGCCGTAATTCCTCTGCCAACTCTTCGTTTCTCTATGCTAAAAATAGTTGATAAAATCGCATTGGAAAGACCTGTGCGCAACTTGATCAACAATAATGCAAGGCACAAACGCACAGAACGACCTTTTCGCGAACGCACTTCAATTGACAAGTACTGTGCAACGTCACTAAATTGATTTTTCGTCAAACCGGTGAGCCTATAATATTCTTTATCCTCAAGCGCCAAATGAGAAGCACAGCATCTCGCTTTTGCAGGAATCCAAATACCAGTATCGACGTAAACCCTCAATGCAGCAAAAGGTTTGATTCTGATACGATTATTCTTATGATGACAGACAATGCACCTGGATTGAGAAATCATACATCTTCTTCTTGGAAGTTTGATTTTCCTATAGTCAGAATCTGAAGTTCCATCTTCACTGGAAGATTCTGAATTTTTATAAATCTGACTCTTACCTGGTTCTAAAACATTTGATAAATCATTTTCAGAAGAACTCATCTCTTTTGCATCTGTGATCCGACGCTTTTTAATCGAAAAGCATCGACAACTGTCGAAAACCTTTGACTGAATGGTTAAGGAGCTATTAAAAGCAGTTTTAAGAACATTTAATGCCCGTTCATCCTGAAATACTGATAGATGACTCTTTGGTTTTAAGAATTTGCCGCAACAAGAACACTGTTTTTTCGGCATTATAAGTGGTAATTAAAACTTAATTCGCAAGTAATTATTTCACCTGAAAAAATAAAGAGAATCTGAGACTGATGTACAGAACTATTAAATAATAAGGATTTAAAAACAAGTGTAGCCTCTAATGCCTATGAAGTACCTGTGCAAAAAACTTACAATCGCTATGAAACTAGTCGATACTGATAAAATAAAACTGCAATAAAATAATCTGGAACAGATGTATGTAAGCAGTAATATCACATACAGTGGATAAGAACTCTTTAACAGGTCGAAACGTGGAAGAAGAATGAAGGAGAATATAGCTAAAAGCATCGGCAACAAACGCGAAT
>NC_046662.1:12664199-12676346 GCF_010883055.1 Belonocnema kinseyi | reverse complement strand
TGCAATAAAATTACTAGTATAGTTACATGTGAGTAACTTATTAATTTTCCTGTGCCAAATGCGGATGTAGGCCGCACTTAAGTAATTACTATTACCTACACATTAGTGAATACTAATGCCATCTCTTAGAATTTTCACGTACTTATCAGACTGCCTAGTATTTGGTTTAAAATCAACTTATTTGTTGAAACATCATATTTTGATGTTGAGAATTTAAATGAAATCTTTTTTGGTTGAAACTTTCCTAAAAATTCATCTTTTAATCGAAATATAATCTTTTTTGGTTAAAAATTCCAATGCTTACTAGTGAAAAATTAATATACTTTCGTGTAAGATTCTATTATATTATTTAATATGCATCTCTTTTGTTGAAAATTGAACTATTTGGTTAAAAATCTATCAGTTTTGGTGAGGTATTCCACAATTTTGTTGAAGATTCATGTTGTTTGGTTTAATTAAAATTTTTGTAATTAAAAATAATAATATTATAACGCGTTTTTTACTAGCCCTGCAATTTTAATTATGGTTCCTTTTTTTAATTAGAATAAATACTTATTTATGATCAATGCAATTAGCAAAAAAAAAATTGCATACTATTATTAACTTCTGTCATAATTCTGGGTGATAAATAATGAAAAGAATAAATTAGAACGGTTTCTGGATCGCGACCATTCGTGTCTTTCGTAGTCTCTGGTCATCCTACGGTATTCACTAGAGTAGTCTCAGTAGCCTTTCTAGAAGTCGGGCAGTACTTAGTAGTCTGACTAACAGAGACTAACATGAATTCTCAATGAATAGCCCCACGGTTTTTTGTTTTCTTCCTATTCTTCAATGTGGAAATTCTACTTCCAACTTGGAAAATAAACAACATTTAAAAAAATTCTTTCTTCCTAATGAAATACAATTTCGAACTTTTTGAAAAAGGCCAAAAACTAGAAAAAAATACTTTCCTTCTTCTCGGTTGTTTCTTCTTTTTTTAAACGTTCAATTTTTTTCTTAACAACAAACCCACACACATTCACGTTTTTACGACGAAACAGACCTGCTGCATTCGCAACGCCTTCCCTTACGAGTCTAATGCACTACATTTTTATCAAGGGAAATTTCATACACGCACGCATTGTAAAATATTTTCATCATTCTCAAAAAATTTTTAAAGTTCAGAAATTTGTGGAATTTTCAAAATTTATTTATTATGCTTTCTTTGAATGTCAAAGCCGAACGAATCAAGGGATAAATTATTTTTGTGATTAGGTTGTTTTTCCTTTCGATCGACATCATATTTCGCACATGCTTCGCACTCGTTTCGCTTGTGCGGATAAGATTCTGGCATTGCATATTCATTGCCCTAAGCTCTTTTATCTTAAAATTGGATTGAAGCACTAAGAAAAATGTTAGTTTGAATCAAATAAATTTTTTCTTAATCAAATCAATATTTATTTCAACCAATAAAATGTTTGTTTGATCCTGCATTACAGAAATAATAAGATTGATCAGAACGAATATTTTTCTGATCGTGAAATTTAAAAAATATAAATGATGTTCGGAATACTTTGGGTCAGTTTTTTTTCAGTTTCATATTGTTTCAGATGTAAAGGTACGTATTTGCATAGAGGACGTGCTCTGTAGGGAGGGTCTTATCTGTACATCAAAATATGGTGCACAAGTACGAACCCGATCTCGCCCGACTTTACGAATCGCTTTCGGTGGCTAACTGGCTATGATTTAACACATGATTTAAAAACACTTCAAACAATTGCAAAAAAATTTAAAAATTTTTAAGAAAAAATCTGAAAGATTTTAAAGTCAATTTTTAAAATTTTGCAGAATTAAAAACAATCAGGAAAAATTTGAAAAATCTTAAAGGTTAGAAGGTTTAGAAGGTCTGACAAGATTAGATTAAAAAAAATTTCCTTAATATTCGTGTGAAAATCTTTAGTGATTCTTATGTTGAAAAATGAACTTTAGAAAAAATATAAAAGGGTTTTAAACATAGCAAACGATTTCCTAAAATTTCAAAAAAGTACGTTGAAAATTTTTAAACAAAATATTTCAATTCGATAAGATAAACAAATTTAAAAAATCTTAAATATCGTGTTCATTCAAGAAATCTTTATTAACATTGAAAAGATTCAAAACTAATTCAAACTGTAAAAGATTTTTTAGAAATTTAGATTTTTAAAGATGTCAAAAATAAACTTTAGATGCTTTAAAGGAATCTCGAAAGATTTCATAAGAATAAACAAATTTTAATGAAATGCTTAGGAAAAGTTCGAACTTGGAAACATGTTGTAAGATTCTATACAATAAAAATAATTTCCTTAAAATATTCTAAAATCTTTCCTAGAATATCTAATATATTTAAGAATCTTCTTTTAATTTTCCTAAGAATCTTATAACAATTGTGTTTATGTAAATTTAAAAACAATCTGATAATAATTATTTTCTTGTTCTCAATTCTCACAAATTAATTTTAACTCGAATTAAAGTGTTCAAAAACATTTAACAAATAATTAGTTATTTGAAATTGTTGTGTTATGTCATTATTAATATAATTTTGTATTACTTATGGTATTAAAAAATAGTTTTAAATTGGTGAATTTCAAGTACAGAAATATTAAAAAAGCATTTAGTTACATCATAACATTATTTTACTTATTTATAGATAATACTTCATATTCAAGAACCCTTTTCTAATTTATAAAACGTCTGTTATTTTTTAAATATAATATAAAAAATGTTACGTAACAGCGGTAAGTTGGGGATATATTTAATATGTGGAGGCTCCCTAAAAGAAAGGCTTCCAATACATGTAATAAAGTTTTGGAATATTTAACGATGTTTTTCAGGAATTCTTATGGAATATTTTAGACGATCCGAATCTACACTGAATATATTATAAGACAATGTAGATTTATAAAGTTTAAATATAAGAAATATTGTTTGTGGGACTTTAAGATTAGGTCTGATAATGACCTTTCTTTACATGCTATTTTAGGCTATAATCACAATTTTTGTGATTTTAAGAGAAATAAGCCAATAAGTTATTAACTTGACTTAATGTGCTTTTTCAATATAAATTAATTAAATTATAATTAAAAATGTTCACTCAAATGATTAGGAAAAGATTCACGAAGCATGCACGAGCTTACCCGACAAATCTGGGAACTAGGAAGTAGGTTCGCCTGCACGAGGTTCGCACACATGCTTGCCCGCGCGCGAGGCGCGTTTCGAGTTCGTTTGATGAGTGATTAAATGTTTTATAAAACCTAAATTGTTTTGCCTAGAATGGCTGCACGTGTTTACGCACTGTTGGTTTATGTTTAGAAATTGACGAGTCAGCAGTCTTTCGACAGTACGAATCCTCTGTGTTGCGAATTTATATCACAGAAAATCGCCGATCCTCCAATTTACACCGAAATCGGTGTTCAATAGAGTTGCAACAAATTTGAGCCGGGATGTACAAACTAAGTCGTGACCGTCTGCATCGAAATTGGTGCCTGGTCTTTCGAACAAATTTCCACTAGATTTTCTCCGGAAGTTTAAAGGTATCTTAGATATCTAATCTTGCAGTGGCTAGTGTCATACATGAAAGATAAGGTAAATACAATTGTATAATAAAAACAGAAATTTGTTTTTCGCGATGAGTAGGGATGTAAATTTGCATGAAACTTTAGCCTAATGAAAAGTTTCATGAAACATTGGGAGTTTCGTGAAACATTGCAATGTTTCAAATATAGCGGCGGGAACATTCAAACTGATAAGATAAAAGCCTATTAGGTATTTTCACTTCAATAAACAGCTAACTTCACTTCGTAGATTGCTGAGGGGAAAATAAGCGGCCAAATGTATGGGATTCAGTTCATTTTTGCCCTATTTTGCTAACATCTTCGTAAAAGGTAATTTTTTCTATATAAGTGTAGTTAAAAAATAGTTTTTATTTTTTAATTACTATTTAATGAAATAATAAGATAATAATAATGATGATTAATTACAAATATATTACAGAAATAAATTTCTGCTCCATGCATTTGATCCATTTTTCCCCCTCAGCTTTTAACAAAGTGAAGTTAGCTGATGGTTGAAATAAAAATACCTAATTGAGGCTTTCGTATCCCAACTTTTTCCTGCCGGCTGATTTGATTTATTTTTCCGGTTTGTACTGTGGACCAATGATGCCAATGTTGGCACCCTGGGCTACTGCGCTTGCTTTAGGGCTGACCGCTCATTGGCCGCACTTGGCGTGCGATTCAAAATTACATTAAAAAACAATTCTTGTAACTTAAGTAAATAATTATTAAAATATCTACAAGCATATATACAAATTGTGTAACTTTGATTTCAGGCAAAAAAAATACTACACATATATTATATTAATAACAGTTGATTTTCAGTGAATTCTAAAGACCAAGTTATATTTTACAAAACATCTAATTTAAAAATAAATTTCGTGGAAAAGTGATTGAAAATAATTATTTATAAGTTTTTTATATTTTGTATGTATTTTTCTGGGAATTCATATAATTAAATAACCTATATATACATAAATTATCACGACTGCATTGTAGTGATGCTTTCTTTTTTTTTACTTTAAGCGTCGTTTTGTCACGTCTCAATCGAAAAGAACGCGCCAAAGGGTAGACAACCAGCGCTCAGCCCTAACGTACGCATGAATGAAAATTATTATCATTTTATTATTGCATTAAATAGTCCCTAAAAAAGAAAACTATTTTTCAATTGCACTTATACAGAAAAATTACTTTCTACGAAGATATTAGAAAAATATAGCAAAAATTAACCGATTCCCATGCATTTGGTCAATTGTTATCCCCTCAGTATTCAACGAAGTGAAGTGAGCTAGTGATTGGAGTGAAAATACCTTATTGTATATGTAGACGGTCATGACTTTTTCTATACATCCCGGCTTTAGTTTAAATGTCGACTAAAATGACTAACCTAACTTTTGGAAGTTGCATTAGGAAGTTATAATTTTATTCTAAGTGACAGGTACGCCCTATTAAATGAAAGAAACTTGAAAATTAGGTAAATATTGTTTCAATTGGTTTCCTTAGTAACAATTATTTAGGCTAATATCGCAAAGCGAATAGTTGCTTTGACAGGTATTCAGGTGGCTGACAGCACGGTTCAGAACTCCACAACTCTGCATGAGCCAAAATTCAGTCCAAATGATACTTTCCCCTAGATGCCGACATGGACACCTACGTTCAGAGGAATACATTTGAGACTTGAAAACTCTCAAGTGATCATTGGGAGCCCAATGAAATTTGAACTGCAACAAATTTAACACCACCAGCGTTTTCCTGTGATATGAATATCAATTGCTGTTTTTAAAAAAGTTCGAAATTGATCCATACATTTTTCATAGAAATAGCGATCAGTGTTTCTTTTTTTATATCGTATCCAAGACTCAGTTACAAGTTCGTGACTTTTTTACGGATATATTTTGTCCATGTACTTCAACTTAGTTATTTCTGCTTGTGAAATACGTACGATTTCCGTGTAATTGGGGCACTGTTTGAATTCCATATTGCACTGCACAATTTCTAACTTGCGTACAGGTTAAAAACTATACAGAAAATTATAGATATGATCAAATGTTATATTCACCAATAGAGTTCAGGACAAACGCCAATAATAAGCTGAAAGTATGAACAATCCTCATATTTTCTAATTAGAGAAACTACTAAATAATATATTGATGAAGAATTTTGTTAACAATGTAACTAATGAACATTCGAGTGCTTTTTTGTATTACGTCAAGCATGTATCTTATATACGTTATCTTAACAAACATAAGCTTCAAGGTTCTCCTACTGAGATATTGAAACTTTATGAGAGAATTCAGGGGCGGCCAACACAATGGAAATATGGTGGCCATACATGTGCAACATTAGCGCCGCGTACATTTGGTCTGTGAACTATTGAGCGTGTGTTAGTGCACATGTATGTATATGCTACTTCTCTAAATGAATTGTGTAAATTTATATTTGCAGGAAAATTAAGGATTTATTGATTTTTTTATTGCAAAACTTGAAGAACGTGATAAAAACGAAAAAGTAAAATTTTTTAAATAAATTTCACGTCACATTTTCATAATTTTGCAGTAAATATTGCGTATAGCAATAAATGAAAATCTGAGATATAGGTATCATTTGTATTTTATTAATTCAAATTAAAATATAAGTACCGAAATACATGAATAAACTATACACGAATTCTTCTATTAAAGATTTAGTCGACATAGTTTAATTCGAAGGCTGAAGTTAGTTTAACTGTCTTTTTCAGGTTATATTTCTGCCGCACTTCAAAATTTTCAAGTTGTCAGAAGAAGTTCACTTAGTACAATTTCACTTTAAAGCGGCACACCGTAAACTATGACATTCTTGATATTATATTTAACAAACTTGTACAAGTTCACAACATTTAAATCAGTATAAATAAACTTTTGTTGGGCATTACAAGTTGACGCGGCAATTCGACACTAAGTTTTCAAATATAAACTCCCTTTTCCCTGCTTGTTCTCTGACCAAAGCAGTGCGCGTACAATTGCTCTGCGAACTAAATATAATCATAATAATACGTGGCCGCTTCGACCGAGCCTGAGAGAATTTCAAAAAAGAAACTTTAATGAACATACTGTTCATAATTTCACTCGTATTGCCCAAACAGTAAACATCAGGCATACATTTTATCTTAAAATTGGATAAAAATTCTGCAGCACGTTTATCTACTTAAATATAAAATTTATCTAGCAAAAGATAAAGTTTATCTGACGAAAATATTGATGTGACATATGTGATATGTCAAATGGCTGCGACTAGTTTCACCGAAAAAATTTCCTTCAGAAATTTGAAAATTCTTGCGGGCTTCATAGTTTAAATCGTCTCACTTTCTTTAAATGACTTAAGGGCATCTGATACTTAGAAAATTGTAGATTTTACCAGTTTTAGGTTCTCCCGGCTTTTTTTATAGAATAATAAATATTTTGTCTTAAAAATTTTGGAAATGATAGCGCACATGCTAACGGACGTCGCCACACACTTTTTTGTAGGTTAATTAAAAAAAGTTTTAATTTAGCAAAATGTGATTAAGTTGCATCGCGCTTAGGAAATAGTATCGATTTTTTCAGTGTTAGATTCCCCTGGCTTTTTTCCTAGGATAAGAAATATTTTGCCTTCAAAATTTAGGAAATGATAGCGAACATGCTCACGGACGTCCCCGCGCACTTTTTTTTGTGTTTTTTAATCAAAATTTTCTTGTTATTGCTAACAACGTGCGTGTATATTTCGAGGTTATGTGTGTTACAATTCACTCGAGCGTCACTTCCAAACTACACAATATTTTTGGCCAAAAATTTTGGACTTACAAATAAACATAGTAACTAATCACCCGGAACTATCCTTGTTTGCAACCAATTTAAAAAGCTTATTTCAAAAATAATTTCCATATTATCCGAAAGGCAGAGATGAAAAACGACGTAACCTCAAAATAATGCATATGCATAACATTTTTATTTAGTACAATAAATTTTTTTTGTTATTATCCCTGAAAAAAGAATCTGGGGACGTCCGTTATGATATTTTATAGCATCTCCAAATGCTCTAGCATTCTCTAGCCAGCCAGAGCTCGGAACATATAATATGTTACGTAATTTACGTGGTGACATTTTTTAGTTGTTGGAAGTTATTATAGGTTCGCTAGTAACTTGCAGTATCTAGGTTTATAATATCTTTGAACAAATCTTCCTGGCTATATCCAGTAGTTGCTCAATCATGTTCAAGTACCCTAGTGTTACGTCCTAACCACGAAGGAATAATAAGGAGACCTAACTTCGTTCCCCCACTTGGCAATAGAAACATTACCGTAAGTGATACGCACATTACAGAAAGATCTTAGATTTGAGTGCGCAGGTGCGCAGTTGTCCTCTTACTATACATGGAAAAGTGTGCGAGTGAGAAAGTTTGTCAAATTGACGTAAGTTGAGAGGTTCTGTTTGTTTCTTTTGATGCAAGTTTCAGAAATGTGTTCTAAGCCATGAGGTGTCCAAGTTCCGGGTTGTGGACAAAGTTACACGCCGAAGAAGGCAAATACACTTCGTTTTTTTAAAGCCTTCACTGTAAGTACAATAAATGTCTAATATATTTATACCTAGTTTATACCTAACTCATTTAATTTGTGCGTGCGGAGAATTTCTCAGAGCTTCTCAGAGCCTTGAGAATCTTTAGCCTATTTATTATATGACAAATTTAATTAATTTATTATTTATTTATTTTGTGTATCTTTCGTATGATGATCAACAAAAGAACACAACCTCTAACTTACGTCAATTTGACAAACTTTCTCACTCGCACACTTTTCCATGTATAGGAAGAGGACAACTGCGCACCTGCGCACTCAAATCTAAGATCTTTCTGTAATGTGCGTATCACTTACGGTAATGTTTCTATTGTCAGTTTCAGATGGCTTCCCACTGGCAGTTGGATCTCCTTATTATTCCTTCGTGGTCCAAACGCTTTTAGCGTTTTTATTCCGTTGGACCTTTACGTTCATTTGCGGAGGTGTGGAGTTCGTTACCTGTCATTGAATGGTGGAAACCATGAGCCGTGAAATGTAGGTCAGGTTTGAAATAAAATGATTCACTTCGTACGCAAATTTTATCTTGTTAATTAAACTTGAATGTTTATTATAATTTCTCTATATTCAATTGTTCATGGATGACATATTCCTGTATACCGTCCCTGGTATAAACAACTATAATAACATAGTGTAATTCGTGGTAAACGCGGCAGATTTGAAAAGGCTGGTATTGTGGATCGAAAAACTCTTCTATAAAATTGAAGAACTCGGATTCAGGCACAGACATTGTTCATCTTATTTGTTTCTGAACAAATAAGAATAGTTTGAAACTAATAAAATCAATTTATTAGTATTATCCTAATACGCGCACACAAGTAAGTTCTAACCTTAAAACTTCGAAGTTACCCGAACACTAGTCGCGTAACGCGGGAACGCTAAATTTTAAGTTCTCTATGCCTTTGAATGAACTAATATTTTTCTACGTCCAATTTAATGAAAATACTTAAGAGGCTAGAGTCTCATACTTTTAGTGTAGAATAACCAATCACAAATGAGGTCTCTTTGCTCCTCCTACTGATTTTCGGCAATTAAAGTGAGTGACAGTTCAAGGTAATGGTTCCAAAGTCCAACTTTTATCACTGGAAAACGTCAATCTTTTTGAGTGACAGTTTCCTGTTTTGAGACTGGGACCATAACTTATTAACGATACTAAAAATAGCTCGTTATCTCATGTTGCTAACCTCAAAATTTACTTTGGACATTGAACTTAACAATATCTAAAAGAAAGTATATTGTAGCTAAAATGAGATATAACACTTAAATACTCGTTTAATTTAGACGTAATAAAACCATATTATTCGTAGGGATCGTGTAAAATAATAATTACTCAACATTTACAGGTTACATACATACACATAATCAATTTGCATTTAAGAAGCCATTCGAATCTTCCCACCAAAGAATTTACTAGTTCTGAGATTGTTTGATAAAAGGGTCTTAGCGCCCTGGGACTGTAGTTCTAAAAACAGCGCATGCCGGTACACTATTGGAGCGAAAAATACGCGCAAGATGCTTTTCATTTAAGAGCGGAAGCTTAGTCGCCGCCATGACACTTATCGAGCATTTATAAATTGAGGACATATTTTTGGTGAAGTGTAAACTATCGTACCTAATTTTAGTGTAAAAGTGAACGAAAATGATGTGCCAGGTGCTGAATTATTGCATAAAAATGTGGACAAAAATACCATTCGTCAGTTAAAGAGGTGGTTAAAATGCAGAAAACAATGTACCAAAGGGAAAAAGCAGCAACTTATTGACCGGTATGTGGAATGCAGGTTATGTTTACACTGCGTATAGTCGCCAGGTTTCAACAGTGGAAAAATAGTGTTTTGCATAAAAGTGAAAGAATTTTAATAATTAAAACATATAAAAAAAGGTTGACAAAGCATTTTTAAAGAAATGCAGTTGAAAATGAATTGATATCTATCATTATAAGTGGGTTGTCAGTTTTAAAATTCACCTAGCTTGCAAATTACCGAAATAAATGCAAATACTTTTTTTTTAGTTTTGAACATTTTTCTCTGAAAATTCGTACGATAAAAGAAATATTATTTAAAAATGGTGAAAAAATTGTTTGTAATAAATATGTGAAACTGAAAGAAGTAAAAATATTTTTTAACGTCGAAATATGTCATTAAATCGATTTTTAGACTGGGAATTTGACCAATTTTGATGAAAAAAATCCATCGAATTACTTAAAATATTTCGAATGTGGATAATTTAAAACACGATAATTTCATATAAGCTCAATTTATCAATTTTCAGAAATGTTTATTATTATTATATTATATATAATATTATATAATGATTTATTTTAAAGCGTGATTTTGTATTGTGAAGAATTTTAAAATGCAGGTTTGGAAGACTTGAAAGAATGAATAATTCACAGGGTTTGAATTTGAACATTTTTGATAAAAAACGTTTTGAGTTGAACAGCTGAAAATAGATGCAAATAATGTCATGACTTTTTTTTTAATAAACTGCAGTTCGAGTATAAATAATGGAAAAATACTTCCTTTATGTTTGAAAAGTACTTGTCTCTGCACGCACATCACCTCACCCACATATCACTTTACTGCATTTCACCTTATTTTTTATATGCCGTTCAAATGAACCTTCGGGAATGTCGCCTTTTCGAAATATTAAAAAGGGTTTTGGAAATCTGATAAAATAATAACTACATTCCAAGTAGGACTTGCACCGACCTTTTTTCTTTCTAATGGATTTTCTCCTGGTATATCAGACCAAAGGTATTTTACCTAGATGCGGCAAGGGTGATGGGTGGGGACAGCCGATATATATATATATATTTAACTACATTGTCGAACATATCGAGGTGCTGCCCTCTACAACTTTTCGTCGTTTCTATGGCAACCTCATCCACGATGATGTCAACAGGCGGGAGAGGCCGGGGCGCACACTGAAATTTGTTGAATTCTTAAACCGAACGTGATTTTCTGTTTCTCGCGTTACGCCATTACTATAACAATCTTTGCTATAGCTGAGTCGGTCGGCTGGCTCTGTACGCCGAAAATGTTGTGAACACTGGATTACCTAATTATATTCAAATTAAAGAGAGCCTAAAACTATTATATTTTTATTATTAATTTGAAATTGATTAATTTCTCTTAGGGTTGATTTGAAAAGAGAAATTTTCGAAATAATGATTAAATACATTTTTGAAAAAATTCTTTTCGTACTTTAGAAAATTCCAACAATTTTAAAATGATCAAACTTTGAGAATTAGAAGATTTATACCTCTTGATTGAAAACTGGTATTTTTTAAATTAAAAATTTATGTTTTTTGTTCGAAAATTAAACTTTATTGTTGAACTTTTGCTAAGTTCGTACTTTTTGATTAAAAGTTTCATCTTTGTTTTGTAGAAGTCATATTTTTGGTTCCAAATTCATCTTTGTTGCTTGAACATAAACTGTTTTGTTGAAAATTCACCTTTTTTGGTAGAAGTGGCATATTTTTAGATAAAAATTCATTTTTATTAGTTAAAAATAAACTGTTTTATTGAAATTTTAACTTTCTTTTGAAAAAATCAACTATTTGGTTGAAAATGCGACTGTTTTTGGTAAGTTCTTTTTTGTATGAAAATTAATTTATTTGGTTAAAAATTAAACTTTTTCATTGGAAATGCAACTATTTTTGGTTAAAATTGTATCCTTTCTTTCTGAAATTGGATCATTTCAAACGATTGGTTATAAGGCACTAAAATTGAGTGACGTCAGCATTTTTATTAGCTAAACACTAAAAGTAGAGATGAACCCCGCCCAAAATAAGGTGACTTTGTTCGCTAGTTTGAGCGCGTCTAGGGCGCGCGACTGTTGGTTCTCACGCTTCGTGCTCGATAATGTGTTTATCTCGCGCTCCGCGCTGGGTGATGTACGAGGGTGGATTGATAAGTTTCCGGCCTGACCAAGAGATGGCGCCACTAGGCCTACCTTGAGGTGGCGTTCTATAGTACCATCCTTAGATAGCTT
>NC_046662.1:12662679-12664099 GCF_010883055.1 Belonocnema kinseyi | reverse complement strand
ATTTTATCGCGATTTCGCTGGAAGCGGGTGCAATTTTTCAGATTAGCACCCGCTCCCGGCGAAATCCTGCGGTTGTCCTTATGACAAATTTTTAATTATATACTTATATATTAATATATAATAACTATATATTAATTAATATACTTATATTTATATGTATGAATACATAATATATTAGGGCGGAGTGAATATGATAAAATTAGTCGAATCGTTCGAGCAAAGTAAAAAAAATTCAACTTGTGAACGTTGCGAATTCTACAAGAAGAACTGCACCATTTAAATACTTACTTAATCGATGTAATTCGGTATTGCTATAGCGTCGGTTCTATACTCAAACCAATAAGATTACAAATTAAATGAAGAGATCCAGTTCGATTGTTTTACCTACTGAGTTCTAATTTATGCGAAGCGTATTAATCTAAGGTACGAGTATTATTGAACTAATATAGTTACATATTTTTACATTCTCATTCCTGAGAATGTAATGCAATCGTCCAAATTTTCGATCTCTGGTTTTTAAAGGATCTTTACGTTTCGACACTCACAGAATTCGAGAATTATAACATTTCATCGGTGTCTGTCCGTCTGTATGTCTGTATGTATGGTTACCTGAATGTTGTAGCCACGCTAAATTTTAAAGGATTTGTCCAATCGAGTCCGCATTTGATACACTTCTGAAGGTACCCAAAATGAAGGCTAAGTAAAAATTTTATCGAAGTTTCTTATATATGGGTGAAAGACTTGCAAATTATGTAAACAAAATTTTTTATTTTGATAAAAATTGGAAAAATTATATACTTTTCAAAAATTTGAAAATTTTCAAAAAATATAAAAAATTATTTTTTTCATAGATCCAAAAATCTCATTCAAAATTTTCACTAGATACCAAATATATTTCAAAACTATTCCAGCCGATTTTTTAGATTAGCCCAAAATTTAAAAAATTATAGCCTGTATAACCTACATAACTGTTAAGCGCGAAGCGCGATTATCGCAATGAGAATGTAATCGTCAATGCCGTAGGTACTTTGAGAACCTTCTTGAATGACAAATTAAAAAAAAAAGTGTTCAGCTTCACTTAAGAAAAGGGAAAATTATTAAACAACCACAGCAGATCCCTATTAGGATCAGGGAAAAAGAAAATGTGAACATTATTTTGCAATATCAGAATAAGCAGTGCCAGACCAAGGTACACACAAAAAAAAATTGTAATAGAAATTTGATATAATAGTTTTTAACATTGAATGTAGAAAATTTCGCATTGTGGTCTGTGCACAAATGTGGAGGGTAATGCAAAGACCGAGCGCGGAGCGCGAGGTAAATACGAGGGTGGATTGATAAGTTTCCGGCCTGACCAAGAAAAACGTTTTTAAGAATTTTTTTTTTTATTTCTCAACATAATCTCCTCCAAGGCTGATAC
>NC_046662.1:12657146-12662579 GCF_010883055.1 Belonocnema kinseyi | reverse complement strand
TGACAATACGTATCTGCTTGCAAAAAATAATTTTTCTGTAATATTTTCATAGACTTTTTATTTTTCCATAATATTACTAATTAAATAATCAATTAATTAATTAGCTGAATATATATTTAGGGATTTTTCAGTTTTCTATATTTTAAACAGCAATATGAAAATAGAGTGTATATTTTTTTGCGCTTAAAAAGAATTCTTCAAATTGTTCTTATCGCTGGGCTCAGCGATAAGCTCAGCTCGTTCTTCTTAAAATAATTGAATTCCACACCATAATCTAACCACATAATCACCTAACCGTTAACCAACGTAACCCATCTAAACACCCACCTCTAACCTACCTAACCTCGAAAATCCACCTCTAGCTAAGGTTTCCCTCAGAAATCGAAGTACGAAAAATATATCAGACGTATCAGTATAACACAACCACTCATGTTTGTAAAATAGTTCTCAAGGTCTATAATTTTCTACAAAGACACATACAGAGAAACGATATTTGTATTAGAAATCAATGTTTATAATTAGTGCCTGCGATACAAGCAGTAAAACCTCATAACATAGCGTAAAATCACATAAAATTGGTCAAAGTAACAAAAGTTCAAAAATGTCAGCTTCAAGGGACTTCTTGCCTAAAGTCTTCATAGGCATCACTCTTCGGGAGTGTTGCGCCACTAACAGAAGATTTTGTAAGTTGTCGTCTATTTCCACTTGACCCAATTTTACGAAGCTCTCACAGATTAGCCATTTTTCATAGTCTGCACTAAAAACATCAGTCTTTAAATAAAATCTTTGGAAGATTTTCATTAATTTCAAGGACACGAAATCCTTCATGTATAGCAGAAGAAACATTGACACTTCCTTTGGTTGAACTGACAAGCGTTTGTAGGCGATTGTAACCTTACCGGATGTTTTCTCTGCCTGCAAGTCTAGAATCATGCTGAGCTTAACGTCAGTAGGAACTGATTCATATAAAATAGCAAGAATGGCCCACTCAGCTGTTTCAAGAAAAGGAAGTCATGGGACGGCGCTTGGACTGCGGAAGGAGCTGTGAACCAGGCCTTCACGTACACTAGAATAACAAACAGACAGATGTCTTTAGTACGCCTTCCATTCTTCAGCTGTAAGATTGAAGTGGCTCTTGAAAAGAAGAATTTTCAGGGCGTATAGAACTCGTGACATAAAGTGCACATTGTGGATACAACCAGGTGGAGATAACTTGATTCTGCGTGGAGGCGTGCCTCTCAAGAAAATGCAGACTAATTCAAGAAATTCCCGATAGTCATTACGAGGTTGGCTCTCTTGGAATTAAAGTTATGAAATGCTTAAACTGATGTATCTATGTTATTAGGGAGTAAGTAGAGCAGTTTCAGAAACTTCAAGTACATTTACCTTCCTCCGAAAAAATGTGAGTACGGTTTGTTTCGACATTTCCAGGAGATCCGGCGACCTGCTGTAAGCGAAGCCTGCGTTGAACGAACACAAATTTATGTCTTTCCATGCCTCGTGAAATCTCTTTCGAAGAGGAATTTCAGGACCACAAGATACAGCTACTGCCACTTCAAATACACCTTTCAAGACGATCTCGAACACGTGGTGGCGACAAGCTGCGTATAAGACATCTCGGATCAACTTCCACTCCAGGATGACGCATGCACCGTTTTCACCACCTGCCGAAAGAGAAAAGGGGTAAGACAGAATTTCATTTACTTTAAATTATCGCTATAATAGCGAAGAGTCGCGTATTTTATGTACCTGTAATGCTAGTTGTAATATCAGTACTTGTGCCCTGTATTCTGACAATCAGTTTCCATGATTCCAGAACATGTACAACGGCACTGGCAGTAGCTTCATCCGTTCCATGTTGAAGCAGGGGTGCATCAGCAGCTGCTCGTCAGCGTTGTAGTCCGTGATAACTACAGGTAATCGCTCTTGCATAGTGTTTCCAAATTCCACTTTTTTCGTCAAAATGAACAATAAGTTTAGTGCCATATTTCTGTAGTTTTTCTTTAACTTTCCAGCATTTGTCTTTTGGAAATTTGTACGTAAGCGATGAAGTATGCTTTTATTAACATTGACTGTGTTGACATCTACGTTTAGTGCAATTGCTGTAGCCCTCACAACTGCATCAGACTTTCTAAACTTGTCTTAGTTGTATCAATCGTTGCTACAAAATTTGAAGTAAAAAAATTCTTACAATCTCTCCTATTCTTAATTTTTGTTTCTTTAATTTTACTAGTATCACCTGAGAGGCTCTCGATTTCGTTAGCATTCTCATGTTTTTGTTTTTCTTTCCTCTTCTTTCTGCAGCCTTTTTCAGCGACTTGACTCCCTGCCGTGCATCTTCATATCCCGTACAGAAGACATCAAGCCAGGCTACCCCTTCTTCCGCTGTAGAACTAGGAAATTTAAATCCTCTTTTATTTCTATGATTTTCATGGCGTTGCCATAAGCAACGCCAAAGAGTTCTTCAAACTTATCCTTAAAAGAACCTTCGAGCTGGACTTGCCGCTCTGACAGTCGCGTAGCACTTTTTTGCAGAGATCTTTATTCCTTATGCAAATCGGCAGCTTTCTTCACCATGCGACACTTTTGCATCGTCAGAATTCTATCCCGTTCCCATAATTCACACACGGCATCAACATCAGCGTTACATACTTAAAAACACTTATAGACCTATTGTATTCCCGTAATTGGCGGTAGACCAGTAAACAAGTTTTCTACTGCGCTTTGTTTTCGCTGCACTCATCTCACTCACTTTTATTCAGATATCGTGAACCGAAAGAAAACACGCGCGTATAACCAAACCGGAAACGTAAGCTCAAAGTTTCCCGTCACGATTTGTCCGGGGTCAACGGCTGACACACAGCAGGAGCATTAAAAAATGGCTTAGCTATAAGCAATTCATTTTGATTAACTGCGTTAATAAATAATTCTTAAAGTAATGGCAAACTATCATGGAAACTTATACACATTACCGGTCTCCTCCGAGTTCGAACCTAGTTATGGTAACTGTGCTACGGCCGTTAAGATAGAAACCGCATGATACATAAAGTCTTACCATGCAGGGATAAGAATTTAGGAGAATACCGATAACTTAACATACGGATGTATTCATAATCTTAATTAATTACACATCAACCAATTCAAAGATGAATTCAAATATATAGATTACGAGTACACACGTAAGATTAACTTAAATTAATCGATTAACGATGTATGTTCAACTATCAGCCACCTGTAAAGGTACAACAAGTGAAAGAACATGCAAGTAGTCAGACGACGTAATAATCAAGAGCTTGTGACTAAATGCGTGAAGTACCGATAAGTAGTTTATAGAATCAATAACTATGAAAGGCCGAGAACGAAGAGTCGCGATCTGTTGACCATGATTGCTGACGATAGCATGAGTCACTCGCACAAATTGTTTGAAACTCAATAAGGAGAGTCGCGCATAACATACTAGGCAGTCTGATAAGTCCCTGAAAAATGAAACACGGAGACGTTTTTTTGGTCAAAGTCGGTTTTATTTTTCAACATACTCTCCTTTTAGGTCGATACAGCGAGTCCAACGATTTTCTAACTTTTTGCGTAAAAACGCTTACCCATGAGCCATCTCTTCAGGTTAGGGAACAAGTAATAGTCGCTGGGGGTCAGGTCTGGTGAATACGGTGGCTGAGGAACCAATTCGTAGCCGATTTCATGCAATTTTGCTTGTGCAACTAAGCATGAATGAACAGGCGCATTGTCGTGATGATAAAGCGGTTTTTTCTTCTTTAAATGCGGACGTTTTTCGGCGATTTCGATTTTCAATCGGTCCAATAATGATGAATAGTATGCTCCGGTTATGATTTTACCTTTTTCAAGATAGTCCACGAATATTATGCCATGTGCATCCCAAAATACGGAGGCCATAACCTTTCCGACCCATTGTTGCGTTTTTGGACGCTTCGGAGCACTTTGGCCCGGTGGAACCCACTGTTTTGCCTGTTGCGTTGACTCAGGAGTGTAGTAGTGGATCCAGGTTTCATCCATGGTTATCAATCGGCGCAAAGACTCGGTCGGCTTACGCGAAAATAATGCCAAATTCTGCTGGGAAGTTGTCACACGAATTCGTTTTTGGTCCACTGTGAGCAAAGGCGGCACCCATCGCGCGCAGAGCTTCTTCATGCCCAAAACTGAATGCACGATATTGCCCACACGTTCCAATGATATGCCTAAGCATTAGCTACCTCTCATTTTCACTTTGGGATCATTCAACATCATATCATGGATTTCTTTCGACATTTTCTGGTGTAGTGACCTCTTTTGGGCGCCCAGATCGTTCAGCATCAACTGTGCTCGTACGGCCACAACGAAACTCGGTAAACCACTTATGAATCGTTCCAATCGACGGTGCAGAGTCCGGGTAATACTTCTCCAGCTTGGCCTTGGTCTCGGATATCGTTTTCTTGCGAAGATAGTAGTGTTTGATCAAAACTCGAAACTCACATTTTTCCATATTAAAAAAAACTCGGAGGTTAGTCGCTTCTCAGTTCTGTAACTTGTAAATACGTAAACATAAATGGCTGAAGTTTTGACAGGCGTCATTTGAAGGATCTAGCTCGACGAAAATGGTTCACATTAGTGAATACTAATGCCATCTCTTAGAATTTTCAGGTACTTATCAGACTGCCTAGTATAACGGCTCGCTGAAATAGAAAGCAAACAGCCGATCACCGGAAGTCTCGGCAGACAAGACATAAATATTCTTAACTCGAGTAATCTGAAACCCAATAGAAACGAAATAATTAAAATTTACATTTTAACAGTACGTGACTTATGACAGATTTGTCACAGTACGTGATTTGTAACAGATTTGTAAAAGTATGTGACTCTTTAAAGAAGCTTTTTCCATATAAACCCCAGAAATGTCCCTGTAAATTGTCTTTTAGTTTCAATCAGTTGTCCTGACAACGTCGTTCAACTTTAATGTACGGATCGCGTGTCAGGGGTTCTGAAAACCCAGAAACGAACCTGTGAAGTTTGAGTCTCTACCGTTGAAGCAGTCATACTGCCAACTCAAGCCACGAAATACGATCTGCCTTGACTAAGTGGTGTACTTTTAAATCACCGCAAAATAGTTAACGTGTCGTCGAGTTCTGAACTAAAGTCCCCTCGGCTGAGACCTTCGGTCGTATTTTCCGAATGAAGTCCGCCGGTTAACGTTCGTGAAAAGACTCATTCTTGAATTTATTCAACAATAAATTCATACAAACATCTGGTAGGTTTTCGTCGCTGCCCTACAATAACACATCGTTCAATAAGTCCCGAGACTAACAAGGAAAACAACATTTGTTTTCAAAAATCATTTTTATTCATCAACATAATCTCCTTTTAGAGTGATACAATCTTTCCAACGCCTTTCCAACATTTCTATACCATGTTTATAGAAAGATT
>NC_046662.1:12650172-12657046 GCF_010883055.1 Belonocnema kinseyi | reverse complement strand
CATACCAACGACAAATCGTTGATTTGGATGGAGAGGAGTCCGGGTAACGTTTTTCAAGCCACTGCTGGGCTTCTACGGTGTTTTTACCCATTAAAAAACAATATTTAATCAATACGCGAAACTCGCTTTGTTCCATTTTCTAAACAAATTACAAAGTGACTTTACTCTAACCTCTCGGGACTTATTGAACGATGTGTTACAGAACGGAGATCCAATCGAGAAAGCAATTCACTCTCTCGCCCTTTCAATCAAAGAAAGGTACACGTTAGTATATTTATTGTAACTGTTAATTCTGTTCTTATTCCTTCTAATAAATTCTGTAATAATTTAACTATCTTTCACTTATTTAAAGACTGAAATTGACACGGTTCCCATAGAACCGATAGTGACGCGCGTACCCACAAACAAATAAATTGTCAGGTCTTACCAGCCTGAAATAATCAGCGCACTTGTCTCTCTCTTACTCACTCTTTTCCTAACTACCCTCGCCTTTTGCTCGGAACGTGACAGCTGATTTGGTGGCAGCGGTGGGATTGTCATTTCCGTTTAAATTCAGTGTTTTTATTAACAATTTAAACTCAGTGTAGTTTTAAGATAGCTAATTTATCGGCACTCAAGAGTATAAGTCCTTCTTAAATACGTTGCACGGTCACCCTTGGGGGCAAGGCAAAGTTTGAAGTGCATGATAGGTGTTGGTATACTTCATGTGATCACAAGTTCTGCCATCGTTAATAATCCTACAAACTACCCTGAATAAACCTTGTGTGTACTCTTGGTAGCAAGATTGCATAAGTGAAGCGTTTAAAACAACATCATCATCAATCAACAAGTGCGTTCAAGATCGATTCCGTGATACTAACATTTTATTTACCAATTGAACTCGAAATTCTACGCATATACCACAACAGTGAGGAAATTCCAAGTAACAGGGAACAAAATGGGTATAAACTAATCAATTCGGAAGATTTAACTACTTTTTCAAATTTAATTCCTTCATTCGGTGTTAATAAATTCTCTAAATGTAAATTGCTACAATGCTTCAGTCTATTCAAACTGTGGCATGAAGAAAAGCTACAAAACGACACACCTTTCAATTGCCTTGATCCCATGGATTCCTAAGAGTCTAGGAAAACAAGTTAATTCCATTTTAAGAATCTCTCTTTCACGAATTTATCACTCGTGAATGGAAATCCTACAATAGAATTATTATTTCCAAAATTCAGTCGATTTTAACGATAAAAGAAAGTTAAAATTTCAAATTCAATGAATAAACACATTTAATATTATTCTATTCAATGTTAAATGTGTCTAACCTTTACTGCCTCGTTCTACTCAATGAAGTTGCGACGGTCTAACCTTTATCGCTTTTTCTACTGCACGCTGAACGCGCCAGCCAGTCAGTAATCAAGCCGAATATAGTCAGATCCTTCGCTTACATAGTAGTGAATGTTTCAAACATTTTGTTGAAACGTAACCAACGTCTTGTCTCTGAGACGAAAGAAAACTTTGGAAACAAACTACCTGCTTAAAGAATTAATTGACCCTAAGTTCAAAACAAAATCCAATTCATACGATTTTATTATCATCAATTATCCATTTAGTGATAGCCCGAGCTATCTGCGGTAGAGCCTTTCATTAGAACACGGCCTCTTTTATTCATTTTTTGTAGAAATTTAATTGTCCAACCTTTACAGCCTTTTCTCCTGGACAACGGAGGCAACTCCTGGCTAGTGACCATCGAGCATGTGGGGTTAGACAATTCGCTTACTTTTTGACGAACACTATTTCATCTGATAGACACAATTGTCATTTCTATCTCTGGATCAAAAGGAAAGTTTCTAAACCAACTATCGATTCCTTGTTTATGACCGAGTTAAAAATGGTATGACTTATGATTATTTCAGTCATAGACAGTTACATTCTATGAAAAGGAGTTCTTACACTTTTTGACTTAGCTAGCGGATTCCATCAAATTAAATTAAACACGGAGGACAGACCTAAAACTGCTTTTTCATTTTTGAATGGACATTACGATTATATTAGAATGCCCATGGGTCTGAAGAATTCGCCAGCTACTTTTCAGCGATTAATGGATCAAATACTTTTGGGATTACAGGGAAGTGAATTATTCGTTTTTCTCGATGACATACTATAGTAACCCATGCAGAAAATCTAGAAGAACATGGAAAGAAAGTTAAGTGCCTCCTTAACATGTTAAAAGAAGAAACCTTTCAATTTAAACGGAAAAGAGCGAGTTTTTACTCAAAGAAATAGCTCATTTAGGTCACATAATTAGTAGTGATGGAGTGAAACCAGATCCAAAGAAGATCGAAGCTGTACAAAAATTCCCAACTCCTAAAAACTCTAGAAATATTAAGAAATTTTTAGGACTTGCTGGATATTATAGAAGATTTATAAAGGATTTCGGAACAAAAACTAAATCCTTAACACACCTTGAGACAGGCTTTATGTGAAAGCCCTATTTTTTAGTACCCAGATTTGCAAAAGCCATTTACCATAACCACCATACAAAGTTGTAGAGAGAACTTAACGTACCTGCGAGGAAACTAGGTCCATTTTCTTTCAGAAGATTGTGAATTGACCACGCCTATAGGGCAACTACTGATAGATATAAAAACCATTGATCCTATAAAAATTAAAGAACAACATCCAAAAGTAGACCAAGTTTTAATAACACCACATGGTCGTTATAGAATTTACACAATTATTATAAAATCAAAACATTTTGAACCATTAAATAAGGAAAATTTAAAAATCGGATTACATAATTTACGCATGGCCTTAGAAATAGAAAACATGAAATCTGTCAGAATCTCAATTTATGGAGATTTAATTGAAAATATACCTGAAAATCACTATTCTGGACATTTTAGAAGAAAGCTTCGAAAATAGCGATATTAGAATCATAGTATGCTATGGGAGCGTGTGTGCGCCCCCTGAAGAAAAGCGCAATAGGATAATAATTGAACATCATGAAAGCAAAATAGGAGGACATAAAGGAGTCAATAAAACTTATGGAAGAATACGTGAAAGATTCATGTGGCCAGGAATAATAGAGCAAGTCACTGATTTCGTGCGAAAGTGTAGTACTTGTCAAGAACAAAAAATAGTTCGAGCTAAAACTCACGAACCCATGATTATCACATATAAACCTATAGACACTTTTGATAAAGCATCCCTCAACACTGCAGGACCACTACCGATAACCCCTGATTAAAATCGACAAATCCTTACAATACAAGACAGTTTATCAAAATATTGTATTGCTGTAGCAATACCAGATATAACAGCGATAACAATTGCGCATGCCTTAGCCAAAAATTTAATTTCACAATACGGTGCACCAGAAGCGATACTAACCGACCGAGGAAGTGCATTTACTGGAAATCTTCTAAGAAAATTGTCTAAAATATTTGGAATTACCCAAATAACTACTTCGGGATATAGACCTCAATCGAATGGATCCTTAGAAAGAAGTCATGCAGTACTGGTCGACTACATCCGATCATACGCTATTATTACGAATGAGATAGGCTACTACTCTTTGCCATGTTCTTCTATAAAACCGCAATTCATGAAGTAACCAAATTCATACCTTTCGAGCTATTATTTGGAAAGAAAGCTCGCGCTCCTAGTTCATTCCCATCCTACGACAAGTTGGAAACATATGGTTCTTATTTAAGAGACCTGATACTGCGCTTATCCGAAATAAAAAATATCGCGGCAGGAAATTTAATCAGTGCTAAAAGCTGGTCTAAACAACTCTATGACAGAAAACTAAATGCTTTTGCCGGAAGATGGACAACGCTTCCAGAAACATTTAGACAAACTAAAGGTTGCTTACGATTGACTCTTAAAAATACTAAATACTAATATAATATTTCCTTTTACAGGATGGCTGAGTGAATTATATAGTAGAATAACTAACATTTGCTAAAGGAACGGAAGGAATGGAAGATCCTCCAAATGACCGAAAATATTTGATTAAATGTGTTGTGGAAGACACCAAGCGTGGAAATTTGTTCATCACGATTAGTAATGAAAATATAGGATCAGGATTGGAGAACATGATGCAGCAAAGAAGATGATGAAATAGTTGGAAGACGTTTATTTCTTTAGTGAAGAAAAAAATATTGAAAAGCAGCTTCAGGATGTATATGTTTTATGCGCAGACCGTGCGTCAAAAATGCTTATTAAATTTTTTAAATGGGAAAATTGTTGTAAATACTCCTATCAAAGGAGATACACGATGAGTGACCGCAGTAAGGAAATCTTAAGAAATAAACGTCTTGCCAAGATTGAGAATATTACTACAAACAATGAGGTATTCGAAGAAGAGTTTTAGGGCTCGATGAGCTATAATTAACCTCCTAGAAACCTTCTAAGGATACTACATTGACATATATAATGTAGAAAATAACGAAAAATACGCATCTTGCACACATAAAAATATATTACAGTACTATGAATTTTAGATTGCGATATTTAACCCATTTGTGCAAAATAAGAAAAATTGTAATGAGGACATGAAAAGAAGAACTAAAATAAATAAGTAAATAAATGACAAAAAGAGAAGGAAGAGGAATTGGAGATTGCCTTCTCACTGCCTCTTTTCATAAAATCAATACAAGTGAATTAACAAATAAAGATGTGAAATAAAAATAAAGGAAAACGAAAGAAAAGGAAGAGGACTTGGAGGCTGCCTTTCTTCTTTCCTTCTCCTACTAAAAACTAAGTGAACTATAAATAATCATTATAGTTTTATTAATATAATTTTAATGCACAGATGGACTGGTTTGATCCAACGTCAGGGCACTTCCACTGGAAATGGATTCTAATCCTCCTGTTATAAATAATTCCAGGACATCACACGCAATACCACATTCAACCATCAAAGGATACTCCCGGATTATTCTATGAAAAATTAGATCCCGTACATCTGACGTATAGTTACTAGAGAATTGTGATGTTTTTGGACATAGGGAATTGCACTCAACATTTTAGCACCAAGGACCTGGAGCGAGATATCAGTAGCAACTACTTGAAATGCATGCAAAGACTAATGAAAGAAGAGAAACTTGATACTTTAAACATTAAACTCAGTAAGATAGAGACAGAAAAAAATAATTTAAAGAGATTACTATTCGAAATTCAAACCGAAAATGAATCTCTACCTAGAACAATGAGCAAACGCCGAGTACCGATGTGAGGATTCATAGGATCTATTTTAGGATCAGTAGTTGGACTCCTGAGGACAGAAGATGGAGAAGAATATGCTGATAAGATTGATGAACTCTACGCCAGAAAAAATAACTTAGGCCAAATTTTAGGTAAGCAAACACACATAATTAAGGCAGAGATTGACGAGATACATAAAGAGTTACACATAAAAACCAACGAGATACATCAAATGCAATTACTTTTGGAATATATGTAAGTTAATGGACAGCACACGTCGAAGTAAAATTCGACCATTTAAAAGACGCCCTGTCACAGTTTTCCAAAATCATAGAAAATTCTAGGGAGAGAAAAGTGAACCCAACCCTAATAACTAATAGTCAACTACAAGAAGTTGTAACGGAAATACACAATGAAATAAGTGAGTATGAATTCTCATTACCTAGTAAAAATATCAGAGCCGAAGACCTACACAAAATAGGCAAGGCGGACATCGCGCACTATTCAAACAAACTAATGATATCAATAGACATGCCCCTTACAGAAAGAACATCTTATCAATTAAATAAAATACACCCATATCCAGTACCTCCAAAATTGATTGGAAATATAACGGGAACGGCGTATGTACTACCAAAACAATCGTACGTAGCCATCTCACTTGACGACCAAAAATTATTTTTGTCCAATCAGGAATACCAAAATTCTTGCATAAAAACCTATTATACAACTATTTGTGAAGCAAAACAGCCCATACACACAACTTCAATTAACAATTATTATTATATCATTGAAATTTAAGGAAACTAGTTCAAAATATATAAGAGCATGTCTGTCTCGCCCTTGTAAGTTTTTGTTTAGTTTAAATAGCGCAAGTTTATTAATTTTCAATTTGTAACGTAACTGAGAACAGAGGTTTAGAGCACTAGCTAAAATAAAATAAATAAAACTGCATTATTTGTAAAAAATAGAAACTCAAATAGACCAGACAAACATGTCCCAATACATTTTGAATCATTTCCCAACATTTCAGCATAATATATTTCTATTTATAATTATGAAGCCGCCGAATGTAATAACATGTAATAATTGGTCATTGACAGATTTTCACATGCTCCTAAAAATATGTTGCTTCAACATGCAAGGTCTTCCAGAAAAATAATCCTTTCGAACTTATTCCTAAAAATATGTTGATTTATAAGATAAAGAGCCATTTTTCTCTTTATATTTAAGGCAAGGAAACGAATAAATATCACGTGATTGCTAAGTAATTATAAAAATAATTTCCAGGTGGAATAAAATGTAGTGTGAAGCTCAAAGTACGAGATACGTCGTATTTACGTTTGTTTAATTACGAATCACATAATCTATATTTTATAGATTTGGTAACAAAACATAATCAAACTATTTTTGTTTAAGGTGGCTTGGGCGCTTTTTAAAAAAATCACAGGCAGTTCTGAAAATTTGATATTATTGAAAGAAAATATACTAGATCACTTTGCAAAAAAGAAATACTAAGGTTGACGATGAAATTATCGAAAAAACGCTATTAAAAAGTTGTGATTTTAACATTTAGTCTTATGGGAGGGCTCAACAGAATGAGGTAATACTCTTGAACAAAATCACGAACTTTTATAAATCAATGTTATCCGAGTGCCTTAAAATAAAAGGAATC
>NC_046662.1:12643111-12650072 GCF_010883055.1 Belonocnema kinseyi | reverse complement strand
ACCGAGACTCTTCCAGAGTGCGAGGCGGGAATCGAACCCGCAAGCCGAAGGAGTGGGTCCAAAGCCTACGCTTTAGCCCCCACGACCATCGTCCCACTTGAAGCTCCTCAGTATTCACGTGAATATTTTACATTTGTTTTGATGAAAATCATCCTAATCACGCCAGACTCCGTGTATTAGTTTGCAATTTCAACACTCTATGTTTAATATTAATATGTAGTGTTAATGTACTGTTAAATACACTCATTTATTTAGTACGCCACGATCTCAGTTTTAAGGATATAACTATGTATAGTTGTTCTTTAGAGGGCAAGTTAGCCTTAGGGACATTTTCAATGAATTACAATTACAATTTCCTTCTAAAGGTCCCAAAAATAAAGTTTAGTTCGTTAATCAGACAATTCCGACCAAAATTAAAAAATTGAGTGCCATACAAAAAAACTTTTTTTTTAGATTAGGATGACATTAACCAAGATAAAAATATTGAAATATGATGATTTAATTTACTTATTCATTATATACTATATTTGAATCTAAATACGAACTCACATTATGAAAACTAAAAAATATTTTATTTTGAGAAAAACTCTGCAAACAAAAATAATGTTAAAAGTGCACAAACTTAATTGTTTCAAAGAAAAATCTTTGAAAATGTACTTTCTAAGCACATAACCTTCTTACAAACACAAAAAGAAACATTATATGAAAGCTACACATCATAGATTTCAAAAATAATTACCCGAACAACACGGCTGGTAGATGTCAACTGCTGTGAATCAACTAACTACCTAATACAAAAGAAGGTCTAGGCAACATGTCGTAATGATGTCGTGAAGGTGTCGGCAAATTTTGTGCCCATTGGGATGTTGCCAAATAAACATGTATAATCTGCGAATATGCTTACTTCATAATAGTAATATAAAAACCAGCTGAAAATAAGTTTTTAAATGAAATAATTCAGTGAAATTGAGAAATTCAGTATTTTAAAAGGTGGCTCTAATAATATGAGCCAGTACTGTATATAGATAGATATCTATATAGATAGATAAGTCTCTTATATAGATATACTTGAAAATTATAAAAATTAAATTTTAAATTTTGATGAAAATTAAATAAGTAATATACTTTTGAAAAAATAGAACAAATTAGAAGAGAGATGAGAGGATGTGAACTGCAATGTTCACGAAACGTTGGCAAACAATTCGTAGTTTTTTACATGAGTGAAACCCGAAATATCTCTTTTTATTAAAATGAATCATCGTGAAAGCGTAAAATCTGTTATCAAGGAATTCTACGGGGAGAGTTTGCTTCTCGTGAAAGAAAGAATACAGCATACCAAATTTCTTTTGCACACTGCCTCTAAAAAACTATTAAAACTTCACCTTTTTTCTATCAAATACCCTCAGATTTCACATTTAGTCCACATTGGACCATATATCGTTTGACTAATCCCAAGGGATTAAAGAGCTTTCCACCCAAAAACAAAAAACAAAATTTGACAAATTACTTGCAGTGAAGCAAAATGAACTAACAAATACAGTAAAAAACATCTCTGACCACCCTCTCAACAATTAAATGATTTCAGTCTTATCTAAAGGACATAATTTTGCTGTAGCTCCATCGAAAATCCCAAAAGAAGAAATAATCAGCAATTTAGAATCCACAATATATACCCTTCCGGGAGAGCGGTAGGCCAACGTATAAAGGAACATGAAAGTAAAGTCAGGCTTAAACATTTCACGCAATCAGCACTAGCTAAACATTGTATCGAAACAGGACATAACATTTCATTTGATGAAACAACAGTCATTGCAAAAATACACAACAAATTTCCAAGAAAACATAGAGAAGCAATCGAAATCTTAAAAACCCCTAATAACATCAATAGGGACAATGGATATAATACCAATCCGATTTGGCTTTCCGTTCTCCCGGATTTTTGAAAAATGACTTGATTGGCTAATCAAGTTCGACCAGTCCTCACGGTGGGACGTTATGGCCAATCACAGGCATCGTAGAAAGTATACCTAAGAACATCATGACCTGATACCTCAGTTTCAGGTCAGCCCTGAAGATGTGAACTGCGATGTTCAGGAAACGTCGGCAAACAATTCGTCGGTTTTACACGAGTGAAACCCGAAATATCTCTTTTTTATCAAAATGAATCATCGTGAAAGCATAAAATCTATTAATGTAAAAATTTGACTGAAATTTTGAAAAAGCTCTAATTTTTTAATTGCGGGCTAATCGAAAAATTCCACTAGAATAGTTTTGAAATATATTTGGTATCTAGTAAAAATTTTGAATGAAATTTTTGGATCTATAAAAACAATAATTTTTTCTGATAAAAAGAGATATTTCGGGTTTCACTCAAGTAAAAAACTACGAATTGTTTGCCGACGTTTCGTGAACATTGCAGTTCACATCTTCAGGGCTGACCTGAAACTGAGGTATCAGGTCATGATGTTCTTAGATGTACTTTCTACGATGCCTGTGATTGGCCAGAGAGCCCCACCGTGGGGACTGGTCGAACTTGATTGGCCAATCAAGTCAGTTTTAAAAAATCCGGGAGAACGGAAAGTCAAATCGGATGAGTATTATATCCGTTGTCCCTATTGATGTTCTTAGGGTGTTTTAAGATTTCGATTGCTTCTCTATGTTTTCTTGGAAATTTGTTGTGCGTTTTTGCAATGACTGTTGTTTTATCAAATAAAATGTTATGTCCTGTTTCGATATGATGTTCAGCTAGTGCTGATTGCGTGAAATGTTTTAGCCTGACTTTACACTTATGTTCCTTAATACCCTCTTCATTTTTAAAAGAGTACGAAGACATAGGTTACAAATTGGAAAAAATTTGTGATGGTTTTGTGTGATAACGGTTTGTTTGTGTTTTAATGTCAACTGCGATTTGTTGCAGGTAATGATTTGTTTCAATTCGTATATTTATTTTATTCCGGCTTAATTTTATTAATAGATCTTTAGAATTAGAGGTTTCAATTTTTGTCAAAAATGTATGTTTTTACCGGCACTTTTGTAAAATTTTTTACCTTAAGGAAGACTCACAGATGGGTCGAAACTTCGGTTTATTTTAAGTTTTTAACAAAACAAAAATATATATTGAACGTTTTACCAAAAAATAGATTAAAAGAAAGGATAAAAATTGAGACCTTGTCTTGAATTTTGGATTTATTTTTATAATTTTCGCACTTGAATTAAGTATGTTTTATTATTAAGTGAAATATTTTTATAAATAAAATATCGCGAAAATAGTTCATTAGCTGTATTTGACTTTTTCATTATACAATCCATACATAATGGATTCTTGTGTTATACCTGGCAACGATATAATACATTATTATTAATAATTACAATATATCGTAAGTGAACTTTCATTGAAAATGGAATTATTAAGTCAATCGTAGGTAGAACTTTAATTTTATATTACTTTCATGTTTTCCAATCCTGAATACGAAGAAAATAATGAATAAGTTGTTACGCTTCTCCAAACGTAAACGTACCAACCGTGCCGAAAGCCAAATGACGCAGTATGGGAGCAAAATGTAAATTTTTATCAATATAAAATAGCTCCTCGTAGGAATGATCGATCTTGATGAACCAAAATGAAAATTTTAGGTTTTTAGTTGTAGTATACGATAAATTAGGTCCAAAATGCGTGTTCGGCTTTCCCGGCCCGGAAAATCAATGGAAACCGGAAAACTTCCAAAATACCGGTTTTGACCGAATGATATGATTTAAAAAAATTATTTTTCGGGCAAAATTGAGGGTGATTGGCTTTCACATGCGTAAGTGCAGTATATGTACTCATATTCTATAACCACCCTTCAACACCCACCTAGTCTAATACTATTAGTTGCACATTTGCTTAACTGTTCAGATATCCCTGCTTCTATAACAAATACTTATGAAGACGTACAGAAAATAGAAAAAGTGATAAAATACTTAAAATTGTATTTAAATACCCCTCCCATACACCCTCATACAAAGAGTCGTAGAATACTCGAGATTACATTTAAATCCCCCTGCCCTCACCCTAGCCCACTCTTACATTGATACATGCACATATATTGAGCGCTTCCGATATACCAATTTGTATGAAATATACTCATAACCAAAGTCATAGAATAAAAAAGTCGTAGAATACTCAAGATGCATTCATTTTTATGAAAATCTAGAGATCTGACACAGTGTCACATAACCTAAAATTCGTGTTTCAAATTTAAAACTGGACATAGAAAGAGATGTTTTTCCTAAAAGATAGTGATGCCAGTTGATTGAGAACTCATTTCGGACTAATTTTCTCCTACGAAGAGCTATTTTATTTTGATAAAAAATCACGTTTTACTCCCATAGTGCGGCACCAGGGTGAGGTATCTCAAACGGTGACTCTGAGGTACTAGGCGACCTCTCAGATTATGCATCCTTATCCTTGCATCAGCGGCTCTACAGGGTCGAACAAAACCATTTCCCTAGCTGCTCGTGGGAACAATAATGATAACAAACATAGTTGTAGTAAGGCCGGTGCTGATTTAAAACAAAATACAGTGATTTCCGAATTCCGCCGGTATTCAAAATGCTAATCCCAATTAAAATGTATTAATACATTGGTTTTAATTACATATTAGAAGGGAGACCAGCTACTGACTGACGGGCTTCCAACTAGTGGATGGCCAGAAAGTAACCAGCGGCTGTATGAATAATCTGGCCTGGGGTTAGCCAAAACAAAACGTCGGGTCTGCGTCAGGAAATTTTTCGACGCTGTTACAGTATCATTAATTTTCTTCTAAAGAATAAGATTCTGACATACTCATTGCCATGCAGTAACATAATTATAGTTGCTTTAAAAAACTCTTATCCACAAATTCACAAGCTTAGCGTATTTTACTCATGAGGTACAAAAAACTCCGTAAAGATTTCCTGCACGGTGGTCCAGAGAATTTTCGTAGTGAGTGAATGAAATTGAGTCCTTCAGGCTTCACATTCGCTTTTCATTGAACTTAAATATATTTTTATTAATTTTAAACTGAATTTTCATATTTCAAACATTCGTGAACATTTCCCATGGTCTAGCGTACTTTCGGCTACCCCCTGTCTACCATTACGGAGCTTAAAAGTGTCATCTAATCTGCTTTTCTTACTTTTTTTATTTCTTTCCTCTTATTTTCTGTCGTTGTTCTCTTTATTTTTTTTCTCTTCTCCTACATTCCTATCTGTTTCTCTTTTCTCTTCTTGTTCTCGCATTCTTCCTTCTTCATGTTCTTATTTAAGCTCGTGTATCTTTCTACACTTGACCAGCCTCCTTGTGTTCCTGTTTCGCGTATCTCTCTTCTCTTACTTATATTATAGTTTTAGTTGCTTCCGCATTTAATTTGGGATGAGCCTCGATCGCATATCCAATCTCAGGCAATTCTGGAAGCCAACAATTGTAAATTTCGTAGTCCATTTATAAACCTAATTTTCTAAGAATGTCTGTTGCCATAATGTCCTTCGATCTTAACTTCGGTCATATTCTAAATAATAATTCTATAGTGCCATGACCTATTTTGATACGAATAAGTACTTGGCCAATGATAATAACTTCCTCGAAATTTTCAACAATTAATTTGTCTGGCTCGGGTTTTTTAATTTCGTAATTATAAACCCTAATTGTATTTAATAATTCTTGGCCTACATGAAATCTTGTTTCGTCTACGGTATTGGAATCCGAATATAATTCTTCAGGCTTTTTAATCAAATTTGAGGATATATTCCCCTTAATATCCTCCCTGACCATTTCTCTTATTTTGAAAGTGCCCGATTTCATTCTCTATATAATTATGGTCTTATTTCATAAAACCTACAAGTTACAATTTACCAGTGCAAGTCTAGGGAATTTTAACTTGTATTACAAATGGGCGTTTCATAAAGTCATTGGTTCTTGTTACAAGCTACAAGTACAGCAACTCATTTTACAAGTATTATCATGCAGTTTTCCAAGCGTTCTGTTTCATAAAGGTTTCGTCTTGTATGTAGCACTTGTGGTTTTTAGAAAATTTGCGGAGGCTCTTTGCTATTTGGTAAAAGTGCTAAGAGTAAATACAAGTTATGTTTTAAGAAAGTTTACTCAAATTTCTAAACATGCAAATTATATTTTGGGTTAAGTAAAAAAGCACTTAACGAAGTGTAGATATAATTATCGGTTATTCAGAATTCGATTAAGAATTATATACATTAAAAGAAGTGTATATATTTATAAGTTAGGAAAGGCTACAGAGCTTGTCTTTTGTAAAACACTGATCTTTTTTGCCTTTGTTATTTTCTTCGACGCCATGGCACAACATTTATCTTCTTGAATAATTAATGGCCGTTAATTTTTAGAGTTGTAATTTTTAATGAACATGCCCCTGGTTTACCGCAAAAATAACATGCAATCTTTCTACGAGTATCGATAGATTGCCTTTGCTCTTTATCAGCAGAGTGAAAGTTTGCTAGATTCTGCGTGCTTAAATGTGCGCTCCCACTTTGTTGAGTTGCAATAGCATTAGTATTTCCAGTATTCTGCTTTTGCATATTTTTATTCTGTTCCGATTTTCGGTCACTCGCTTTCGCATTTTCTTCGGGTGGAAGAATTACTGTTGGTTCGTTTTATTCTGTTACTGTTGGTTCGCTTTGTTCTATCGCTCGCTGATTTTCACTTTGACACAGATTACAATTTTGATGAAGCACTCAGGCCGCACGGCATGAGAGCGCAATATGTCTGTGGGAGTACCGTCACTGTGCCCGCACAGTGAAAACTCTGGGATCAATTTTGTTGCAGGTAATTTCAAAATAGTGTTCCATCTCACTCGTAGTTGGGGTACGAAACTACGAGGGTAGTTCAATAAGTCCTTAGAATGAAGTATAAAAACAATTTTTTTTGGGTAAATTTTTTTTTATTTTCCAACATAATCTCCTTGGAGCTCTA
>NC_046662.1:12640409-12643011 GCF_010883055.1 Belonocnema kinseyi | reverse complement strand
CATATATCTAGTCGGAAGTGGTGCTGACTGAAAACAGATGATTTGGAGCGATTCGCGCGCCATATGTTGGTCATTCTAAGGACTTATTGAACTACCCTCGTAGTACCATACAAACAACCAAGACTAATTTTTGTTGCAGGTATATGTAAACTGGGTGTGCACTATTTGTGACATAGCAGGTGACCTCCATTGCAGCGAGGTATCAGAGTGACGTGAGGATTTAAAAAAAAATTAACTTACATTGATATCTTCTGTTATAATTCTGCAAGAGGAAAGAAACACTCCAAAGTTATTTATCACGTTAAAATATATTCTTGTATATAAAAATAAGTATGATCAATATATTTAAATTTGTTTTAAAATATGCAAAAAAACATAGAAAAATCCATACAAGAAATAGAAAACACCATTACACAATGAGATCCTTTTTATTAAAACGTGACAAAAATTCATATTTTCTTAATTTCTTATATGGATGTTCCTATTTTATCTTTTTTTAGTCTTGCAATCTACTATTGTTTTGTACGCTAAATCTATTTTCCTCTGCTCTATTATTAACGTTTCCAACCTATTTGCATTTTCTACTATTTCTGTTTAATTTTCGCACTGCACCTTATGATCTATTCATTTTTGTCGATATATTCATATTATACAAATCTTCTTGCCTATTGTCCCTTTCTCTGTTTTTTACATTTTTATGTGGCGCTTGATTAGTCATTTTCGTGATTTTTATTTTTCCTGATCTTAATCTCATATACCTATTCATTTTACATAATTTTCTTTATTAGGAAAATGTATTAGAACAATTTATCTAGTATTTAATTATCTCTATTGTCAATTTAATAATTTCCTTAAATTTAACTCAAGAAACCGTTAAATATCAATTTGGATTAAATCTAGATTATGTTCGTTTATTTTGCATAATACCGATGTTATTTTTCGCGAGAGCAGCCAGGGAAATAGTGAAATGTGAAAATACGCTTGGCCTTCATCTTGGCCAAGGTCAATTCCGCACACGAGTTTGTTTTGATCGCACGAAACTAATGAGATTGCGCACTCACGACACTTTCACATTAATATTTCGCAATTCTCCTGAACAGTTATCCTCTAATTTTGCCTTTTTCTTGCCTATTTTCCTATCTAGCTATACGCTTTTCTTTTTTTATCTAACCTGACATTTTTCTTCTCGATTCTATCTATTTCCTTTCAAATTTAACTTTTATTTCGCGACTTTTCTTACTTAATTTAACTGTAACCCATCGATGCTCTCACCTTGGGCTTGCTGTAAGGCTGGTTGCTGTAATAAACGCGCTAGCGAGAATAAAGAATTTGCTACCAAAGATGTTTTGGTGTGAGATGGATTTGATGTTCTACAGGAGTAGGCGAATACAGAATTTATACTCGACGATGTCTTGGTGTAAGAAATATTGATGTTCTATAGCATTATGAGAATAAATAAACTATTTCAATATAGATTTGCGCTTTATTGTCTAACGGTAAAGCAGGTTCCGATAATGTTAGATGTCGGTAATACATAATTCCTAATTTTCTGAGTGAAGGTCCTCTAAACTAAGTCCTACTTTGCTGTTATGACTTGGGGCGAAAATATAAACTTCTATTTGGAAATCTAAACAGTATCCAATTCATATATATTTTGAAAATCCAAGCAGGTTACAGTTTTCCAAAATCCGGATAGATGCCTGTAGTAAGTAGGACACGTGAATGTTGTATTTATTGGTAAAACTCGATGTCAGAAACTGAACAGAAATGAGTTAAGATTGTGTTTGAAAATCCAAGTAACTTGCAGCATTAGAGATCCTTAAGGGAGAGTTGAGTCTGTTCCTAAGACCTATATAAGGGGCATTGGATTTACCAATACAGTTAAAGAATACAGATCCCAATTAGTCCATTTTAGTTGTAACACATATTCTGGCCAATTAGTTCAATAGGAATTTCCTGTTACCAAGATTTTTAGAAAATATTTTTAACACAAATCGGTGTCTAAAAAACTAGGTTAAATTACCGTAAATTAAAGCATTTTAACTCTTCTCGGTGATGATGGTCTCGATCTTCTCACATTTCTTAATGGTAATAAACTTGGATGAGCTGCATTTTCGCTGATAGTATATATGAAGAATTATTTATATGATAATTATGTAAATTTACAATTTGTTTTTTGTATATGAACGTAGACGATAATTTTGAACGTGATTAAAATATTTTCCATTTAAAAAAAATAAAATCTAAATGTTTTTTAAAATTATATAAGATAAATATTGAAAAATATTTATGTATTTTAAACAGCATTTACATGATTAATAAAGTTCACTTATTTATTTAATAGTAAAAGCATACCCAGTTTGTTATTTTTTTAAATAGAAATTTTTAGTAATTTTTATATAGTAATTTTGCAATATTAGTCAGAAATTTATTTTTTTCTAGTTCAATTGATTGCATAGATAAACGTTTAAACCGTAAAGAAAAATTCGTATTTGACAACTCAATTTAAGGTGGCTTGGGCGTTTGGTGCCGTACAATGTGGGGGGCACTGTGGGGGCTATCTATCATGCGATCAGTCTTTATTTGAATTTTATTGATATAC
>NC_046662.1:12631759-12640309 GCF_010883055.1 Belonocnema kinseyi | reverse complement strand
TCCACCACCAAGTAAGTGTGTGGAGGGTGTGTAAAGGAATAGAGAAGGTGTAAGAAAAATGTAAACCCTTAGGGGACACATTAGAAGCTTCCACTACTACTGAGGAGCTTCATTTCTGGATATTGTAAATAGCAAATTGCCTATAAAAAATTGTCTTCATTTAGTCACAGGGAAAAAATCTGCTCTCATCCGATGTAATGTAATATGTTCACTTATTGGTAAGTTGTACGTAAAACGGATACATGCACTAAGAGCCCGTTCCAGCTTCCCATTTAGTTAATCCGTGATATCATCATAAGCAATACATCTGTAGTCAAAGCTTGGGAGGATTAAACTCTTAATTAAGAGATTCCTAGTTGAGGTAGGCAAGGAGTCTTTACTTTTATTTTATTGCTGTAAGATTCTGTAAGTGTTCCGAGAAATAGTCATTATATGCTCTTTCCAAGACAGAGTGCGGATGAGCAAGTATCCTAAATCCTTGACCGAATGTTGAAAAACAATAGTAACATCACCCATCCTCAAAGGAGGGAGGGCAGCGAGAGCGTCGACAGAGGGAGAAGCTGAGAGATCAATAATAATAACTTCAGTTTTAGCAGGATTTAAAGCAAGGCAATTATTCCCAGCCCAAAGCACGACACGATCTATGTCCTCTTGTAACTGACTGAAAAGTCTATTCAATTCTGCAGCTGGTTCGGATAGATACAATTTGAAGTCATCAGCGGATTTAAGATAATTAGAAAATTTTGAATCCCCTCCAAGATCAAAAGTATAGACGTTAAAAAGCGTAGGTACAAGTGTGGACCCCTGCGGAACACCACTCTTAATTTCCACCCATTCAGACGTATCAGCATTACTAGTCCTTACACTTTGTGTACGACTACTTAATTAGGAAGCAAACAACTTTATTACTAAATCGTATATTTTAAATAATTTTAGCTTCTGTAAAAGTAAATTATGATTTACTGCGTCAAAAGCTTTAGAAAAGTTAAAAGTACCACTAACGTAATCTCCTTTTTATCGATAGCCAGCTAAACATCCGTAGCGATTTTGAGGGACGCTGTGAGTGTACTGTGTTTGGCTTTGAAGCCCGATTGCATAGGGTCTAATAATTTATTGCTATCGAGAAAATTTGTTAGTTGCCTTTGCAGAATTCATTCAAGTGGCTTAAATAACGCATTAAGGACAGAAATCGGTCTGAAGTCCTTAGTGGAAATAGTACTGGTGATTTTAGGAATAGATCGAATTAGTGCCTTTTTCCATACATCTGGAAAGATACTACATTGTAAAGATGCATTATAAACCTCCAATAAAATAGGAAAGATAATTGGAAGAGCTAACCGGATAATTTTCATAGAGATGCCATCCATACCGATCGCATTAGAATTAATTTCTAGTACTTCCTTAAAGAAAGTATCTGGGGTAATATCAGAAAAAAAGAAAGCATATTCATTGAAAGTTTGCAAAGATAAATTTAAGCTATGGGAGGCGGTGGGAAGCTTTGTCGCCATGGGATACAACAAGAATGTAGTAAGGAAGTCACTAGCAAAGAAATTTTGATCCGGAAATTCCTGTTTGGACGGGATTAACCGTAAGCGTCTGAGAAGATGAAAATTTTTTTCTTTTTTGTTTTTATTTCTGATTGCATTAAAGTTAAATTGATTGTGAGAATCCCTCATTCTCATCTGAACAAGATTCCCCAGTTTGCAAAATTCCGCTTGTATACTATTATTCCTAGTTCTTCGTGCTAATCTACGTTTCGTATCCCTTTTTCTTATGAATTCTATGATTTCTGCAGTAATCCATGGAGCCGCTTCCCCTTGAGAGCGTGGTACATATAAAGGCGCCAATTCATTAAATGCATTAGTCAAAAGCGAAATTCGACCGTTTACCTTTGTATTCACATCCCGAACTGAGGATAAATTCCACCAATCATATGACATTAAGTGATCCTGGAACTGTTGTTCATTGATTAGTGTAAGATTTCAAGTCTGTGTAGGAATAGTTTCAGGTAGGAGGTTACAGGACATTTGGTTCTCAATGTTGATAAGATCATGATTTGATAAAAACGGGATTGCATACTGTGAATAGGATACGACTTTGTCGAGATTATCTACAATAATTAGGTCAACACGTGTATCAGTGAAATTAGAGTGATGAGTGGAATCATCTGGAACTATAGAAAGTCCCGCAGAGTAAATGACAGATATTAAATGTTTAGTTAGATTAGAATTCGCATTTGAATTTGTGTTTAAATCTCCCGTAAGATTTATACTATTATAATCTGGAGTAAGTGCAAATATTTCTGATTCAAGTTCTTTACTCTAGTTATCATTAGAAGGTTTGTAAACAACTCCAACAAGCGAATAATCCTTTCCGAAATACACCTCAACAACGAGAAAAACAGCGACAGGATAATTAGCCTGTGTGTTCACTCCCATCACTAAACCCTTAAGACTTTGATGTATATAAAGACAGACCCCTCCCCCTCTTCTTTCCTCTTTATGCCTGCGAAAGAACATGTAACACTCTAAAAACATTGCTCTCGAAGGAATGTCAGGCTTAAGCCAAGTTTCAGACACTGTAATGATATTGGCCTTTAACGTGGCAAAAGCTTAAATTATCCATGAGATGAATGACTAATTGAAATCCCAATATATGTTATTATTTTCCTGAAGACGAAGCTCACAGTAAAGTATAAATTTAGAGTCAAAGTTAATATACAATACAAGCAAGAATACTTGAAATAGGATATTAATAAATTTATGATCTTTAGTATATGTTATGTGAAAAGCCATACCGTAAATTTGCAAAAATGAAATGAAATAAAAGATATGCTCGAAAACGAAATATACCACTTTACAGAGTGTAAAATATTTTTTTCCGCATGGCCTAATAATAAATTGTAGCAAATAACTTAATGAAGCAATTGGATTAACCACTAACCGAAATATTCCAACAAGAATTCGTATGAGTAGGAATAAATAGAAAAAACGCAAAATCAAAAAAAAAAAAAAAAAGGAATGAGAAACTAAAAAAAGTTCTTTAAAGCAACAATGGTCTTGTTCTTTAAATTTTGCAATTATAATAGGAGATCGGGACTGACCTGAAGCATTTAATTCATGGGGTCATGTTCTAAAAATAGAAAAAAGACCCTCTTTGGTGTAAGGGATTTCCAAAGCGTTTGTAATTTCATTCATAACAGCTGGAAGGTCCTCCCCACGTTTGAAAGTCAAGCCATGAAGTTCAATGACATTAGCCAGAGAGGCCTGCTCCATCAAATTGCATTTTTGCTTCAAGTGCAACACCTGGAAAGTCAATTTCGTTTCATTAATTGTGAGTTCCTTCGTAACTTCTTGAAGCACTGGTATATCAGAGATATTTCTCGCAACTGTCGTCTCCACCGTAGTAATGCGGCGACAGTTTTGTATGATATTCTCCTTCATACTATTGATGGAGGTATCCAATTTACTCTGAAACTTTTCATATAACGCAGTCATATGTTTAAGGGATGACTCTTGAACTTCCAATACAGATTTTATTATGGCCCCATTAACCCCGGGCTCCGGAGTTCCTGTAGGTGTCACTGGCATGTTGACGTCATCAATAGCAGCCTCCGTTGTCTCCAAAGTAGATGTTTTTCTTTCTCGTCGAGTGACTTCGTTTGACGCCAAAATTAAGCATACGCCGAAAAACCACTTCTTAAGGCCTTTTTTGATCTTGTCTAATTCTTTCACGCATCCATTGTGCACTAAAGTGCCACATTTTCCGCACGATAATAACCTAGGGGCCCATCTCGTGATTGCACTAAAGCAGATGCCACACGCTATCATAATTGTAGGCGTCAGTGCGAAACTCACCCGAACAAAAACTTCACAAATACCACTTTTCTGAGAGAAATCGTTCGAACCACTTAGAGAATCCGGAACTCAACCGATTCAAGTTAATTTGTAACAACAAATTTATACCGAATTGGCCCGTACATAAAAACTGTTAATCAAAAATACCGGAGCCTGATAAACCATGTCTCTAGTCACTAGCAGTGCCGTAATATTCAGGTAACCATACATACAAACTCACAGAAATACAGACAGACAGACATATAGATAGACTACTACAACATTTGTTGATTTGCGGATTCTTTGAGTGCCGAAACGTAAAGATACGTTAAAAACCAGATAGAAATTTTGTTCGATTAAATTACACTCTCATGAATGAGAATGTAAAAACAAATTAATTTAAGAAACACTGATAGGCATCACCAATATGCATTTTGCAGGTTGTAAATTAACGCACAAATTATTGTACTTTTCAATAAAAATGGATTCTATCATTTTTCTTTTATAGATAATAAATGATTTTGCTAATATATTGATGCCTTAAGAATACAAATGATGATTAAAAGACAGGTACGTTGGAACAGACCTTTATTATTTTACCTGTTCTGCAAGCCCTTTTGTATTAAGCAATTCGCGCTTGCAGTCTTCTACTAGTGTGACCTATGTAAATCATTGAATAAACTTTACATTTTACATTTACATTTTATACGCTCAAAGAAAGAATACAATTTTTACAGTCTGTTACGTACTCGAACAATGGGATACTTTGCACACATACTTGAATGATATGAAATGCAACCAAGATCAAATAGAGGTAGGCGAGATTAGGACTTTCCCATTTTACAATTAGCATATGTTCATAAAAAACCTTATTGATTCACTGAAACTTCATGCATTTAAGAAAACATCGTTAAATCCACATCATCAAAAAACAACTACTCCCTTATGTATGAGAGGATTGGCCATTTACTCAAATATCAACAACTCAGCCAAAATGAGAAACATAAAATTTGATAAACTTTATAAAAATAATTTGAAACAGATTAAATTAAAAGTTCACATTTTAGTTTAACTAAGCCGCATTTGGAACCTTGTCCCGGAATAGATACTCTCGTCCTATTGTTGTGGAGTAATTTCGTTGACATTGATTATTATAAAATTATTTACAGTTGAGTTAGGGCTGCTTAATGGAGTATGGGCGACTTATTCTGGGTTCAACTCAAAAACCGCGCCGCTTTCCATGTTTGTGCCTGCTCGTTTTTCATTGTGAATAAAGATTCCATTGAGATATATTTTTTTTATTATTGCAACAACGTCACCAGTAGATGTTGTTAAAACTTTGTATTCATTGGTTGGCATGCACTTAAAGTTATTCTGTCCTACTTCGCGCATGCAAAGGTTTTTGTTTTTAGGAAAAGTGTATCTTCAAATTTCTAATCACCGAAGCGGATGAGAGATGGGAATGAGCCAAAGAAGTCCTCGTTTTGCAAGTGGAGAAGAAGCCCTGACCGTGGCACGATCAGTTGGCTTTGCAGGAGAAGACGGCATGCCCGGAGAATAAGGTCTATCGAAAATGGAAGATCTACTGGATCGAGAAACACCAGAAATGGGTTGGTCATTAGGGAAAAATTCAAAAAGTGAACTTACCTCTGCAATAAAAATAGAGTATTACTTTTTTCGCCAAGCAGGCAACCTGGAAAATTTTTCACAGAGAATATTTCTTAAAATCGATAAAATGTTTGCTTTATCATATATCAAAGAACTAATTAAGTTAATTCTAACAAATATTTTTCTGATTGTAGAATTTTAAGAGCATTGGCGATGTTCATTGAAAATTTCATTTTAGTTCTCTCATCAATCTGTTACAATTAATAATTTTCTGAAAATAAAGAAAAATATCAAAGTTAAATATTTAAAGAGCCTTAGGAATCCTGTTTTGTAGACGCATGCCAACTTTTTGGATCAATTTTGTAGGAAAAATGTTCAGCTGGTTAGACTCGTAACTGTGCACCAGTGTACACAGTTACGAGTGCCACACTTGTAAATAAAGACGTGCCTAGCAAAAATTTTACTGTTTTAGAATAAATGTGTACATTGGGAAGGTACCATTCGTGCACCTCTAAACTTCAACTTGCATAGCTGGGCTTATCCCATCTGTGCATGTAGACGTGTCAAGCAAGATATTTAATGTATTTAAGTTAAACTTGCCCGTTGGAAGGGTACCGACTCTGCAGTTCTAAACTTCAACGTGAACAATTGGAAGTGTCCCATCTGTGAATGTAGAAATGTATATTAGGACATTTTATCGTTAAAAATTAAGCGTGTCCGTTGGGAGTGTACCATATGTGCACACAGACGTGTCTAACAAGATATTTAATCTTATTAGGTCAGATGTGTACGCACTAATTCAGATTCACGTATAAATTAAAAAAAGTGAAAAAAAATTATAGGTATAATAAAATATTATATTCACCAAGAGAATTAAGGATAACTGCCAAAGATAAGATTGAGGTATGAAGAATTCTAATTTTTCCTACTTAGATAAACTCCTTGTTAGTGTAATGACGAAGATTTTGGTTAACAATGTACCTCTAGTGCCTTCTCTATACGATTGGCCTATTGACAGGGATTTCAACTGTGCAAACTTGATCGAATTATTCAAGCGAAATGTACTTCAAGTTGTCATACTTTCTTGATATGACTTTTTTTCTTACCAGAATCCCAAACAGCATTCTCTTTAATATTTTTACAGTTATTCAAGATTTATCTCAATTTAGATAAAGAAATTTCCAACGATGTCGCGAACTCTTTTTGATTAAGATTTATATTATGATCGTATTTTCTCAATATTTCACAGTTTACTGAGACTGAAAAGGAGTTTCTTTTTTGTGGTGTTAATATTTTTGTTTGTTACAGAAGACAAAGATTTTATATTTGCCACAAAATCACAACAAAATGCAAAAATATACTAGATATGTTTTAGAATATCACAGTTATCGCAATAAAGTACTGGGGACCCGAAAATTAATAGGCCTTACGAACAGGGCTGTAGGTAAACGTGTTATAAACGTCTAATGAATCAGCTTGTTTTGTTTAAATGACCGTCGACACGGTTGGTGTTTCCTTACCTAAACTTTTGCGAGGTGACGCTTATTACTTACTTTTACATTGGGACCACAAAATGAAAGCGTTAAAAGTGGCAAAGTTCTATAAATAAGAAGTGCTGTATACACTAGAACCGCGATTTAGTTTCCCCTGGTTTAGTTCTCCCTAGAATTGTGAGCCCATGTAATTTCGGAGGGGGCAGCGCGAGAGCAGTTGCTTCTGTCACCAGAGAAGGGCTGCAGTGCGCGAGTACTCAATTGAGTATATTGCGCAACCTTAGGATGTATTTCAGTTGGAAACGGTTCAGGTTGCCCTGACTGTTTACGTTTCGATTCCCTGCTTTATTTCCAAGGCTATTTGTAAGCAACCACTGACTTGGGAAAGTAACCGAGAGTTGAGTGTACTTGAAAATGTATACAGGTCTCTTATGGGAGTGACCGTGGTATCGGAAGAACGAAGCGGTAAATGCGGGTAAACGTTATATGTGGAAGCGTCATATTAACATTTCACTGCATATATAGTTAAAAATTTATCACAAGGACAAACGCGGGATTTCACGGGAGTGGGTGCCATTCTAAGAAATTATACCCGCTCTTGGCCAAAAATACGGTAACATTTTAGCTGTAACCGCGTCTCACGAACCTGAGATAGCTTGTTAAAGTCTTCAACAGCCTCAGGCCAAGGAGCCATCCAAGTACGAGCGTCTTAAGAATTTTCCCCGCAAATGTCTTAGCATTTCGTTCACACGCAGGGATGGTTTTGAAGCTATTCGTCAGTGACAGCTTGGCACATCCAAGAAAAACATTAATCAGGAGGACTCGCTTGACACAATATTTCATGTGTAACCATCGCAAATCCCTTATAAGGTTTTTATATTTGACCTTTTTTGCATTATTTTCATCTGTGATGCTTTTGTTAAGTGGTCTGTGCCTTTGGATGTACAATAGAAGTTCGATAAGTTGCCGTCCGATAAGTGTACACTCCCCTTAAAACGTCATTGCATACTATTTGTGGTTCTCCCGCTAGGCAACAAGCGATCACATTATACGCATGGGCGCGCCGGCTGCTTGTTTATAATGTTTCTCGTTGTTCACTGTGTGCTACCGGCTAGAACTTGCAACTAAAATAATTTTTGGATTTGTATCGATCAATACCAAAAAAATGCAAGGCGATAAAAAAAGGAACAAAAACCGAACAATTCCATGAAAAGGAAATGTGTTCAGTTATCTGCCACTGAAAAATTAAGCATACTGAATAGACTAAAAGAAGGAGAATATTAAACAAAACTGGCTGCTGAGTGTAACGTGACGAAGAAAAAAGTTAAAGTTTAGTCTGAAAATCGAGACTCATTAGAGAAATTAAGCAATGATAGTGGAAAATTTCAAACCAAGCATCATCGAAAATTACATGATAAGTTTTCAGAAAATGCTTTATACGTTTGGTTACTGAACGATCTGGGCGCCCAAAAGAGGTCACTACACCAGAAAATGTCGAAAAAATCCATGACATGATGTTGAATGATCCCAAAGTGAAATTGAGAGACGTAGCTAATGCTGTAGGCATATCATTGGAACGTGTGGGCAATATCGTGCATTCAGTTTTGGGCATG
>NC_046662.1:12626506-12631659 GCF_010883055.1 Belonocnema kinseyi | reverse complement strand
CCTCCGTATTTTGGGATGCACATGGCATAATATTCGTGGACTATCTTGAAAAAGGTAAAACCATAACCGGAGCATACTATTCATCATTATTGGACCGATTGACAATCGAAATCGCCGAACAACGACCGCATTTGAAGAAGAAAAAACCGCTTTATCATCACGACAATGCGCCTGTTCATTCATGCTTAGTTGCACAAGCAAAATTGCATGAAATCGGCTTCGAATTGGTTCCTCAGCCACCGTATTCACCAGACCTGGCCCCCACCGACTATTACTTGTTCCCTGACATGAAGAGATGGCTCACCGGTAAGCGTTTTTACTCAAATGAGGAGCTCATAGCTGAAACTGAGGCGTATTTTGGAGACCTTCCGATCGAATACTTTTCGGACGGTATCAAAAAATTAGAAAATCGTTGGACTCGCTGTATCGACCTAAAAGGAGAGTATGTTGAAAAACAAAACCGACTTTGGCCAAAAAAACGTCTCCGTGTTTCATTTTTCAGGGACTTATCAGACTACCTAGTAAATAATAATGTATATAAATAATCTAAAAGTATGTTTTTAAGCTTATAATCGGAATCAGATAATGCACTTAAATAGTTTTGCTTGCACTTATATCGTATCAAAAAATCTGAAGCAATTATACATAACCTCAAATTGTATACAACATTGTTTTAGTAACATAGTTTATATAAACACAGCTTTCCTGTTTAAACATTGTTATCAGTATCAATCAGAATATTCTCTACAGGTACTAAAATTAATTTTTAATGGGTAAATTTTTTTAATTTGATATTTCGTAAAGTTCGATATTTCGTAACGTTTGTTAATCACAGAAGCTTCATATATACGTAAAAAATAGATTACTTTTTAATTAGAAAGTTTTTGAAAGAAATATTGCCAACTGAATTTGAAATCTTATCATTTTTTTCTTGTTTAATGGCAGGACTAACTTTAATACCAAAATACTATTTGAGAGTTAATGATTATTTTTTTAAAAATAATTTTAATTTATTTTTAAATCACAAATACATACATTCATATGGTAGGAGGAAATTCTAACATCATATAACAATATAAACAATTTGGAAAAGCATTTTTGCTCGTAAGATTTTCTAAACGCACCCATGAATAACCTCTACTGGAAATGAGAAACCTCTTGGACTTCTACTGTACGTCGATCCCACATAAGTTGGACTCCAAGAAAATATGTGTGCTATATGCGCGGGGTGTTCAAGAAATATTATACAGCAATAAAAACTCAGAGAAAAAGTTACCTTGAAATAAAAGAATGATCCTCTTGCCTATTTTGTTTCGAACCACGTGAAAATCGTTTTTACGCAAACGGAATTATTTGTCTGCAAGATTACGTGAAGGTTGTCACTAAGGGAGAATATTTTCTGCAAAAAGATTCTTTTTGTAACAATTGAAAATCTTCTCAACCATAAACTTAAGGAGAACTTCCATTCGTGTCAAAAAGCATCCTTTCGACACAAGAGAGAATTTCTCTGAGTGATCGAGAGTGCCTGGGCTCAAAATGTAGCGGCGGAAATTTAAAGTGAACTAACACGGTCCTGACACGTTAAAATGAAACCCTTTGTGAACGATATTATTCCGGTTGATTTAGAGAAATGTAAACTTTGGCTCATAGAACATCGACTGATTCTTCACGCTTCTGTGCAAGATGCTCAGCTTTCTCGCTCCGGACGTTCAAAAGTAGTTACTCGAGACGGGTAATGTTTGATGCATTTTGCTGACCCCTAATATTGAATTCAGGGCCAAGTGCTTCAGCAGGCTTCTTCGCTGCATTGTATAGAAATGCTTCTTTGGTCATTATTTCGTGTGCTCAGACCATTTTTAAAAGTAGGTCTCGTCAATCTACGACTGTATGTGCTATACCTAAGAATAATCTTATGGTGATGACATTTAAGATTCAGTACTCAGCGACTACCTTGACGGCGTGAAATTTAAAGGTGCAGAAGAGACGACTTAAGTTGCGTGGTTTTGTCCATGTGCATGACCTTTCGTGACCCCATATCCTGGGTTCTGAACTTCTATTTCGTCAATGGAATTACTCCAAATAAATAGAGTACTACATAGACGGGAAGCATGTTATTGTGGATACTTTGTTTCACGCCGATAGTTCCGAAGACCAAATCCCTCGAGTCGTGTGCGGTGCAAATGATTTCACTTGTGTCTGATTTTTAAAGTCAGCCACCTACCAAGAACCAGCCAGTTCTCAGCCGGGCATGTGCTTTTAATGGCGTACGATTTGCTAAAGGTAGAGGTGGATAATCGGATATTTCGTTTGGATAGAATGACTAGAATTTAGAAGGATAGGTCTATCTTATATTTCAGAAAAGATAGACAAGTATTCAATTGGAGAGGAAAATAGGGATTGAAAATGATGACAACATTTTATATTGACCATTGGATAGAACGGGATATAGGTGGATCAGCGGAGGATAAATTTTGATAGAAAGACTGGGATCCAAGAAGGTGGGGCTGACGTATATTTCAGAAAAGATAGAAAACGACTCAATTAGATAAGAAAATAGGGATTATAAAGATAAACGAAATTCCAGATTGTTTCATGGATAGAAAAGGAGAGACGTGGATAAGCGTAGGATTCATGTCGATAGAAAGACTGGGATTCGAGAAGAGAGGACTACATTATATTTAAAAAAGATACAAAAAGATTCGATTAGATAAGATATAGGTATTGAAATATAGGGATTGAAAAATATGACAAAATTTTTTATTAGTTAATGAATATGAAAGATTTCAAAAAGATATGGCTATTTTAGATTTTAAAAGGGATAGAAAAGGATTTAGTTAGATAAGAAGATTTAATAAACGTTATAAAAATAATTTGCTACAGTTTAGATTTAAATGTTTACATTTTAGTTTAACTAAACAATCCAAAAAATTCGGTTGTACAGTTTAATCAATTTCGTTGACATTTATCATTACAAAATTTTTTCCAATTGAGTTACGGCTACTTAATGGAGTCTCAGCGACTAACTCTAGAGTCAATTCAAAAACTCTGCCGCTGTTCATGTTTATGCCCACCCGTTTTCGATGTTGATTAAATATTCCATTGAGATATGTATTCTTTTCTATTATTGCAACAACGTCACCAGTAGATGTTGTTAAAACCTTGTATTCATTATTTGGCATGCAACTAACAATTTTATTTCCTACTGCGCGCATGTAAAGGTTTTTGTTATCAGGAAAAGAGAATTTTCGAATTTCAAATTGCCGCATCGGATTAGTGTTGGGAATAAGCCGAAGAAATCCTCGGTCTGCAAGTGTAGATTTAAGTTTGAGTGCACCAAATTGCTTCCTAGAGGAACTTGACCTGGCACTATGAGAATGCTCTGCAGAAGGAGAGGAACTGACTGGTGCACGAAGAGCAGACTCTGCAGGAGGAACATACCTGACTGTGGCATGAAGAGGAGGCTCTGCAGGGGAAGAAGACCTGACATTAGAATTATGTCTATCGAAATTGGAAAATCTAGCGGGCCGAGGAACACCGGGAATGGGTTGGCCATCAGGTAAACATTCAAACTGTGAACTTAACTCTGCAACAAAAAACAGGGGATTAAATTTTATATCACGCATGCAAGATCAGTTTTTTTCCCAGTTTCATATTGTTTTAGATGGAAACGAACTTCACGAATCGCTTTCGGTTGCTAACTGGCTATTGAGAGGAGTTCTTAAGTAACCTGAGTTTTGAGCGGTGTCAAAAGAATGAAAAAAATAAATGGGAAAATATTAGGTGATTGTTTAATAATGAATTCTAAATGAAAATTGAAAAAATATAACAAAACATTTTCAATTGTTTCCTAAAATGTTTACAAAGTGTTTAAAAGATTTTGAAGAAAATTTTACAAATTTGCCATATTACAACATTTTAGAAAAATGAAGGAACATAATTCTTTTTAAGCCTTCTTGTGCAATTTTGTTGCACAGTTTTTTTTAGTTTACGTTTGTTAAAAAAATTATTCATAACTTTTGAAATAATTTTAAAATATTTAAAACTTGTAAAGACTTTTTTTTAATTTTGTAAAGTTTCACGAAAATAAAAAAATGTAGGTTCCTAGGTCTGACAAGATTAGAATAAAAAAAAAGAATTTCCTGAATAGTCGTTTCAAAATTTTTAATGATTTTTATTTTGAAAAATGAACTTCAGGAAAAATAAAAAAGGGTTTTAAACATAACGACCGATTTCCTAAAATTTCAAAAAAGGGCTTTATAGGTTTTTAAAGATGTCAAAAATAAAGTTTAGGTACTTTAAAGGAATCTCAAAATATTTCATAAGAATAAACAAATTTTCATGAAATGTTTGGGAAAAGTTCGAACTTGGAAACATGTTGTAAGATTTTATACAATGAAAATAATTGCTTTAAAATTTTCTAAAATCTTTTCTAACATATCTGATATATTTAAGAACCTTTTTTTAATTTTATTAAGAATCTTATAATAATTGTGTTTATATAAATTTAAAAATAATCTGATAATAATTATTTTCGCGCTAAAGCTTTTCACAGGCACCCGTTCAAAGAACATGACACTTTGTAGTTCACTTTCGTAAACCATACTCCTTTTACGGATTCACCCGACGAGTGCACTTGACGAGAAACTTGAACGCTACCTAGGGAAATGGTTTCGGCCGATCACCTAGAGCCGCTGATGCAATAACAAGGATGCATACTCTGAGAGGTCACTTAGTATCTCAGAGTCACCGTCTCAGATACCTCACCCAGGCGTCACACTATGGGAGCAAAACATAATTTTTTATCATAATAAAATAGCTCTTCGTAGTAATTACCGATCTTGACGAACCAAAGTGCAAATTTCAGGTTTTTAGTTTTAAAATATAAGAAAATTGGTCTGGAATAAGTTTCCAATCAGCTAGCATCACTATGTTTCAGCAAAAACACCTAATTTTAAGTACAATTTTGAATTTGAAACACAAATTTTAGGTTATGTGACACTTTGTCAGATTCCCAGATTTTCATAAAAATGAATGCATCTTGAGTATTCAACGAATTTTTTATTCTATGTAATTTGGTTATGAGTATGTTTAATACAAGCAGGGATATTGAAAACGTTCAGCATATGTGCATATATTAAAGTAAAAGTGGTTAG
>NC_046662.1:12624018-12626496 GCF_010883055.1 Belonocnema kinseyi | reverse complement strand
GTCGTATAAATGAAATCTCTAGTATTCATTGACTTTTTTATTCCCTGTGCTTCTTTATAAGTATTATTTAAAGTAGTAGATATATATCTGAACAGTTAAACAAATGTGCACCTTATAATGTAAGAGTGGGTTGGGGGTTAGAGGGTGGATATAGAATATGAGTACATATACTGTACGTATGCATATGAAAGCCAAACAATCGTAATTTTGCCCGAAAAATTATTTTTTTATAGCATATCACCCAGTCAGATCCGGTATTTCGGGAATTTCCCGGATACCATTGATTTTCCGTGTCGGGAAAGCCGAATACGCATTTAGGACCAATTTTATCTTATTCTACAACTAAAAACCTAAAATTTTCACCTTGATTCATCAAGATCGGTCATTCCTACGAGGAGCTATTTTATTTTGATAAAAATTTACGTTTTTCTCCCATAGGGCGCCATTTAGCTTTTGGCACAATTGTTGCGTTTCCACTTAGGGGTTCTTTCTTCGAGTCCAGCCCTGGTCCATTGTCCATGACTGCTCATAAGTTATTATCTCCATATTGAGGATTGCGAAACATAAAAGTTGTAGAAAATTATAATTCTACCTTCTATTTACTCAATAGTCCCGTTTTCAGTTAAAGTTCAGTTACCATATATTGTAATTGTTAATGATGATTTATTTTATCATCACTAAGCGTAACAAGAGAATCCATTATGTATTGATTGTATAATGAAAAAGTCAAATACAGCTAATGAACTATTTTCGCGATAGTTTGTTTATAAAAATATTTCACTGAATAAAACATTCTTAATTGAAGTAAAAAAATTATAAAAATAAAATCAAAATTCAAGACAAGGTATCAATTTTTATCCTTTTTTAAAAATCTTTTTTGGTCAAACGTTTAATATATATGTTTGTTTCTTTAAAAATTTAAAAGAAATCGACGTTTCGACCTGTCTTTGGGTCTTCCTCAAGGTAACAAATTTCACAAAAGTGCCCGTAAAACATACATTATTGACAAAAATTCCAGCATCTAATGCCACAGATCTAGTAATAAAATTAAGATTGAATAAAATAAATATACTAAATTAAAAAAATCATTATCCGAAACAAATCGCAGTTGACATTTAAACACAAACAAGCAGTTATCATACCAAACCATTAAAAGTTGTTTCAATTTTTAATTTATGTAAGTAGTAAGGAACAACTATGGGCCGCCGCCCAGCGTACCCCCACTCCTCGGCCGTCTGTCTAGACTGGCGCCTTCCCCCTCTACTACGCCTCGAGGTCATTGACCCTGATGTGTGCCTGGGTCTCGTCTCGCTAGACTCGCGTGTTTACTTAAAGTTTAGGAACGAAAGATAAGAAATAGATAAATAATATAGGGGTTTTCCCTGAATAGTAAACTGATGCATGATTGAAGGAGATTCGTAGATTGTATGGCGCCATATTTAAAGGAGACCTTATGGTTTCTGAAACTCTAGACTTGTGACGAAAATATAATTAACTGCTATGATTCTGCTTTAATTAATTTTAATTAATAAATTAATTCCGAAGTTAAATAATAAAACTTATTTTCTAAAGAGAAAAGGAAGATGAATAAATAGATTGGGGTTATGTTTAAACCTATTAAATAGATTTATTCACCAAATTTGCGAAAAAAAATACACCTAATTACAGCCAATAAAATCGGTTGTTAAAAATTAAAAATAGTTTACATCTGAAGATACATATACTTAAAATTATTATTATTATTAATTATTATATTTTTTATTTTATTGAATAAAATAAAAAAAACACACACAAAAACATTCCTTTTCTTCCAAAACAAGAATTTGCAATAAACTTAAGAGTAAAAGACATATAAGTGACGCAGCATGAAAAAAAGAGAGAAAGATACTTGAAGACTTATAGGTATTAATAAACACATATCGCAAAAATGTAATTGATAAACTCTTAAAGTAACGCGTGTAGTGTGCTGTATTAAATGTAAGTGTACTATGTTAGATATAAAGTAGCAAGTTGTGAAGAGCAATATTGAACACAGGATTCAAGATGAGTATTAATAGACCCCTTTTTATAATACCCACCTTGAAACTTCTCTTTAGACTTGTGCGAAACACTTGGATTTATTTTATATTTTTTAAAAATCATTTTATAAAAATTCGCAGCATTTCATCATTTTTTACCAAATTTTTGCTAAAAAACTTTGTAAATTCACGCAGAGAAAAACCACTGCACATATGATACAAGAACATTATACAAAACTGACCACATACGTCCGAAGAGGAACTTTGCATCTCTGCTGTGTTCCATCGGAATAAGGTGGAATTTCCTCGCAGACGATAAAGATGTTGAGGAATAAGAGGCGGTAGGCCGTAGCTGTCAAAGTACGAGGGTAGTTCAATAAGTCCTTAGAATGAAGTATAAAAACAATTTTTTTTGGGTAATTTTTTTTTATTTTTCAACATAATCTCCTTGGAGCTCTAT
>NC_046662.1:12618378-12623918 GCF_010883055.1 Belonocnema kinseyi | reverse complement strand
CCAGATTCGTAATTAGCGACTCCAAAAACCTATAACGTATTTTTTTGGATTTTTTTACCGTTTTCTCTCGATTTGACCTTCCAATGACCTTGAACCTGATGCAATAAAAGTCAAAGGACACCAGATTTGTATTCGGCGACCCCGAAAACCATAGTAAAGCCGAGCTAACCTCAGAATACATGTTTAAGAGTGTCAAATCTCTCGAAAATACAGTTGGTGGGTAGTGGTGTTTCCTATATTTGTAGGGGGGTGGGGGTGGCTGGGAGGTGGAGGGTAGTCCGTTTAGCGTGCAATCGACTCGGGATACTTATAAGATACTACCATGATTTTTTCAGATTTTTTGGTCCAAAAATAAATTAGGCCAAAAACCGGCCTTACCGACCCTCCTCCTTTGCATCACTTGCATTATTTTGAAATTTATTTGCCTCAATACATGATTTTTCGTCATTTTTTGAGGTTATGGCTCAACCATGACGTGATGGGTGATTTTTGATACCGAATTTGAATTCAGCGCCCCAAAATCCATAGGAATACGTGTGTCTTATTACCAGATCCGCACACATTTTTTTTGTGTGGCTGTGTTATTAATTAATTAATTAATTATTGTTAATTATTAATTATTTAATTATTATTAATTATTGTTATTATTTATTATTTTTTAGTAATAATAATTAAGTTTGAATAAAATATTTATTAATTTCACACATTTAAATTTACATTGCTTTAAAAAAAAAACATAATAAAGCTTTCAATTTTGCACTTTTAAATACTCTCGAAACTCAATATGTATTCCTTATTAATTTGTTAAATGAAGCCAGCGGGCAAAAATTAGGAATGCTAAAATGTTACAATGTTAAAAATATTTATTATTTTTTAATTATTTATCAAATAATTGCATTTTTAATTTTTAAATTTAATAATAATTAATAATTATTAAATGTTAATTAATTGATAGTTATTAATTATTATTAATGAATAATTATTTAATTAAATATTATTAATTATTGTTATTAATTTGTATTGTTTTAATAATAATAGTAATTAAGTTTAAATGGAATATTTATTATTTATTAATTTCACACTGTTGCATTTACGTTACTCTGCAAAAAAGATTGCCAAACATAATATAGCTTTTAATTTTGCACTTTGAATACTCTTGAAAACTCAATATGTATTCTTTATTCTTTTCTTAAATGAAGCCAGCGGCCAAAAATTAAGAATGTCCTAGAGGTGTCTTCACGGCATCCCTAAGACGTCTTTTGGCCCATGATTTTTAGACATCCTATGGATGCTCTTAAGACGCCTAATGTCAGTATAAAAATATCCCGAGAATGTCCTATGTCTTTGAGACGTCTTTAGGACATCTGGAGGACCTTGCAAGAGACAACATTTTTTTAATACGAGTAAAAGAAGTTTACGAAAATATTAAAATAAATAAATTTAATATAAATAATTTAAAATTTTTAGAAATTGTTGTGTCCTACGCTGATATAGTCTACTCTATACCTCATTTTTAATTAATTTAAGATTCGGTCTATGATTTGATTAATTTAATTTTAAGATGAAGTCTTTGTACTAAACTCTCAATATCATTTTATGTAATTTAACGCTTATCCATTGCAAAAAAACTGTCCCATTCTTTAGAAATCAAATATTTTACAACTCACCGATTGAATAACCCCATTCCTCAAGTGAACGTTTTCTCGCCTCCATCATTAACTCGTCGTCACTGTTATCACTCTCCTCCTCCTCTTGTTTTTCTTCTTCTTCTGCTACTTCTTATTCTACGTCATCCTCGTCCTGCTCATCCCTCTCCTCCTGAGAACTGGGGTCATTGGCTGACATCTCCTGATCCACCTCGTCCTCACTGAAAAACGTCTCGCCGTCGTCCTCGTCATCGGCGTCGTCGTTATTGACACCGTTGTCAATGTTATCAAACTCATTGATTTCGGTGTCACTATCACTCGCGCACAAAGCGACTAAATCACAACCACCTTCAAGAGTCACATCCTCGTCGTCATCAATGACGATAATGTCGGGACGTGATGGTGTTGCTACGTCCTTGGTTACTGCTGATGATCGTTGTGAAGAAACTGCAGGAGCTGAATTCGAGGGCTGCTCGTCAATCCCATCGTTCGAGATTTCTCCAACTGCTAGAAAAAGATAATAAATATTATTATTAATATGGTATTAAGACTATAAACATGGATAAAAATCAAAAACAAAAATTCAACAAAAAATAATTATCTTGGCTTACCAGTTGCAAAATATTCTTGAAGTGATTCGAGCTGACCTTGACGTTTTATGTACTCGGCTTTTATTTCCAGCACTAGTTCCCGCACAATCGCGTTGTCGCCAACTATATCTAGATCACGCGCGATGCCAACACCATCGAGAAAGGTCAGGAGAAACTTTAAAATTAACCTTAATTCGCATTCCTGCAAAGATCCTGACCCTCCGCACATCACAATGATGTTAGCAATTAGGCTTGCCGCGAACATTTTTTTTTTTTTAGTATTTTTATTTTAAGGAGGTTTAAACTGGATATGATGCTTCTAGCTCTGATCTAGAGAAACTGTGCTTTTCCAGCTGAGCAGGGTGGCTATATAAAAACACCGAAGGTACATGCTTTGGTGGAACGATAAAGGCGTTTACAAGAAACACCTATCATATTGAAGCAGATTCCAAAATAGTGGGAAATGTTGACACTTTTTGCATTTTGAGAATCCCTATTGGAAATGCCATTCTGACCAATTAGAAGCTTTGCCACACCTTCATATTTTTCATCGGAACCTTCGTCAGAGTTTACTCTCAAATGATAAAATATGTTAGTCAACAAGAATCACAGCCAAGTGATCCTTTAAAAAGGCTACATACAGTGCAAATACATTGCTACCATTTTTCTGAAACCGAAATAAAAATTCTTTTAACTGATATAATTTTTCTCTATTTTCCTAAACCTTCCTTGCGTACGGTTGTATATGAGATTAGAATCACTTGGGGCCGGCGCGGGGGCCCCAACGCGTGAGATCGCCTAATAATAAGCTGATCCAGGCGATCCGAGAACGCGGGTGCCGGGTACTAGCTGATTCTCGGAATGCGAACCAGGCTCAATTAAGCTGAAAAGCCTGGTCCTCGCGCGGAACCGAAAAAGCTTATATAGGTTCGAGAGTGTGGAACCGGAAAAAGCTTATATAGATTCCACACCGGCCGCTCTTACAAGCTGATAAGTTTTTAGAAAATACTTTTAACTATGTGATTTTACTCAAAATGATGAACTATTGTGAATTATATATCAGTATAGAAAATGGAGCCTCGCTGGCAACATCCTTTTACTGCTATGGTTTGCGGGCCAAGTGGTTGCGGAAAAACCTGTTTTGTCAAAAAATTCTTGAACTATATCGATGTCATGTGTGATACACATTTTAAACGCATTCTTTTTTACTATTCAGAATGGCAGTCAGGTTATTCTAATTACGGTAAAAATATAAAATTTCGAGAAGGCTCACCCCAACCGACTGATTATTCTAGCGATAATAACCGTCGTAAGCTTATAATTATCAATGATCTTATGCGTGAATCTTTAAACAATAGAATTGTAGATCTTTTCACTAAAGGGAGTCACCACAAAAATCTTGGTGTTATCTTTATTTAGCAAAATTTATTTCATCAGGGACATGGACAAAGAGATATATCACTCAATACGAGTTATATTGTTGTTTTTAAAAATACTCGAAATCGAGCTCAATTTCAACATCATGGTTCTCTTCTCGATTTAAAACAGTCTACATCCAATAATTGTCGTTTTAGAACAAATATCTTTTCATACGATGGATTTTCATATGTGTACACAGCTGTCAAAAATATAAAAGGAGGATCTCGAGTTGATGAGATACCAGTAGTACGTCTGTAATGGCGTCGAGTGCACGTTACCACATTGGTGAACAAACCACAACAGCATTGCATGCACTTTGTCGCCTCGATCGTAATCAACGAAAAGCGATTCTGCGTGCAGCTAATGCAAAACTGGTAAAATGTATATGCGAGTGCGCTCTAAATATTTTGTCAGGGAATATACCTTTGAAAACACATGAAAAACACAAGTTAAAAAAGCATAAACATACTTTAAGAAAATTGGCAACACCCAAGGGTACTTGGAAAAATAAAAAACGCTTTATCATTCAGAAAGATGGATTTTTACCTTTATTACTCGCACCGATTATCGGTAGTCTTCTCTCAAATATTTTCAGCTCAGCTAATTTACGAGAATATATATCCCTTTTACTTGAACAATTATGGAACATTCGAAAAAGATCGTACTGGTGCCGAGCGAGCAGGTAGAAAAATTTCTACAACAAGACTTCGGATCAGAGAATAATACTGTAAATACAAAAGGGCACGCTTCTTCAATGAATGCTGTAGATAATCTTTTCTCTGGTGCTAACTACAAAATGCCCAAACTCAACAATACGACCCAAACTCCAGGTAATATTATGACCAGGCTCGATGCTGAAATGAGTCAAATTCTAAATTATCCATTTTTAAAAGATGAGTATGAAAAATGGAAAATGTATCAACAAGTTTTACAAAATTTTTTTTTCACCAGGGAAACATGGTAACATAAAAAGCCAAATAAATATCAGGATAATCAAGGAGATAAAAAGATAGGTGATTCAAGTAATTTTAATTATAATGATGATGAGGAGGGGGAAGATTATTTAAACAATACTGATGATATTATTGCAACTATTCCAAAAACTTTCAAAAATAATGGAATTGTTTTACACCAACGACCTTGTCAACCAGATATTCAAAAACGTGTAAAATGGGATTCACATGGTTCTCTCATTATAGATTGTAAGAGTGTAAAAAATGCAAATATCAGTGATCAAATAAACGATGCATTGAGATTGAGAAAAAAGGTGTAACCAACTGGGCGAGACCAGTTCACCATGATCCTTCATGAAATCGTCATGTCTATCATAACTATCATAACTATCATAACTATCACCTGGATATCATGACTCACTAATGACCAAAGACGAAGAAGTCATTAGTGCTAACGAGGTATACAAAGGGCTCACTGATACGCCACTCTGGAGTACGAAGCGAGGTAATAGCCAGTGGAAGACATTGTTTCTGAAATCATGAAATTGTTAGAAGAAACATATTTTGAATCATCCCATGAAGCCTCTTACGCCGGTATTGAAAAACTTGCAAACGCTGTGCGTGGCAGAGTCTCACGTGCAAATTTGGTTAATTGGTTAAAATCTCAAGACTCATATAATCTACATTTACCAATTCATCGACGTTTCAGAAGAATAAATTGCGATATATCAAATATAGATGATTTATGGGAAACAGATTTAGTCGATTTAAAACATTTAAAAGATTCCAACGATGGATACCAGTATCTACTGGTTGTCATTGACGTGTTGAGTAAATACAGTCTGTCAAGTTAAAGCGTGGGTGGCTTTACTCGCAGTCGGTAAGGTGTATCGACATGATTTTGGTGTCAAAATATTAAGAAGAGCTCCCTC
>NC_046662.1:12615393-12618278 GCF_010883055.1 Belonocnema kinseyi | reverse complement strand
TTTTTTCCATTTTTCTTAACGAACAATTTTTTTTTTTCAATTGGTTATAAAAACACGTAAACTCAGAAGATGTGGACTGTGACTGCACCATATATCTAGCCGCGAGTGGTGCTGACTGAAAACAGATGATTTGGAGCGATTCGTGCGCCATTTGTTGGTCATTCTAAGGACTTATTGAACTACCCTCGTACGTTCCGTTCGCATTTCGATCAATATAAACCGCAACCCAATGCGATCCGTTTTTATGGTATGGATCCGTGTTAAAAATTAAAGCAGCCGGTCTCATCCACACCTTTGGTATCCGATACGCGGGGAATACACCAGTCGTATGTCCTGGTATTGCTTGAAGTACTCGAAGTATCTGAAGGCTGTCCATCGCTATTTCCAGGACTGTCAAGTCGTGACAATTCTGTTGAAGGATCGTTTACTTCACGAGCATTCTGATTGATTTTTTTAAACAGAAATTTGTATGTTGTCAGCGATCGTTCTTGATGTTAATGCCGTCGTAAGATTGTCAATTTTAGAGCAGACATTGTTGTCAGTGTTTTCTGACGTGTGATAGAGATAGTGTAAGAGTACATGTAAAAAATGTTCCTTTTTTCACACAGTGATGAAAACAGTAATCTTGGTTGTTTTCGAGTTTTTTGAAAGTTGGGCATTTTAATTCTTCCAGATTAACAATATGTCTACTCGTTATATTTTGCAAAAGTAAAGCCTTCTCCCGGCCACGGGTTGTACTGAGATAAGTTTGTATATTCGCGCCGCTGGCCAAATAGACATGAATGGTGCCAGTTTGAATGTAGTGATCGTGGTCAATCTCGTAAATTTAAAAGAAAAGACAAATATAATTGTACTTGGACATCACGTGAGACAAAAGTTGGGACCAATTGGTTAATTGAATAAGAAATTCGCCAACGTCAATCATGATGAACGAAAAACACGGGATAGTTTCCGTAGTCATACATAAAGAGTCATGGACTCGTTCATTTCGCTCTGGTACTTCGCTGAGTAACCTTAAATAACCGGTGAAAGAGTGCAAATTTGTAATTATAAGAAAAATCTATTGGTATTGAACTGCGCCATGATTTGTAAGGAGCTGTGTCTACGCGTCTTTACAGGTATCTATTTGAAGTGTATAGTGGATGTCTATGTGATTTGTGAAATTTTTTTAGTAAAAACGATAAGGCTTTAACGAATGGATTCTACTTTGTTACAGCGTGGCGAATATGCGTGTTTAATCTGATTGAGATCAGTTAGTGTGGTGGTGAGTGGATTTTCGGCTACCCATGAATTTATATCATCAGGAGTATGTTTTACCAAGTATAATTTTCTTTATGAATGTCGCATCAGCGTGTTGCTTACTCAGAAGCGAATGGGGTATTTAACCACTATTCTTGTTGCAAGGGAAATAAATGAGGATCGTGATTTTTTGTTCCTGATCTGATTAATTCTCGTATATATTTTCTTTTTCTTTTATCTGTCCGCATTTTACTGTTGTCTTTTAACTGAAAAATATTTCTTTCTGAATGAAAAGGTTTTACGAAGCGTGTGTGTGAAGATTTTATATGTCGAGGTGCGTTACGATTTATGTGAATAAGTATTTATCAATTTTAGAACGTTCTTTTATTACTGGTGCCGTGCTAAATGATTTTAAAATGAAAAACATAATTATTTCTTATTGTCCTGAATATCGTTTTAGTGGATAAACGTTACTTATCTCCTTTTTAGGCCTCAACTCCACTATTCTCACTATCTGAAGTAAAAATTTTGATTGATTTGCGTACTTTCAGATAAGTTTATAATCATTAGAGATTTCATAGATTTTGGGAACCAAATTTTAAAACAGGGATGTGAAATGAATTCTCGTAGAGTAATGATTTAAAAATAAAAAAAATAAATACAATCCTATAATTTAAATAATGTAAGAATAAATCCGTTACAGGGTGTAGATTTGACCAGCTGACTTTGCGACATCACGAAGATTCGAATGTAGAAAATTCATAGGAGTATCTCCCTCGAACCACTCGATGCCAGGATGAGCCAGTTATTCTGGTGCTTCGCATCGCTACAAAGATCCCAGAAGGGATAAGGTGGTGCAGCTATCCAATGTCCGATAAAGTTATGATCCACCCTCCAAAATCAACAGTAACTTGTCTCGATGCGTCAATTTCCAAAACTTTATCATATTCTGCATATACGATACAGTTTTCTGTATTGGCGAGTGGTTCTTCAAAATGCCCGTCTATTCGTAGACTTCCATGTCTTACGAGGTTCCAGTGAGAATAACAATTTGCAGAAAGGTCAGGGGTAAGGTCAAAAGGAAACAGGCAGAATCCTTCCGGATAATCACATCTATCAATATCATTACCCTCATTAAGAAAGTAAATTTCAGTGCCAGAGAAAAGAGGCTGGTAAGCATCAACGTAAAGTTTATTTTTTGAAATATCTGGCTGCAGAGGTTTCGAGGGTATTTGTGTGCCATAAGAAATTGATCTTGTAATTTTTAAAATTAAACGGATTAAGTTTTCTATTTCCGTTAAAGCCTCTATTCTTGACGAAACCAATGATTACACAGGCTAACAATTCTCAGAACCAGAGACCAGACCTACTATACCCGAAGGTTTTTGCTGCGCTGTATCCGAATCTGACCTCAGAAAAATTCCATCACCCTCAGTTTTCGAGATATTCTAACCTAAAAGGGTCAAAAACCCGTTATTTTGATGTGTTCGAGGCCCCGTAACATCGCGAAAAAATTTTTTTTCACGAACTGACAATGGCATTGTAAGAACTACTCTTTACCTTCAAAATGCGATGCCTAACTTTTTGATAAGATTTTTCATAGCCGAGATATGGCGGATTCAAATATGAAAAATTTCACCCCCAAG
>NC_046662.1:12613769-12615293 GCF_010883055.1 Belonocnema kinseyi | reverse complement strand
CCACAGATTCGAATATTGACAAGAGATACTAATTTCGTGAGCCACATGACGAAAATTGAAATGGACGCTTGGGAAAGTTTTAAAGCAGTAAACGCAAATTTCGTCGGTAACAAAAAAGTCCAGACTACGAGAATATTGTTGCGAAAATGATAAGAAACTACAAAAAATCAGGCTGCTTGGTGAATTTAAAACTTCACTTTCTAGATTCCCATCTGGATAAGTTTCCAGAAAATGCTGGTGATTTCAGCGAAGAACAAGGGGAACGTTTTCATCAAGACATAAAAGTGATGGAACAAAGATATCAGGATAGATGGAACGAGGTCATGATGGCTGATTTTTTCTGGATGTTGAAAAGGGAAACGAAGGTAGGTCTTAAACGTAAGCGTAACACTTTGCATCGTTCCTTCGAAGAAAAAAGGACACGTTATAGCAGGCAGAAAATAGACTGAAGTAGGTCTATAAATCAATTTAATTACGATAAAAAGCAAGATAAAATGTAAACACGAAAGATACTATAAATATATCCCTTAAGTCTAAGAAGAGCAGAGAGCAAAAAATTTTGAATCAAACTCTTATTCATTTGCATGTTTAAGTTACAGTTCTACATTTTAATTGATACAAACATTGTCAGGTTAATTGAAATGGGGTCAATTCTACTTGTAGTTCTAAGTTCCTTCAAATGAGTAATGTGCGTCTAAATTTTTAACCACCTGTAGTACAATGAAATGAATTTTATTGTATTACAACGGGAAGACTTAAGTTGTGTTGCGTTAAGCAAAATTTCGTTAGGTTCTGTTAAGTTAGATTCATTTGTAGGTTAAGGTCGAGTTAACCTATTAAATATAGCACACATTTAAGACTGAGAACCGTACGCTTACATAGCTACACGTGTAGCTGAATTTCATTCGTCTAGCTAAGGTTAGGTCAGGTTTTGTTAGGTTAGGATAGGTTAAACCTCTATGTAGGTTAAGCCGAAGCTAAATGAAACGGTACCGCAAACACAAGAGGACAAAACAATGAGTTTAATTGTGTTACGTGAAGTTAAGTTAGGTTAGGTTAGATCAGGTTAGGTCAGGTTTTTTTAGGTTAGGATAGGTTTGACCTCTTTGCAGGTTAAGCACAAGCTGATTCAAACGGTACCGCAAACACAACGGGACAACACAATTAGTTTAATTGTGTTTCGTGAAGTTAGGTTAGGTTATGCTAGGTTAGATTTATTTCTAGGTTAGGCTCGAGTTGACCCATTCGATGTAGCACACATTTGCTACTGGGAAAATATGCTTACAGAGCTTTACGTGTAGTTCAATAAATTTCTGTTAATTCAGGTTAGGTGACGTCAGGTTCTGTTGGGTAAAGTTATGTTAAATAAGTTGATATCAGGCAAAGGTTGATCCTTTACAGTTGTCGATATGTTTTTGAAGTGAAAAGGGGGAGGGTCGGTAAGGCCGGTTTTTGTCCTAATTTATTTTTGGACCAAAAAATCTGAAAAAATCATGGTAGTATCTTATAAGTATCCCGAGTCGA
>NC_046662.1:12602394-12613669 GCF_010883055.1 Belonocnema kinseyi | reverse complement strand
GCTTTATGTGGAGGGGTGGTAGTAAAATTTTTTCTAGATCAACGAGGCTTTGGTTGATGATATTATGAGAACCAGGTTTGAATGAATCTCTTAAAGGCCAATATTTTTTACTCTAATGATTGGCTCGATCTCTGCTATTCCACAATCATATAAAGCATGGCTCTCTCGTGAAACCCGATTGTTGGCCTAATATCATTGTTATGATTTTGAGATCACCACATATTTGCCATTTGTAATTCGTGTAAATAACTTTTTCAAGAAACGTTTTGACGAATCAATGAAAAGTCGCCATTCTTCGACTCATTTTTCTTCAAGTGGTTCATTAGTCCGTTAACGTCAGTGTAGTACACTAAAGACGTCTCTTCGTCTTTAACGAAAAACTTTCTGAATTTTATGCACGCCATATTCGTCATCTTTTTCGTCATTTTCATCGGAATCATCCACTTAAATCAGTTTGGCGTGCATTTTTAATGATTTCAATTGTTCTTGTGACTGTGCACACATTAACGTACGAAATGTTATTTTTATTTTTGGCGTTGAACACTTTGACGGAATTCATGCAAAATTAGCAGTCCTTCGCAATAACAGGTTTTTTTCCATGTGGTTGGTGTAGAGTACTTGCGGTACTTTTACGGTCAAAACACTTTTTGTAAATACTTTTCGCTTCCTCGTCGATTGATTTTCGCAAACTGCTCACTTCATATTTACTGCAAATGTAACAGAATGAATCTGATCTATTCTTGCAGGCATGTGATTGAGAAATGCTCGCGGTTTTTTTCCTTGTAGCATGAGACTCTACACCAACCAAGTGATCCATTGATGAAGAGCTACGGTTGCATGATGACGACGTCGGAGAGCCCGCCTTTCCACCCTGATCAGACGCCGATACTGGGGTTTTTCCCTGCATCGTAATACACTTTTTACCTGTGTCTGCCATGACGACATGAACGCCGTTTACCCAGGGACTCAGCCAATGTGGATCCGTTGCCCACCGTCACCACATGCAGGTGCCCTGTTTACAGACACAGGCGAATAATGCCAGCAACAAGCGGTTATGAAACTCCCGACATTTACTGTTATTAATGTCAAAATATGAAAGTACGCAAGAACAGGATTGCCAGCGTAATCGGTTAGGTTAGGTCAGGTTTTTTTAGGTTAGGATAGGTTATAATCCTCTATGTAGGTTAAGCCGAAGCTAAATGAAATGATACCGCAAACAAAACGGGACAACACAATCACTTTAATTGTGTTTCGTGAGGTTAGGTTAGGTTAGGTTAGGCTAGGTTAGATTTATTTCTAGGTTAGGTTCGAGTTGACCCATTCGATGTAGCATACATTTGCTACTGGGAAAATATGCTTCCAGAGCTTTACGTGTAGTTCAATAAATTTCTGTTAATTCAGGTTAGGTGAGGTCAGGTTCTGTTGGGTAAAGTTATGTTAAATAAGTTGATATCAGGCAAGGGTTGATCCTTCACAGTTGTCGACATGTTTTTGAAGTGAAAATTTGCATCACCGGCATTATTTTGAAATTTATTTGCCTCAGTGAATGACTTTTCGTTATTTTTTGAGGTTATGGCTCAACCATGACGTGATAGGTGATTTTTGATACCGAATTTGAATTCAGCGCCCCAAAATCGATAGGAATACGTATGTCTTGTTTCCAGATCTGCACACTTTTTTTTGTGTGGCTGTGTAATTAATAAAAATTAATTAATTGCGAGTAAATAATAATTAAATAATTAATCAATAATAATTAATTAACTAATATTCAATAATTGTTAATTATCATTAAATTAAAAAATTAAAAAAATACAATTATTTAATCAATAATTTAAAAATAATAAATAGTAATTTTCTCTCCATTATTATTATGTTGTATAGAGATGAACTAAGTTTTTGGATTATAACGTTATTATTATTATTACTAATGTTTACGGTATATATATATATATATATATATATTCTGCATGCAAAAGGCAATCCCTCAACAAGCATGCATATTCAACGAGGGGGAGGACGTGAAAAACGTCTTTTGAATGATAATGATGGTCATCAAGAGCCAAATAATGAGGATAATAATGATGGTGACGAGGGAAATCTTGTACATGCGCTGGAGGACCACGAAACAAATGATCAAAGTAATCTTTCAAATTAGGGTGGTCAAATGCCCGGAAATTCTAAATTTTTTATTATAAGCAAAGGGTCCAAAAATTACCCGCGTTTTAATCTGGATGGTACGGAGATAGAATTGCGTTTCCGGTATAATCCGGATGAAAAAATGTGCCCAATCGAGTGGCTGGAATCTGCGGTTAAAGAGCTCTTTCAGTATTTAATAAAACCTTGTGCCCCTCTCGATTTTATCGGCATTAAATTCATCGCGGACAGTTTTACACAAGGCGACGCAGCGTTGTTTTTTTGTTACGTACGTTATTGTCACTTTGAAGACCTCTGGAATTTAAATTTCATAGTGACACAGAGCGTCACAGAGTTTCGGATAGATGACAGTTTTAAGATGACCATTGACTGTGTACGTAATCCTACGGGTAGCGGTTGGGGTGTTTTATCCAGAAATACAGTAAAAAAAAGATCAATTTTAACGATAGAAAACCGTGATAAATTATTTCTCCCTCGGGCGATTGTTTCGGGACAAATTTATAGAGAACGTGGTCAGTTAAGAAATGGGGAAAAAATGCAAAATGGCAAGCTGTTCGTAGACCGCATTCCACACTTTAGACAGTATTAGCACGAGAACTGACGCGTAATGCCCTTGTGGAAATACCAACAGAAGGGTGGGGTTTCTTTGAAATTGAGAGATTTCAAAAACACCTCACACGTGAATATATTGCCATTATCGTTTTTGATTTTAAAACTTTCGGTGAGGGTATATACCCACCTTTTTTCGATGGCACACGTTATTTTATCGAAGCAGGTCAAATCCCTTTACACAGTGTACATATATTGTATGATAGTGACAGTCATCATTATCATACAATTTTAAATTTGACGGGTGCGGCTTCCAATCGAAATTTTTGTATACCTTGTAACAAAGGTTACCAAAATATAATTAACCATAGATGCTCGCAAAAATAAAGGGCTTGTTTTACCCAAACTAAATGCGAAAAACCCTGGATGACGCACATATCGTAGGGCGTAATTGTGAACAATACTTGCGTCTATTTTTCAGTGAAGAATGTTTCAATCGTCATAAAAGAAATATTTCTTATTCTTCTTCAAATAGTGTTTGTGAGGTAGTACGAATTTGTGATGTGTGCTCGCGGCTGATCGACCTAGCAAAGGAGAAAAATCACAAGTGTGGTTATTCTTACTGTAGGATATGTGGATGCAATCGTGAATTTAATCATGATTGCTATATGAAACCCATAAGTCACGATTCAGGGTTGAATAAAACGAATGGGCCAGTCATATTTATTTTCTACGATTTTGAAACACAACAGAACAAAACGGTCGAGGATAACGAGTCGGTTAATGAACATGTAGTCAATCTCTGCGTAGCTCAGCAGGTCCATAATTCTAAGGGTTTTGATGCGCATTTTATCTTAAAACATTTAACTTAACATGAAAATTTTGAAAAAACCGATCCGGATCTCATTTTATCAGGTACAAAAATTATATCAATGACCGTAAAGCACACAACTTTTATAGATCGTTTAAATTACTTTCAGTTACCTCTGAGTGCACTTCCGGCATAGTTTGGACTAAAGGAAATAGGCGAAAAAAAGGAACATTTCCGCATCTTTTCAATAGCCCGGAAAATAAAAATTATTGTAGAACTCTACCAACAATTAAATTTTATTCTCCGGGTACAATGTCAAAAAAGCTCGAAAAGAATTTTTAAATTGGTACGAGGAGAAAAGTGTTGATCCAGAGTATGAATTCAATTTCTGGGAAGAGCTTGTCTCGTATTGTAAGAACGATGTAGATATATTACGATGTGCATGTATGCGTTTCGTAAATATTTATGGAATGTGGAAATATTTGTCCTTTTACAGAAGCCCCTACGATTGCATCGGCTTGTACTCGATTCTTTCGGAAGTACTTTTTACGTGAAAATATTATTGGCATCATTCCAAAAGGTGGTTATAGGTGGGGTGATACGCAATCCAAGGCTGGGATCGAGTGGCTATTGTCTGTGGAGCGAGATCTCAATATTATTATCCTCCACCCTGGTAGAGCTCGAGAGCATCGTCTTAAAGAAGGCCCTATAGTAGATGGCTTTTTTGAAGATGTAGGCTCGAGAACTCGTCGCGTATTTGAGTTTCATGGTTGCTTCTGGCATGGTTGTAAACTGTGTCATCCCTTTGGTAGAGATAAAAAACTTTGAAATACCGGAGAAAACATGAATAATCGATACGAAAAGATACGTGCGCGGTCGGACAAAATAAAAAAATGCGGATATGAACTCACAGAGATATGGGAATGTGAGTTCAATCGTCTCAAAGATACTGATAGCAACCTAAAAGATTTTTTGAATAACCACCCTTTGTTAAAAACCAATAAAGTATTAAACCCTCGCGATGCATTTTACGGTGGCCGTACAGGGAATACAAAATGCTTTTACGAGGTAAAAAATGGTCACCCAACTGTACATGTAGGGTCAGAAGACTGTATGAAATATACAAGTCGAAATTTTGATCTTACAAAAGTCGAGGGTTTAGTACTTTGTACAGTTTTACCTCCGAGGAAGCTTTATCATCCTCTTTTGCCAGTTCACTTACACGAGAAACTCATGTTTTCTCTCTGTTGCACATGCTGTGAAACTCTGGAACAGACATAGTGTTTGCACGAAGAGGAGTCACAGCGGGTGTTTGAAGGTACATGGATTTCGGATGAATTAAAAAAAGCTGTGAAATTGGGCTACAAAATTGTTGATATTTCTGAAATCTAGCAATATGAGGTAGTACAATATGATCCAATATCGCATAAGGAAGGTCTTTTTAGAGGATACATCAATATGGTTTTAAAGATTAAACAGGAGGCAAGTGCTGGCCATCATATTGCATTGATGAAGCTTCAAAGCTTGAATACATTCGCCAATACGAGTTGGCGGAGGGTATCAGGCTTGATCGGGATAAAATTATAAAAAATTCGGGGTTGCGTTCCGTCAAACCAAAGCATATTGTACGTTTGCTGGATGTATATGAAAGAGGCCACTACCCCAGCACCTAATACAAATGTTGTCATCGCAGCGTACACTACTGCTCAGGCACTATTAAAACTGTACGATTATTTAGAACGGCTAGATCGTCGTGTATTATATTATGACACAGATTCGTGCATATGGTATATGTCACTCGCGGACCCGTAGATGAGTACACTCAACCTGTAGGTTCACATTTGGGCGACTTGACCGATGAGTTGGAAAAAGATTATGGAGAAGGTGCCTACATACACTCCTTCGTTTCAGGCGGGCCAAAATTTTATGCTTATATAGCTCGTGCAGCAGATGGGACGGAGTTTTCTGTATGCAAAGTTAAAGGTATCACTCTAAACTTCAATAACTCTCAACTAATTAATTTCAACTCTGTTCGAGATCTGGTAGTCCATGAAAGTGAACCGATTCAAATAAACTGTCGGTGTATTCGAAACACTCGATTCCACCAGATAGTGACGCAAAATGAAAAAAAAATGTAGGGTATCAAACATGAAAATACGTAGGATAGAGAATTATGATTCTTTACCCTATGGATACAAGTCGGACAGAATATAACGGTTTTTAGATAATTATTGGATTATTTATTTATTATATTCGATATTCAGCGACCTGAAAATTGCTATGATTCATATGTAGTATGTATATGTAGTCGTCATATTTTAAAAATGAAGAGGGGCTACCCGTCTAATGCTCCGAAAGTTCAAAATTGAAGAAAACAAATTAGGTATAATAAGCACTGATAGTCATAATTAATATGCATTCTTTCAGTTTGTAAATTAACGCACAAGTTATTGTACTTTTTAATAAAAATAGATTCTATCATTTTTCTTTTGTGGCTAATAAATTCTTTTGCTAAAATCATGATGTCTTAAGGGTGTTGGTTAAATCCAACTTTGAATTATTTTTCTATAGGTACGGCACTAACTCAATATATATTTTTTTCGAAGGATTTGCGGACGAATCAAGGAAAGCTTGTCGAATATGCTGGGTTTTGCGAGATCCTTGGACCAATATAATGTTGAAAAATTAACAAAAGTTTTGAGGAAATGATTATTTTGACGACAAATTTTTTGATTTTTCAATATTTTATTGATCCAAGGATCTCGCAAAACTCCGGATATTCGTCAAGTTTTCTTTCTTCCGTTCGCAAATCCTTCGTGAAAAATATATATTGAGTTAGTGCCGTACCTATAAAAAAAATAATTTAAAGTCGGATTTAACCAATATCCTTAAGAATAAAAATGATGATCAAAAGACCAAGTACGCTGGGATAGGCGTTTATTATTTTACTGGTTCTGCAATCCCTTTTGTGTTAAGCTATACGCGTTTTCGCTCTTCTAGTAGTTTGACCTATGTAAATCCTTGAACAAACTGTGACATTAGTGAACTAATCTCACAAGTGAGATTAGGACTTGTGCACTTTACAATTAGCATATTTTCGTAAAAAACCTTATTAATTAATTGCAACTTTACATGAACTAACTCAGTCAGAATGAGAAACATATGATTTAATAAACTTTATGAAAATAATTTGCCACAGCTTAAATTAAAAGTTCACATTTTAGTTCAAATAAACAATCCACAGAATTCGGTTTTATGATCTAATCATTTTACGGAAAAAACAATATTCAGCCGCATTTGGAAACCTGACCCAGAATAGGTTCTCTTGTCCTAATTTTAATTTTTAATGAAACTTTTTTCTCCAAGCAGACAACCTGGGAAATTCTTCACAGAGAATATTTCTTTCATTAAAAACAATGTTTGCTTCATCCTATATCACAGAAATAATGAATTTTATTCTAACAAATTTTTTCCTTACTGTAGAATTTGAGGAGCATTAGCGATGTTTAATTAATTTTTTTTAGTTTTTTCATGAATCTGTTACAATTACTAATTTTCTCAAATTCAAGAAAATGACTAATTTTCAATATTTGAATAGCCTTAGAAATCCTTTTTTGTAGATGCATGCCAACTTTTTGGATTAATTTTTCAGGAAAAAGTTCGCAATGATCAAGGTCTCCGATCCTCTAAATAGATGACATTATTAAGTTTTGAATTTGTTTAAAATACTTTCATATCAGGTTTTCTTTCAATGACAGAATGTTTCAGACAGGAAGGGTACGTCTTTGCTCGGAGGACGTTCACAGTTAGTAATCTCACCTATGTACATGAAAAGATGGTACACTCTTAACTGTGCACGCCTAATTTGAAATAATCAAATTTCATCATTAAAATAATAAAGTCTTATCGTTTAAGGTTAGACATCCTGATTGAGAGGGCACCAGTGTAAAAGTTACGAGTGCCTCACTTGTGAATGCAGACGTGTTCACATCTTTTAGATTAAATGTGCACATTGGTAAGGTACCATCCGTGCACCTCTAAATTTCAACGTGTGCAATTGAGATTATCCCATCTGTGCATGTAGACTTTTTAAGCAAGATATTTTATCTATTCAAGTTAGACATGCTTCTAAATTTTAACCTGCACAGTTCGAAGTGTCCCAGCTGTAAATATAGACATGTATAGTATGTTATAGTATGTTACATGTATGTATAGTATGTATAGTTTTAAGTTAGGCTTGCCGGTTGGGAGGGTACCATATGTGCACCTCTAAAATTCAACGTGCACAGTTGGAAATGTCCCCTCTGCGTACAGGTTTAAAAATATACAGAAAATTCTAGATATAATAAAATATTATATTCACCAAGAGAATTGAGGATAACCGTCGAAGATAAGATAAAGGTATGAACAATTCTCATACTTTCTGCTTAACCAAACTGCTGGTTAGTATATTAACGAAGAATTTGGTTAACAACGTACTTAACGAATATTCGAGGTCTTCTATGTTTTCTAATACATAGACGATATCTTATCAGACATAAACATCAGGCAGATACTACTGATATGTTTACATTTTTTTAGACAATGTTAAGCAAAAAATTAATTACTTTGAAAAATTATCGTCATGCCAACCAGAGGAAACAATGATTGATGTATTAACGGAGAATTTGATAAAAAATCTAACTTATGAATATTCCAGTACTCCTTTAATTTTTTTATTGACCTTTGATTATAATTTTTAGTAGCACTAATTGCACGCCCACAAAGCGCACGTTCATGTCTCCAGATTTTTATTTCTTAATATTAAAAGCATGAACAATTAAAAAATTAACAATAGATTAAATTCTTGCACGATGATTTATTTTGATAAAAAGAGATATTTCGCGTTTCAATCGTGTAAAAAATGACGAATTTGGCCGACGTTTTGTGAACATTGCAGTTTACTTCCTCAGGGCTGAACTGAAGCCCTAAAGAAGTTACGAGCAATGTCCACGAGATGTCGACAAAATTCGTAGTTTTTTACACGATTAAAACCCGAAATATCTCTTTTTATCCATTAAAAAATTTATTATAACAAATCTTTGAATATAAGGAGTTTTCAATTTTTTGAAAATTTTGATAACATACAGTATTTATTATAATTGCATTTATAAATTGATAGTCAGATAGCAAAAAAAAATTCCGTAAAGATTTCCTGAAACTCTTAATGTAAGGTTATGAATATTCCATTTAGAAGTTACGGCAAGGTTTAATCAGCCAAGAAAATGTACGCTTGTCAAGGAAATATTGCACGGCAAGTTTCAGGAATGTTTGAAAGATTTACACAACTTTAGTCGATGCGCAGTAGCGTTCTAAGGCACTTACGGTTGCGCCGTAATATTCCAGGGCACTTAGGGCTGTGCAGTAATTTTCTCACCCCCCCCCTTATAATGCCTATGTAGATGTGTGGCGTGTTTTCTTCACATTTATATGAAGAATAACTTAGATTTTAAAAATTATTAATTTTGTAGTGCTACCCTGTTCTAGGGGGACCAAAAAACTACTGCACAGACACAGGTACCCTATAATACTAGTTCCATCGATTTAGATTACGTGAATCTGTCCCTTATCTCTCAATGGAAAATTCCCAATCTTACATGGCTAGTATCAGGAAATTGTCAAGGAGTTTTTTGTATTAGACTGAGAAAAAAATACTTCTGAATCAATGAAAAATTGGTATGAAGCACCAAACGGTGCTTTCGCGCTCGTGCAAATGCATATACTACCAATTCAAAATTTCATGCTATTGTTTCTTATTTTCTTAATTCGAATAAAATATTAATAAATTATTACAAAAAAGATTAGCCAAAAAAGATTATAATTAATCTACCGAAAAAAACTAATTTTCAACAAACTATGTCAGATTTAAACCAAATTTCATTTCTGCCAAATTGTTGGATTTCAAAGAAAAATAGACAACTAAACAGTTTAGTTATCATTTGAAAAAAATGATTAAAAATTAATTTTTAAGATGAGGGTCAAACTATCAACATAGCAATCGAATTTTCTATAATAATTAGGTATTTCCTAAAAATGCAAGAATTCAAGTTAAATCCAAAAGAATTTTAACCAGTTTGAAATAATTAAAAAAAATTAAAAATGCGTAGATTTTAGTTTTAAAAATTCATTGATTTCTAATTTCAAATCTCTTGAAATATTTGAAACATTGCGAAATACCTCACTTTTTTGAACAAATTCTTTAAAATTGACTGAAATATTATTGCATTATTTCTGACAGAAAAAGATTTGAAACGTTGAAAAACATCATTGTCGGTTTCATATTTTCTTGCATAAAAATATAAAAAGCTTCAGATTTTCTGTAAATTTGCCAATTTTCGACTTGGTCGAGAAAATACTGTACTGTTACGACTGATTGGTGATTTGTGCACTTTTTCTGCATATTGTGTCTTTAAATAAGCACTTGGAAACTATCAAAACAAACACACGAGACATGATTTGTTTTGTGCTGTCACTGAAAATTGTTATGAAACATAACCTCGCAAATAAAACAAGATAATTTCCATCGCGAAAATATACGAGATCGTCCCCAAATGAGCGGACCCCACTCATTTTTGCGCTGCAGGCGCTACTGAATTGCATCTTTGCAGCTTCGAAAAATTATAGAACCAATATAGGGCTCTATAGAGTCTATAGTCACTTAATTTTAAGTCACAGGGCGTAAAATTAGGTTTTCTTGCTTAGAACTTCCGTGAGTAGAACTCTTTGAGTTCTCCCAGAAGACGAATAAAGCTACAAACTGACAATCACCTACTTACAGAATACCAGAATGAAATATCAAATCTAGAAAAATATCTACTTCTAGGAAAGGGGTCAAGAAAGATCCATTTAGTGAACACGAAAAAACATTTTTAATATTTCTCTCACAGGCAAAATCAATAAATAAAAATATATTTCAATTGGTACACATGCATGAAGAATTCAGTCTTGAGAAATAAATTTCGCGTGGCTGCTTACACTATAAAGAAGAAAAAAATCAGCAACTTCGAATCACCGACATCTCGAGCACTACTAAGTAGGAAGTTACTAGAGGACACAGCACCTAGATGCAAGAGGGGGCCACTATAGAAGCAAAATAGGGTGACTGGGGTCCGCGTGGACCCCACGCGTGCCACGTAGGGTTAAGAAACTAAATTTTCCTCTAATTAATTTCTTTAATTTGTTTAAAAATTAATAACATTAAATACGGGAACTCAAATTTCGTTTACAACTTGGTCCACCGTATCACTGTTGACTGCATCTATGACAAATCATTATGGCGGCCGACCAATAAAATGCGAGAAATCAAAAATGGCTCTTTCGAAAATATCTTTTTTCAAACTTCGGTGTATTACGGGTTGCAAAATGGGGCTACTTCTTATACTCACAATAACACTATGGCTACAATAATCTTGTCCTTACTCTCTCTCTCTCTCTCTCCCTCTCTCTCTCTCTCTCTCTCTCTCTCTCTCTCTATATATATATATATATATATATATATAAACCTGCAGATCGAAAGTACAAGGTCACTCATGTATTTTACATGGACGATCTTAAGATCTATGCTAAAAACAGAGTGCAACTGCATCTAGCTCTGGGGATTGTCGTACGATATACTAAGGGAATTGGAATGGACTTTGGGTTAGACAAATGCGCCAAGGTTTATTTGAAGCGAGGAAAACTTAATGGCATCCCTGAAGATCCTGAGCTCGTTGATAGAAGCGC
>NC_046662.1:12601287-12602294 GCF_010883055.1 Belonocnema kinseyi | reverse complement strand
AAGGACAACGCAGGATTTCGCCGGGAGCGGGTGATAATCTGTAAAATTACACCCACTCCCAGCGAATTCGCGGTAAAATTTCAGCGATAAAATTTCAGAGATAGGTGGTTACAGTCTGTAACGGAATCAATGCGACAATCCAGCAAAAGCCTCGTGCACTCTAAGAACACGGAGCGACCCAAAGACTACCGCCTTCTGCATTTTTCCCGCAAATGTTTTAGCATATTGTTGACACGCAGGGATGCCATTAGCGAGGCCATTATTTAGGCCATTAGCGAGTGAAAGCTTAGCACCTCCAAGAGCGCCGATGATAAGGAGGATGAGTTTAATAGAATATTCGACAATTGACTCGATTTCCCTAGGAGCATTTAGAGGAGCGATATTAAGGTTAATGCTGTAAGAGTGACAGATATGGTAATGAATCACTCTTAGTGCCGCATTGTGCCTTTGAATGTAGGTCGTTGCCGCGTTAGTTGGACAACTAAATAGTATATGAGCTAAATTCTCGGGGTGTGCATGGCACGCCCTGCAGCTATCATCAGGAATGTCTTGCTCAAAATGTGGCGACGGTATGTTAAGGTGGAAATGACACCGTCTTGGCATGCAAAAATAAAACCCTCCGTACCAGACTTGAATCCGGGCGATTTAAGGAAAGCAAACGTTAGCTCACAAGACATTGACTGATCCTTCACATTTCTGTGGAAGTTACCGTGCATCTTCTTATCGAGGAGCTGTTCAAGAAAGTTTTTCTCTTGTGCTTTCAGTATCCGGGCTTTTAGGAGTGAGTACTCGAGATAGATAAGATTTGATGCATTTTGCTCACCCCTAATACTGCAGTTTAGTCCGAGTGTTTCAGCAGCCTCCTCCGCTGCTTTGTACAGAAACGCTACTTTGCCCACTTCTTTGTGATTCCTGACCATTTTAAGAAGAGGGTCTCTTCCATTTGCAACTCTATGTGCTGTACCCAGAATAATGCTGTTGTGAAGACATTCAAGACTCAATATTCC
>NC_046662.1:12572944-12601187 GCF_010883055.1 Belonocnema kinseyi | reverse complement strand
CTGACACCCCGTGCCGCATCTAGACTTATAATATTTTTGAATTTATTGTTTCTACGGATTCGTAAGAGATTATTGTCATTGGTTGAAATGTCTTGTTAGTGTTTTTCTCCAGATTTAATTGACGCGTACTAGATGGGAATGCGCCTTTTTAAACCCGTCTATAAACCGCTAAAGAGCCATTTTTTACAGCGCGAATTGCCGTCTAATACTAGTCTACTCAGTCTAGTACTGTAGGAGGATCTCGAGGCCCTCTAATCTAGTTGATCGAATTTCTCTTTCTATCGCAAGAAATTATACGTACATGTTAAATCGTTTTGAAAACGATCGACTGCACTTCTCTTTCTATCTCATATATTGCCCATATTCTTCTGACACATGAGATAGAAAGAGTTAGGTGCAGTTGAACCTTTTCGAAACGGTCGAAGATCTGCGTATAAATTCATGTTTAAAAAAGAGAGATACAACACAAAATTTCATGATAATAGGCCAATTTTACGTAATTTCTTTACACCATATTGGACATGCCATTTTTTGTTTTCGAATTCTGATGCCAGATTTGGATTCAGAGACCCAAATAACTTTAATAGACCAGTTTAAAAAAAATGTTTATAAAAATAGTATAAATCTATCTATTTTACATGGCGCATATTGCGTCGGCCGCCAAAAGGCGTTCCGTCCATTTTCAAAGCTGTCAAACACATGAACCGGAATGACCGTAACCCGGACTGACCGATACACCAATTACAGAGCACGTTTGTCGAGAAGGGACTTTTTCGTCTTCCCGAATGTGCTCTGTGGTTTGTGTTCCGGTCATTTCGGGTTACAGTAATGCCGGTTCATAGCGAGATATAATTTGTACGTGGACGCACGCTCTGTTCTCAAGTCAACATGTTTACTTATCAATAAATGGTGTTTTTATACTTTTGTTAACCAAAGTGGTATTTATTCTAACTACCTAAATCCACAGTGATAGGCCTGTGTAATATCTGGAATATTAAGATGGTAAAAAGACCATATTGGTGACCCTGAACACTTTGGAAACACGCACTTAACTTGGCGTCACTTGGCGTCACCAACTTTCAGACTGAATGGAGAGGGAATTGAATTTTGTAATGGATCTTTAACAAATGATAAAGGATACAGGGCCTACGATGGGAATTTTGTTGGATTTTATTTTGCCAATTTTGGAACTCCGCTAGAGTTTGTGAGGAGCGGCGCCATATGACGCTCTATAAACATACTCACAGGCCCAGCTGATTCAGTTTTGGAGAGCAACTTGTCACAAAAAATCATCATCTCTTCAAAAATTGTATTTTATTTAAAGGGACGCTTTCTATGTAACCGGTTTTTTATCGAAATTTATACTTGTACGATGGGATTGCATCGTGACGCATAAAACGACGCACCGTCAAGTCATGACGTTGTGCATTATTTCCTTCTTATATGAACCTAGGATCTTTTAACCGTAATATTTATATAATTGTCTCGCCAATTATAATCGGATTTTTCGAGAGTTCACATACATATTTTTTTAAATTACTTTTGCGTCACTTGTACATTAGTTGTGTACAACAAACTGTCTCCCAACTTAAATTATATTTGTTCGTGGTATGCTTAACTTAAATAATATTTTTGTTTCGTAAAGTTGCGAATACACACTTGCTCTGAGTGTCAATAGTTGAAAATTATATATAAAAAATGTCTTGTTCGGTATGTTTATAACCATTCAATATGTAACGTATCTAAGCTGTTATAGATATAAAAATGTATAGTTCGCTTTTTAAAGTATTTCCCCCATTGTTTGATGATATGGATTTTATAATGGAGTAGTCGTGGGAAACGAACCACATATTTCTCAGTTAAAATGCGGAAATTGTTTCGGCAATCAGTCACATATTTCCACAAAGAGTCCTGGTACAGTTAAATAAACTTTAAAGTAAAATCCATATCTATCACAATGTCCAAACAAGAAACATTTTCACCACTCTCCGAATATATTTATTTCAGCATGAAATTTATATACCAATTAAAACTTTTTAAGCCATCTATTATCTTAATCTTGGTAGACTAATGTGTTGTCAATGAAGGGAATGAGAATTTTATTTTCTATTTCATCTGTTATAAATAGTCAAAAAGGCCTCTCGTCCCCGCATGCAATTTTATGCTAATCGACAATACCGCTGTTCCTTTCAACCTTTTAACAGGGTACACAATATTTATTGTAATAATAATTGTCGCCTTTTAAATTAACTGTTAAGAGAGGAACTAATTATAACACTGGGGCCCTTTTTCCAAAATAATTAATAGATGTCTCAATTTATCTAACCGGTATGTGCATTTTTCTAAAAAGTTCCATACAATAGTAAAAAATTTTAAAAATTTTTATAATTAATGACACATTTACTTTTGCATCTCTCTGTGTACCTGTGTTTTAATAGTTTTTACAACACTCAAAATAACGGTCTTTTCGGACTATACAGCATTGTTTTAACTAGCGTAACTGGTCCTGTCGTGTCAAATGATCCCCCGCGCCCCGGTTAAAACTCGTTGTGGTAAATCGCACACAAGAACGATGCCGGATAACCACAATTCGCATAATTTAGGGGGAAACGCGAACATCGGGGAAAATTCGCGTGGCGGTAACGAGGTCCCGGGATGGGTCCAAGAAAATGGAATCCTAAAGACCCAAGTGCAGAAGCTTACAACGAAGTTCGCTAAACTTTTAGAATTACTGGAAAAAAATATTCAGAAAAACGCGGAACATGTAGTTCCGTCCCCCAACATTCGAAGCACGAATCATAACATCGACAGAACAGGGCCTTTGGTTAGTGGCTCATCAGACCTCACTCCAAAACCCAATATACACGACATAAAGAGCCTGTCTTTCTGGGAGCATGACCCAGAAGCATGGTTCGCGTTGCTTGAAACACAGTTTCTCTGCTGCGGTATATTGAGGGATGAGGACAAGATGATAAATATTTTTAACAATTTGGATGCCGAGACGATGCGCGGTATAAGTAGCACTTTAAAAAATTTTAGCCCTTTCGGAAAGTACGAAAAATTAGAAAAGGCTCTGTTGAAAGAATATTTCAAAACGGCTGAGCAAAAGCTAGACAGGCTTTTTAAGCACTCGGAGATGGGACATGGGAAGCCGTCCACGTTCCTACAAGATTTGTTCGAGCTAGCAGCGAGTTCAGTCCCACGCAACACGATAATAACAATCTGGAAGGAACGTTAGCCAACCGATATCCGAGTCATCATCAACGACGAGATCGATGAGAACAAAACTCGTGAAACGCACTCACAAAGTCCACGAGATCGTAATTAGGAGCGCGAAACGTATTAGCGCCCATTCCGATACTCCGAAGCCAACAGAGCCCGAGCCAGCAGCGGGCGTGTTCGAGCTTCTCGCGCAAATGGCCAACGCTATCGGTAAGACATGGCATAAATGGAGTGGTAATAATCCGAGAGAAACAGCACCGCGCATCAGTTCCCGTAGCAAATAAGGCAGGAATTTTCCAAGCGTCGGTTCTGAAAATGAAAAGTTAGAGGTGACGTACGCATGGCTATGCTGGTACCACCATAAATTTGGGGAAACAGCGTACAAATGCTACGGGCCTTGCTAAATGAAGGAACATCTGCGCCTTTCAAGTAAAATCGCGAGCGCGGGAAAACCCAAAAACTTGAAAAATAAGTAAACCTACTGTTTTGGAGGCGGGCAGTAGGGTTCAGAACTCTGTACGGCTCCACATCAAACACAAAAATTCTGGTCAATTGTTTTTTGTAGACACGGGCGCAGAGGTATCACTAATACCTACTGCCGCGAATTGCACTGGAAAGCCTATGGGGCTTCAGCTGTATGCAGCGAACAACACGCTGATAAATACTTATGGCATTTCACGCTGAGAGCTGCTAATCGGGTTACCAAAACCCATTACTTGGAATTTCATTATAGCGGACGTTCCTCACCCCATTCTAGGAGGTGATGCCCTAAACATCACCACCTCCTACCAGACTTGAAATTCCAGAGACTCGGATCCCCCGCTAGCTCAGAGAGCAAGCAGGCTAGCTTGAGTTTTGGGTTGTATTTGTATTTATTAAAAGAAGTTCCTAGGGCTAAATAGCCCTCTAAGGAACAAGATAATACAAGGTCATTACAAATATGTGCAAGCACTGATCGGTAGAGTATTTGATTAATCTTATAATTGAGTATAGAAACTAAATAAAATAAATAAATTTATGTGGTCAACCTAATAATACGCATTAAATTACGCATGAGATTATTTTATATTAAGTAAGATTAAGTGATTAATTAGTAGCTCATGTGCATGTTGACGTAAAAATAAATAGAGAAAAACTGTGTGAATAAGAAACAAAAATTTACAAAAGTTAGAGAACAAAATAAGGATTTTCAAAGTTGTGATATTCGAGAATTAAATACAAGAGATTATCAATAAGTAATTTCAAGAGTTGGTTTCGAGGTATTGTACAAATATTTAAAAAAAAGGTTTTTAAAATGATACTGGGAATGTGCATTTCTAATATCGTTTGGTATTTTATTTCATGACCGGGCACCTCTCACTATAAATGATCGTTGAAGCTGACATGTTCTGTTTATGTCTTTTACGAAGCTTAGACTGTGCTGGAAGGTCTCTGTCAACAAATTGGAAAAGGTTAAATAGATATTCAGGAGCTTTCTTTTGAAAAAGAGTTTAGAGGAAATTACCCTTAAAGAATTGTCTTCTCTTGGTAACATTAAGCGGACCAGCCTTAAGTCTGTACGGAGTTATGTGTTCGCATTCAGGCGAATTGTAAATAAAACGGATACAGGCATTTAGCGCACGCTCGAGCTTTAAATTTAAATCGTCGGTCAAATCATCATATGCTAAACCACCGTAGTCAAATTGAGGCAAGATTAAACTCTTTACCAGAAGTATCCGGGCGGAGGTAGGTAAAGATTCCTTATTCCTATATATATATATAGCTGATGTAGAATTCTGTATTTTTTCCATGAGATACTTTGTGCATGTTCCTTCCATGACAAGGTACGGTTAAAGAAATATCCTAGATCATTAACCACTTCCGTAAAAGGTATAGTGCGATTCTCGATACAAAGGGGTGGAAATGATGCCAGAGTTACCAGCGACGGAGAAGAAGTGAGTCCACCATCAATAGCCTCAGTTTTGTCCGGGTTAAAAGTAGGTCCATTCTTCCAGGCCTAGAGTATAACGTGATCGATTTCCTCCTGGATTAGAACAAGTAATCTACTTAGTGAGGAAATGGTTCCGGATAAGTAAACTTTAAAATCGTCAGCATATTTCTGGTAGCTGCAATGTTAAAGTTCACTTCCAAGGTCAGATGTGAACAAATTGAAAAGCAACAGCGCCATAATGGAGCCCTGAGGAACCCCACACTTGACTTCCGACCAGTCAGTAAACCCACTACTATTATTAGTAATTCTGTGAGACCCATGATTAAAATACGATTTAAACCATTTGCTGACAGAGTTTGCCCGAAAACCTGATTGCATTCGGGTCAGTGGCCTTAGATTTTTCTCGAAATTGGGCAAGTTGCATGTGAACAATTTTTTCAAGTGGTTTAGACAGTGCACATAAAATATAAATAGGCCGGAAGTCTTCTGGAGAATGAGGTTTTAAAATTTTGCGACCCGGGCACATAACAGCCTTTTTCCAGATGTCTGGGAAGATACCGACTTAAAGGGAAGCATTATAAATATGCAATAGAATAGAAAAGATATTTGGGAGGGCAAGTTTAATCATTTTGATTGATATACCATCAGTTCCAGTAGAATTCGATTGAATTTAAAGTGTTTTTTCTAAAAGTAATTCAGGTGAGATGTCATCGAAAATAACGTCATAGTCAGTAAATGTTGAATTAAGAAGCATAGTGGAAGATGATGATGGTAAGTCTGGGACGGGGAATGTAAAAAAAAGTCTTAAAAGGGTCCTCAGGCGGAAAATTACTATCAATAGATTTTTGCTTGGGAGGGATTAGGAGTAGACGTCTAAGGAGATGCCAAATGTCCTCTTTTTTGTCTCTATGTGCAATCTCATTATAATTATATTGATTGAACGCATCTCTAATCTTAGTTTAAACTAAGTTCCTGAGTTTACGAAATTGGGCTAGTATTGTACTGCTTTGTGTTCTTTTTGCAAGTCGGCGTTTGCCATCACGTTCCCTCATCAGATTTTTTATTTCGGATGTGCTCCAGGGGCAGCTTTACTGAAGTTTTTAAGAAAGTGTAGTGGAAAAAATTTGTTAAATGCGGTTACTAGGTAGTTAGTCAGAGCGTCGATTTTATTATTTATAATTGTATCTAGTAATATTTTTTCCCAATCATACGTCATTAGATGTTCGTGGAATAAATGTTCGTCAATTTTAGAGAGATTTCGCACCAGTCGTTGGTTTGTTTTTGTATTTGTACTGTAGGAACATTCAAATGTAATATTAATCAAGTCGTGGTTAGAGAGAAAAGGGATAGTATGTTGTTCGTAGGAGAAAACCTTATCAATATCATCTACAATCATTAAGTCAAGACGAGTACTGGAGCGATCAATATGGTTAGTAGAATCATGAGGTACAATCGAGAGCCCTGAAGAGTACACTAACGATGTTAGATATTTCGAATAATTGGAAGTGAGATTTAAGTTAGTGTTAAAATCTCTGATAAGGATAATGCAACTAAATTTAGGGATAAGTGAAAAAATCACCGTTTCAAACTCCGTGCCATATGAGACATTGGGTGGCTTATTAAATACTCCCACTAAAGCACTATCGGAAGTTGATTTTACTTCAACAAAGACAAATTTGGTCGTGGGATAAGTAACCACTGGACTCACACTAACCACAGTTCCGCACATACTATTATGCAAAAAAAGACAAACTCCACCACCCCTTCTCTCGTCCCTGGCTCTTCGAAAGACCGAATAGTTGCCATTGTCACGAGACTAGAATGTATATTAGGACTTAACCAGGACTCAGAGTCAGCTATTATATTGTACGAACATATACTGAAAAAATGCTTGAATTCTATAAAATGTGCCAAGAGACACTGGGTGTTCACATTACAAATGTTTAAGGTATCCATGAATATATTAAGAGAAACCTTTTATAGAAAAACAATTCAAAAATAGGAAGCTTATGCAGCACGCAGAAAAATTGACTGAAACAGAGAACCATTATCAACACACTCCAAACTAAGAGATTACAATTCAAATTATAAAATTGGTAATGAATACAAGTAATAAAGATACTAGAGGGATAATAAACCATGTCTGTAACAATTAAGTCTAATAATATACAATAGTTATCAAAAAGACCAAGATAAAGATTTCAAGCTATTAAGAGTTTAAATATCAGATAAAGTTTGCTCTCAGAACTTCAAATAGCCAAACAGTATTGATATCACACCATTGTGTGCGTGGCCATTCCGCAGATAGCGTAATTCCTATTGGAATTGTTCTCTGTGTTGAAGCATTGAAAGTTGAATCCTAGGCGTACCATCATCCTTCCGACAAAAGAACTTCCCTCCTGCAATCCAAAAATATTTGATCTTCTTTTGTCTCCTTATCTCCAGTGCAGAAGTATAGATCCTTCGGTTAAAAGGCGTCAAAGCCTCACGAATGAAAATGAGACTTTTCTCATTATCTGGCTAGCCAAGATTGGTCAGTCTCGTACACTTCTCCTCTGTTCAATGAACTTATCCCTTGCTAATGATTTACTGAATTTAGCAATTATGGTAGGTGCAAGCAGTGGATTAGATTTTGGTGATTTACGAATGTGAGAAACATTCAGAATCTCATCTTTAGCACAGGGAGCAATGAGTGCCTTGGCTACCGATTCGCGGACCGATGGAAGATCCTCATTCTGCTTAACAGGTATCCCGCGAATCTTAAGGGTGGATTGCAACGCAGCTTGCTCCTCGTAATTGCGGGAAGCTTCAAATGAGGCGACCTTCAATTTCAAAGAGTTTGTCTCTGTTTAAATCTTAGAGACATCTGCCGTATTACTTGTAGTTGAATTTTCAAGCAGATTGATTTTTCCGAGCATTCTCAGAAACATCTGACTTTATTTTCTGTACCTTAGTATTAATCGAATGAGCACGGGTTTAAACCAACGCCCAAGCAAGTAAATGCCATTAAAGAGTTCCCTAAACCGAACAACGTTAATGAATTGCGAAGGTTTTTAGGGATGGTAAACTTTTACCCAAAATGTATACCACACGCGGCGATCACGCAAGGGCCTTTACACGCGTTTCTAAGCAACGATAAAAAAAAGACAAAACCCCAATCGTATGGACAACGGAAGCTGAGGAAGCTTTCCAAAAATGTATAGATGAACTAGCGGATATTACGTTCATTTCCTTCCCGGGTGAAAAAGCGGAAATCCGTCTAGTATCAGACGCGTCCGACACCGCAAGGGGGGCGGCCTTGGAATATTTATTGATCACAAACCCCTGTAGTATGCCATGGTGCAGGACTGCGAAAAATTGCCAAAAGTCCGCCAACGTCAATTGACGTTCATCGCGTAATACAACGCGTAAATCCTCCACATGCCGGAAAAAGACAATATAGTCGCGGATGCCTTATCGCGGATCGACGCGTTCTGCACTCCAACGATTTTCGATCGTGTGACATTATCACTGGCCCCAATAACCCCCTTAAACTGAAGAAGTTGACGGTGGGAGAGGGCCACGTCCCTTTTTACTGCGACATCCAGGAATAGACTACACTGCCGTGCAAAAGTTTTAGGCTGCCTCTTTTTTATGGCTGAATAAATTCTCTTAATTTTAATTATACCAGAGCTATGGTAAACAAAATTCTCTTTAAAAGTTTATGGTTTTTAAAATTCTGTATAAAATAAGCCCAGGCTGAAACCAATTTGTCTAGTTTTGAAGTAGATATTGCAAAATAGTGTAAATTTCAATGTTTTCTTAAAGTTTCAATAACATCAAGAATAATTAACATTTTTCAATATTCTTGGTTTTATTTTATAGCTATTTTTTCATTGTATCACAGCAGCTTACGAGTATAAATTGCTAAAAATTTCTTTTCGAATTCCAAGAACTTGAAGTTGTAATAAAAAGGTTGAAAAAATTTCAAAACATCTTATCTGTAGGCAAATAAAAATAAAAGAAAATAAATATATTTTTTAAGGAAATTACATAGAAATTCCATGAATATATGTTTCATATATTTTACAAAAATATTTTTGTTACCAAAAATAATATTGCAATTTTTCTAACTTTTTTGTTACAACTTCAAGTTCTTCGAATTCAAAAAGGAAATTCTTATGACTTATACTCATAAGATGTTATGATGCGGTGAAAAAGCTTCAAAATGAGCCCAAGAAGATTGAAAAATGTTGACCATTTCGGAAGTTATTGAAAATTAAAGGAAAAATTAAAATTTACACTATTTTTGCAATTTCTCCTTAAAAAGTAGACAAATTGGCTTCATCTTGGGCTTCTTTTATACAGAATACGCGGTGGTAGGAGGCTATTCCCCTGAAGGAAGCATCAGCTGCAACAGTAGCACGGTCATTTTACGATAATTGGATATCGCGTTATGGCGCACCGACTTGATTAAGCACTGACCAGGGATCGCAATTTGAATCCCAGTTGTTTGGTGCCCTACTCGACCACAAAAACTTGGTCAAACTCTTCGTTTTTAAGGACTTAGCGACGTCTTCTCACGACGTTTTCCTACGAATTAAAGCCGTAAAACCCCGTAAACAGGGCCTCATAAGGTAATATTACAACACGAAAGCGGGAAAACGTTCGGGATCAACGTCTACGGGTCCCAAAAAACAGTAAACATCGAATTACTGAAACTCGCCTATTTCACACCCCCAAACCTAGACAATAACATATGTAGAACAAGCGGATGACCCGGAGAGCGGGGGAATAGAAACCGGGCGGTGTATTGAACCGGGTACGCACCAAGCACCAACTTATTTTGACGTCAAGAAAAATCCATCAGGTGAATTTGTAACCACAAAAGCACAGGTACATGAGCGAACTAAACAAGGTCCCTCGAAAAAGAAACTATATTCGGAAATTGTAAATTCTAATAATGCAGACGAAAACTCGTCGACATCTGCAGATAAGTTTAGCGAACACAAACGTAGTAGGTTCATACCGAGCACCCTACGACGAAGTAAGCCTTAGCAGGTACAAGCACAAGAAATTATTGTAGAAATAGGTAGCGTTAGAGCATTACCCAATGCCTACAAGAAGCACTTGACCCGATGAGTCATCTCCGGGAACTATGTTTAATACTAATTTGATTCATTTGAGATCCCAAAAAGAATTTTAATGTTATTTCAAGCAAGTACGAGGGTATCCGAAACTCTACACACAATTCTTTATATAATGTAAGCTCTCGAGCATTGTGCAATTTTAATACAAAAATGCAAGTAGGACTGTCGATACCCCACATTCATATCCTTGTTTTATGCAGTAAACAAATTTTCCACTCTGGAACAGTACTTTATAAATCCAAAGACGTTTTGCAATTTCAAGTTTAAGTTAGTTGTTATTTTGCGAAGCTTTGTGTACATTGGCGTTATAGAGATTTAATTATGTATTCTTAGCTACACGAACTAGCTACTAAGACAAATCAGCCTGAAAGACTATGCTATATTTTTTATACAAACTTTATTATGTATCACTAACGACTTACATCAGCCGATAAGGCGAATTAGCCTCTACGATTATATTACATGCTACTCGTGTGTAAGTTTCTTTTTAAGCAATATATCGAAATTTTAAAGGATGTGAATTCTTGATAATTTTAAGTTCTTTATATTTTTAGAAGCGCATAAACTTGTAATATCGACGACTAGATAGGTACAAAACAATGACTTTCGCGTTACCATAATAATTAAAAATTTCTCATATACAACCACTCTTCCCAGAACACACATGTTGTGCAATCACTCTTTTAAATGTTAAAGAACTCGTAACATAATAAATGTATAACTCCTAATTGTCATTTGGAGGGGCGGAGTAATGTAGGCTCTCCCTACATGGTAGTATAGTTAGGAAGAGTGGGTAGGTAGACTCAGTGGGGCGAGTAGCGGTTGCGCTGAATTGAGCGACGCCTGCAGAGTCGTTCCCATTGCGAGATATAAGTTGTACGTGCATGCATGCTCTGTTGTCAAGTCATCATGTTTACTTACCAATAAATGGTGTTTGTATACTTTTGTTAACCACATTACCATTTATTCTAACTACCTAAATCCACAGTGATAGGCCTGTGTAAAATCTGGTACTATTAAGATGGTAAAAATCCCTTAATCTGTTTGACAACTTTGGAAATGAACGGAACGCCTTTTGGCGCAAACTTAAAAATTTTGAATACTTCGGCTGAGTTCGACTTAGTTCGTCGTGAGAATGACACTGTTCCCTTGGAAAGTTTCTCATTGGTCAAGGCTTCATTCCGGCCATTCCGAGATCCGGCCGTTCTGGTGCATGGACTGGAGGCCTAAAAGTGTAAGTCGTGCTAAAGGGTACCCAGCCAAGTTCAGCACTTTACTTTTTCTAAACAAACCTTTAGTGTCTGTCGATTCTGATAAAGACTTCTAAATTTGTAAACGAACAATATAAACAAACCTAAGTTCAGCCTATGTATCTTGCAAGTGTTTCCGTGACATGTCCTAGTTTTAAGCAACTGTCCTGGTGTCCTGGTTTTCTCTTGTAAACTATGAAAATGTCCTGGTTTTTACAGAACTAGATTTTTTTTAAGCTTATGATTTTCAACACCAATTGCGAATTGAAGGTTAATTGCGAGATCATTTTCTCTTTGCTAAAATACCAATAGAGCGATGAACGAAACCGACATTCAGTGAAAACTGTTTGCAACACATTTACCCCCATATTTGAAAGAAATTCAATTTACGTTTTTTGAAACGAAATGAAGTCGATGATCTTTAGTTTTAGAGCTTTCATGAGTGTCCTGGGTTTCGACCAAAACCATTTGGTAACCCTACTTAATTTATTTAAAAAGAGTGAGACTATTTGAACAATTAATACCGTGAGGGTATTAAAATTTCGGTTTGAAATTTTTTCAATGAACCTAGACGCAGGGATTTTTGGTTTCCTATATTAAAATATTAACGACTAAAAATCATTACAAACAATTTTTAAATGCTAAGAGCTAAAATTTTTATTTGAAATTTTGACGACAGATGCTGACTATTATTATTGGATTTATTAATTGATATAAATAAAATCACACACGTTTTTGGCATTTTTTAACTTAAAAGCTTCTTCTCTTTGGCCAAATATAATTCTTAAGAATACGTGATTTCGGTGAAGAAAAATCTCATTAATAAAATAAGGCTAAGACTGTGAGTTTGTTTATAACAATGTTAAAAACAGCTATAATTGTTGATTGGCAACTCAATTGTCAGGATATTATTCTTCAGATGAAAATAAATACCACTGTAGAAAAGAAAAATTTTATTTTTGCATTACTGCGATATAAGTGTATTTGTTTAAAACAATTAGATTATATAAAATTGCATTATTCGAACGAAATAGAAACTCGAATAAACCAGAGAAATGTGTCCTAATACATTTTGAATAATTTCCCAATATTTTAGCGTAATATATTTCGCATTATAATTATAAAGCCGCCGAATATAATAACACGTAAAAATTGTGCATTGACAGATTGTCATATGATTTAAAAAATATGTAGCTTCAACATGCAAGGCTTTCCAGAAAAATAATAGCTTTGAACTTGTTCCTAAAAATTTTATGGTTCATAAGATGAAGAATCATTCTTTCTCTTTATACCTGAGGCAAGGCAACGAATAAATATCACGCGATTGCTGAGTAATTATAAAAATAATTTTCAGGTGGAATAAAATTTAGTGTGAAGTTCAAAGTACGAGATACGTCGTATTTACGTTTGTTTACTCACGAATCGAGCAATCTTTATTTTATACATTTGGTAATAAAACATGATAAAACTAATTTTGTTTAAAGTACCCCGCACTAAATGTATGGGAAAATGGCTTTCGGTGGATTTAGCTGAAACTTTGTAATTTTTAAGGTTATAAGTGCCCGATGAAATATCCGTAAAAAAAATCCAAGAAAATGGACAGTTTTAGCGCTATGCGGCGCTAAGCGCTCAAGATCAGTGAATAAAACGAATTACAACAGATTTTGTTACAAAAGCGATGTCAACATAGAAATCACGGTTCAGATCGTGGTCTGTCATATTTTCGCCTACACCGTTGACTCATATAGCGCGCTTCTCAAAACGATCAAACGCTAAGCGCCCAAGATTTAAACTTGACTAATTCATCACTTTTTTAAAGGCAGAAATGGTACCCAAAGTAACATTAGTAACTAGTGCGTACATTCCGATAATTACAGTGTACCCTTCGCAAGAGTGCCGAACGCTAAGCATCCATGATCAGCGAATAGAACCAATCCCAGTAGCTTTTGCGAAATATTAAAATATTTTCTGGCTCTTGATTCGGGTTCGCTTGTTCATCTCTATTAGCAGCGTCTAGAATCCTTTGTAGCAAGGAAGTTTGAGATCAGCATTCGCTCATTATTTCCATCGACGACGGTATGTTTGTCTGTTATTTCTTTTGTGAAAAGCCTTTGAAAAAGTGATTTCTTAATCAAGTTCAAATCTTCTGCGCTTAGCGTTTGCCCGTTCTGAGAAGCGCGCTATATGAGTCAACCGTGTTGACTCATATTGTCATTGGTTTGGCTAAACATGTTACTGACCACTTCTTGATGCGTGTTTCGTATACAGACATCGCTTGTGTCGCTAAAGCTACTAGGATTGGTTCTATTCGCTGATCATGGGCGCTTAGCGTTCGGCCCTCTGGCGAAGAGTAAACTGTTATTATCGATGTGCGCACCAGTTACTAATGTTACTTTGGATACCATTTCTGTCTTTAAAAAAGTAATTACTTAGTCAAGTTCAAATCTTGGGCGCTTAGCGTTTGATCGTTTCGAGAAGCGCGCAATATAACTCATTGGTTTGGCTAAACATATTACTGACTACTTTCTGATGCGTGATTCTTAGAGTGACATCGCTTTTTTCGCTAAAGTTACTAGGATTGGTTTTATTCGCTGATCTTGAGCGCTTAGCGTTCAACCCTCTTGCGAAGGGTAGAATGTTATTATCGGTATGTGCGCACTAGTTACTAATATTACCTTGGGTAGCATTTCTGCCTTTGAAGAAGTGATTAATTAGTCAAGTTGAAATCTTGGGCGCTTAGCGTTTGATCGTTTTGAGAAGCGCGCTATATGAGTCAACGGTGTAGGCGAAAATATGACAAACCACGATCTGAACCGTGATTTCTAAGTTGACATCCCTTTTGTAACAAAATCTGTTGTAATTCGTTTTATTCACTGATCTTGAGCGCTTAGCGCTGCATAGCGCTAAAACTGTCCATTTTTAAATATTGTTTTATGGATATTTCATCCGGCACTTATAACCTTAAAAATTGCAAAGTTTCAGCTAAATCCACCGAAAGCAATTTTCCCATATATTTAGTGCGGGGTCCTTTAGTTAGTAAATATAGATTTTTTCTGAGTGTAAACGCCTATCCATGCAATCAATTGAACTAGAAAAAAATTAATTTCTGACTACTATTAAAAAATTACTATATAAAAATGACTAAAAATTTCTGTATACAAAATAAAAAACTATGTCTGCTTTTACTATGAAATAAATAAGTGAACCTTGTTAATCATGTAAATAATGTGTAAAATTCATAAATATTTTTCAATATTTCTCTTATATAATTTTACAAAACTTAAAAAAAATTTTAATTGAAAATATATTAATTCTGTTCAATATTATCTTCTCCGTTTATATATAAAAAAGAAATTATAAATTTGCATAATTATCATATAAATAATTCTTCATATATACTCAGTGAAAGATGGCTTTACTAAATGAAAAATGAAGCAATCCATTTTCATTTAGTCAATAACTTCAGGATATTAGTGAATTAAAAAGTTTTTTTCTGCTTTCAACAAATAGATCAGTATTAAGAATACATGTAAACAGCGAAAATGCAGCATATCTGGGTGTTTTGATTAAGAAATGTGAGGAGATCGAGACCATCTTATTATTTAACTTTCTTTGAAGTGTAGATGTTTTGTCTAAGAAAAAATTTTCATTTGGTCATTTGGTCCGTATGACCAAAAACATTTTTTTAACCTAGTGACTGACAATCTTTAGAGCTCACCGTCATGAGTTAAAATACTTCAATATGCGGTAATTTAACCTAGTTTTTTAGACACTGATTTGTGTTAAAAATATTTAATAAAATCTTGGTAACATGAGATTAGTATTAGTTTTGGATGTTAATTTTATTTGTCTATATGGTCTAAATCAATATTATTAAAATATTGATTAGTTTCAAGATTATGAAAAAATGCTTTTTAGCTTCTCTGGGGTATGTGCCCAGGTCGTTTAGATTGGCGGTCCGATGCTCTACTAACTGAGCTACGAAGAAACGAGAATATTTTATTCACAAATTCCTTACTGGCTGAATTTCAACGTCCTTCCTTATACTAGTAAGATTGTTCTTTTTAATCATGAATTCATATTTTATTATTGATCTAGGTTTTTTGACCAGGAAAATTAATAAATAGTTTTAGATGTTAATTTTCTTTGTCTACATAGTCTAAAGCAATATTATTAAAATATTTATTTATCTTGACATTGCAAAAAAATGCTCTTTAGCTCCGCTGATACATGAGAACAGGTCCTTCTAATTGCCGGTCTGATGCTTTACCAACTGAGCTACAATCGTAAGATTAATCAATATTTTATATCTATATTGAGATTGACGCATTCTACATTCGCGTAACCCTGTATAACATCAAATGCACCTCACACCAAAACATCTTTGAGAAGCAAATTATCGCGAGTGCGTTTATTGTAGCAACAAGTCTTACAGAACGCCCAAGGTTAGAGCATCGATGGCTTACAGTTGAAACTATTGTCAACATTCGAATTTATTTTAAAGTTCTCTCTTTATTGGCCACTACCTCCACTGTACCCATATGTCTAGAACTTGGGGAAAGCTTAGCTGAATAGTAATGGTGTATTTACGCGCCTGTTTACTGGTCGCCAGGCAGCAGAAATATCATAGGAGTAGGAGAGACAGAGGCCGGAAAATTGATAGAAAAGTACTATCTATCCTTTTTACGCTTATGACTTTTCTGCTGGATGGCGACCAGTGCTAAAACTTATGGATTCCCCTAGTTCCATGTGCAACCTATATGGGACCATTAAACTTGGTCTCTAAATTAGAAATCTACACTTTGGACAGTGGCAATAATTTATGGCGGACCCCTACTATACCGACGGAAGGTAATCTTGACATCAACTTTCCTGACTGATGGTAATATAAACTCTTACTTTATCTGATGAAGGCTATATAGATGCTCACTTCACTGGATAAAAGCAACCTAGATTCCTACTTTACTGACTGAAGGTATTCGAGATTCCTACTTTACCTATTGACAGCAATATGGAGTTTTACTTTATCGACTAAACAACCTAGATCAATCATTTGCATATATCTTTTTTAGGCCCGGCAGATTGGAAGACCAAATCTGCCGAAGGAGACACTTGTATCTGATTCGAAGAGCCTCCTCTACTGATGTTATATTCTGAATGCGCCTCATGCATGTCCAGGTATGCATAGGTCTCTCCAGCATCAAGGTGTCTGATAAAGCTCATATTGATCTAGAACGAACCTAAATGTCATGTTCGTCATCCATACATCTTCCCAGGATCCTTTTAAATCTCGCAGCCCATTGTTTTTTGCCTAAATTATTATTATTATTATTATTATTATTATTATAAGAAAGTAAAAGAGCGATTGTAATCACTTATAGTTACTTAAATTGAATGATTGTCCATGGTCAAATTACCCGCACATTTTCCCAGGATTACGGAATTTCTGTAACGCAGACGATTCCAGGAGCCCTGCACGTCCATTGAAGCTGACGATTGGCAGACTAACCATCAACGCGAACCACTCGTGTCTTCCACCTCTGTAAGTTGTTTAATAAATAGAAAAATTACATGGAATTATGGACTTGTCATCGACTTTTCCCTTGCTGAGCGTCCTCAATTCCCCACTTTCCATCAATTGCAGCCGATTTTCGGGCAGTTGGCCACAAATTGGTGCCCAATACCTTAACCCACATTTGCTACAAATTCAAAATACATGTGTAAAATTTTGTTGCATAAAGATCGTAGAATAAGAAGTGTGCGAAATTCTGACAGGTGAAAAAAAACCTTTGATGTGAAGAATTTTAGAGATGTCTTACATTGAATAAGAAGAAAAGTTGCGAAGTAAAACCAAACTTTAAAAAGAAAATAGATAGAATCGGGAAGAAAAATGACAGGTTAGATAAAGAAGAAAGAAGTAAGGACAGTGGTTCAGATGCTCACTGGGCATAACCACTTGAGCTACCATATGCAAAAAATGGGGCATAATCCCTTCACAGAGTGCCGGAGATGCGGCAGGGATGATGAAACTTCTTTGCATGTGCTATAACAGTGACCAGCGTCAGCTAGGCTCAGGCATCAAACCCCGGGGTTCTATTTCATGGAACCTCAGGAAGCTACAATGTTGTCAGTTATTGACATACCGGGCATCATCAAGAGGTCTGGGATCAACTAATAACAGCGATGGTTTAGGATGTGGCACAATAGGCTTGAGAGCTTAAGTGGCAGGGGAGCTCTATAGGGCTCCCCGCTCTTCTTAAAAGTAACTTACTAACTAAGTAGCTACATTCCTCTTGTAGCATCATAACATAAGACATAAATGAAAATGACTTTTTTTTAATCCGCAGGTTACTCTGACACTTTGCCGCGATGGAGGTCACATGCGATGTCACACATAGAGCACACCATGTGCGGGAATAGTAGCGGTTTACGTAGGATCTGCGAGTCATGCGCATAGAATTTTTAGAATAGAAAATTTAAAAAATACGCTACATTTTTTAAATTTTGGTTGGTAATGTCTGATTAATAAACTTATCCTTAATTTTGGGGACCTTTAGAAGTGTATCAAATGCAAACTCGATCGGACAAATCCTTCAAAAGTTAGCGTGGCTACAACATCATTGTACTTTTTTATAAAAATGGATTCCATCATATTTCTTTTGTAGTTAATAAATTCTTTTGCTAAAATATAGATGTCTTCAGAACAAAAATGATTATTAAAATACTAAGTACGTTGGAATAGGCCTTTATTATTTTGACCGTTCTACAAGACCTTTTGTGTTAAGCTATTCGCGTTCTCAGTCTTCTACTAGTTTGACCTATGTAAATCATTGAACAAACTTCACATTTTACATTTACATTTTATAGGCTCAAAGAAAAAATAAAATTTTTGCACTTTGTCTTTCATTTACCATTTATAATTTTTGCGCATTTTACAATTAGCATATGTTCTTAAAAAACCTTATTGATTCACTGAAACTTCATGCATTTAAGATCATATTGTTAGAGCCACATCATGAAACAACAGCTAATCACTGATATATTAGAGGATTGGTTATTTACTATAATATCAATTAACTAGGACAAGATGAGAAACATAAGATTTGATAAACTATTCTGTCCTACTGCTCGCATGCAAAGGTTCTTGTTGTCAGGAAAAGTGTATCTTCGAATTTCAAATTGCCGGAGAGGATTAATGACCGGAATAAGCCGAAGAAGTCCTCGTTCTGCAAGTGGAGATCTAAGTGTGAGTGAAGAAAGATGTCTCATGTCTGAAGATTTGTCCGTACCATGAAGAGTAGGCTCTGCAGGAGAAAAAGATCTGACCGCGATACGAAGAGTTTACTTAGCAGGAGAAGAAGGCCCGCCCGGAGAATAAGCTCTATCAAAAATGGAAGATCTACCGTACCGAGGAACGCCGGGAATGGGTTGGCCATTAGGTAAACATTCAAAAAGTGAACTTAACTCTGCAACACAAAATAGTCTAGTAGGAATTTTATTTTTCTAGATTATATGTGCACTTTGGTAAGGTACCATCGGTGCATCTCTAAATTTCAACGTGTGCATAGTTGGGATTATCCATCTATGCATGTAAACATGTCTAACAAGATAATTGATTAATTTAAGTTAGACGTGCCCATTGGAAGGGTACCATATGTGCACCTCTAAAATTAAATATGCACAGTTAGGAGTGTTCCATCTCTAAATGTAGATATGTATATTTAAATATTTTATCGTGTTCAGTTGAGTGTGTCCGTTGGGAGTGTACCATATGTGTATGCAGACGTATCTGGCAAGACATTTGATCTTATAAGGTCCGACGTGTAAGCACTAATTCTGATTCACGTATAGGTTTAAAAAATATACAGAAAACTAGAGATATAATAAAATATTATATTCACAAATAGAGCTAAGGATATCTGCCAAAGATAAGATGATGGTATTAAGAATTCTCATATTTTTTATTCAGACAAACTGCTGGTTAGTATAATAACGAAGATTTTGGTTAACAATGTACTCAAGGAATATTCGAGAGTTTCTCTGTATTATATAATATAGACAATAATATGAGTCGTTGATATGCATTTACAGGTTAGGGCAAGGTTCGATCAGCCTAGAAAATCTCCGCATATCAGACTATATTGCACGATGAGTTTTAGGAATATTTCAAAGATTTATACAACTTCAGTCGATGCGCAGTAGCGTTCGAGGACACTTAGGCTGCGGAGTAGAGTTCTAGGGCTTATGGCAGCGCAGTAGTTTTTAAACTCCCAATAAGATCCATGTAAATGTGTGAAATAATTGTTTTTAATATTTTTAGAAAGAAAATTTAGATGTACAAAAATTGTTAATTTTTTCTCGCTGTTCGAGGAAAACCAAAAAAATATTGCCCAACCGCAGGTGCCATAGAATACTAGTACGCATCGATTGAGATTATATAAATTTTCCCTTATCTCTTAATGAAAAATTCCAAATTTTAGATTACTAATCTGAGGAAATTTTTGCGGAGATGTTTGTACTGTCTGCGGAGAACCAACGTTTTTGTTTGCCTAGCTCCAGGCCAGATTATCTGGTCAGCTAAATAGATCTCACTTAAATCTAATTATTCTCTTCTAGAAGAGCTCGATAGAATTTTTCCCTTAAAAATCACAAGGGAAGGGAAGAAGTTTAATGTTGAAAATCAATTTATCTTCTTTTGAACCATATTTTTTTATTAGTCTAGTGAAGATAATAACAAATGTTGAAATTAACAAAATATATAAATATTGTAAGTGGCACAGAAATGATAATTAAGTTACGAAGTCAAAATTCCGTCCGAATTGGTTGAGAAAAAACTGTATTTATTTTAATTACTCGAAAAATTTTTTTTTACCTTGACCAGACAAGACTGTCAAGGTGACAAGAAATATGGCAAGGAAAAGAAGTTTGGTGATCGTACGTAGAACTTTTTTTATCCGAGAATAGCTGATCAGCCCCAGTTCTTGACCAGACCAGACCTTCAAGAATAAACGGTCTCGATAATGTCAGGCCTGGGTTAGAATAGCGCCACATCTGGGCCAGATTAGCTCTTCCGGACTATACAGTTTAGATAAATTCAGACGCAGGCTGAAAGAAAAATTTGGTCTTGTTCAATACTGCGATATAATGTATTTGTTGTTAACAGTTGTTTATATCAATAGAAATTTTAGTTTAAGGACTATCTATTTTGACATGATATTTTTTGAATAAAAAGAAATAATCTCGCAAAAATTAAATTTTTTTGTTAATAACCTGTGCAGAAACAAATTCTGCAACATTAAAATAACAACCGCCTTAAAGTTTAGATGCCATTGAAACTGCTTATGTTGAATTAAATATTTTATTGCGATTCAGGGAATCGGTTCAAAATATATAAGGGCTCGTCTATGTGAGTCACTTAAGTTTGTATTTTGTTAAAATAACTCAAGTTTATTAATTTTTAATTTAGAATGTAATGGAGAACAGGTCTGTAGAGCCCTATCTAAAATAAAATTAGTAAGATTGCATTATTTATGAAAAATAAATACTGAAATAAACCAGAGAAACGTGGCCTATTACATTTTGAATCATATCCCAAAATTTCAGTCCAATATTTTTATTTTTACATTCTCATAATTAATGATTAAGAAAGTATTAGAAACGTTAAAAATTCCCCACCTCAGTTTTTAAAGGGTCACCACGTGTCGAGACCTCCTGAAGCCGAAAATCAAGTTTAATAAGTTTGAGAATTTTCACTACTTTTAGATACCATTTATTTCAAGGCTTGAAAATCAGAGTTTCAGCATTTATAAGATTTTTTAAATCAATTGAAAACAAAAAATTAAGTCAAACAATACGCAAACTCTTTTTTATTTTGATTTATGTAATGATTGTATTTTCTCAAACTTTCACATTTCACTGAGACTGAAAACGCGTTTCTTTTTTGTGGTGTAAACATTTTTGTTCCCTGCAGAAGACAACGATTTTATATTTGCGAAAAATCACAAAGTAATGCCGAAATATACCAGATATGTTTTAGAATATCACAGTTATCGCAATAAAGTACTGGGGAACCGACAATTAATGGGACGTACGAACAGGGCTCAGGTAGACGTCTTATAAACGTCTAATGGATCAGCTTGTTTTGTTAAAATGACCGACACGGTTAGTGCTTCTTTACCCACACTTTTGCGGGGTGACGCTTATTACTTACTTTTACATTGGGACCAAAAAATGAAAGAGTTAAAAGCGGCAAAGTTCTATTAATGGGAAAAGTTGTACACACTAGAACCGCGATTTAGTTTCCCCCGGTTTAGTTCTTTCTAGAATTGCGAGCCCATGTACTTTCTTAGGGGGCAGCGCGAGAGCAGTTGCTTCTGTCACCAGGGAAGGGCTGCAGTGCATGATTACTTAATTGAGTATATTGCGCAACCTTAGGATATAGTTAAGTTGGAAACGGTTCAGGCCGCCCTGCCTGTTTACGTTTTGATTCCGTGCTTTACTTCCAAGGCTATTTGCAAGCAACCACTGACCTGGGAAAGGAACCGAGAGTTGGATGTACTTGAAAATATATACAGGTCTCTTATGGGAGTGAGCGTGGTATCGGAAGAACGAAGCGGTAAATGCGGGTAAACATTATATGCAAGCGCGTCACATCGATATTTCACTGCATATATAGTTAAAAATTGATCACAAGGACAACCGCGGGACTTCACGGGAGAGGGTGCCATTCTAAAAAATTACACCAGCTCCCGACGAATTCACGGTAAAATTTCAGCTGTAACCACGTCTTACGAAAGTAACATAGCTTGTTAAAGTCTCAAATACCTTTAGGCCAAGAAGCGATACAAGGACGACCGCCTTAAGAATTTTCCCCGCATATGTCTTAGCATTTCGTTCACACGCAGGGATGATTTTCAAGCTATTAGTCCGTGAAAGCATGGCACATCCAAGAAAAACATTAATCAGGAGATCTCGCTTGATACAATATTCCATGTGTGACCGTCGCAACTCCCTTATAAGGTCTTCATACTTCCTCTTTATATTATTTTTAGCTACGATGTTTTTGTCAAGTTGCGTCATAAATTCGATATGAAGTTGCAGTTTATGGGGTACAACTACTTATTTTCGACGATTGACTCTATTAACCAAGCAATGTTTGGTGGAGCGGTATTAAGCCTAACAACATAAGAGTGATAGATATGGTATTAAAGTACTCTCAGTGCCGGTTTGTGCCTTTTAATGTACGTCGTTCTCGCATGAATTGGACAACAAGATAATATGTGTCCTCTATGCGCGGGGTGTGCCAGAAACACACTGCAGCTATAAACCCTCAGATAAAAAGTTGACTTGAAATAAAAGAATCGTCCCCTTGCCTGTTTTGTTTCGAATCGCGTGAAAATCGTTTTTACGCAAATGGAGTTATTTGTCTGCAAGATTACGTGAAGTTGGTCCAAAAGCATCCTTGCGACAGAAGAGAGAATTTCTCTAAAGGACCGAGAATGCCTTGGCTCAAAATGTAGTGACGATATGCTAAATGGAAATAACACCGTCCGGACACTCCAAAATGAAACCTTTTGTGAAAGACTTTATTCCGGTTGATTTATAGGAATGTAAACTTTAGCTCATAGAACATCGAATGATTCTTCACGCTTCTGTGCAATATGCTGAGTTTTCTCGATCCGGGCTTTAAGGAGTGGGTAGTCAAGACGAGTAATGTTTTATGCATTTTGATGACTCCTGATATTGAAGTCAGGGGCAAGTTCTTCAGCAGGCTCCTCCGTTGCTTTTTATAGAAACGCTTCTTTGGTCATTACTTCGTGTTTCCAGACCATTTTAAAAAGTTAGTCTCGTCAATCTACGACTACATGTGCTGTACCTAGAATAATCTTATTGTGAAGACATTTCAGATTCAGTACTCAGCGACTACCTTGACGGCGTGAAATTTAAAGGCGCGGAAAAGACGACTTAAGGTGCATGCTTTTATCCATGTGCATGACCTTTCGTGACCCCATATCCTGGGTTCTGAACTCCTATGTCGTCGATGGAATTACTTTAAATAAATAGAGTACAGCCTGGCAGCTACACCTGTCTATCTATTTCCATCCTTGAATTTATCCCTGATGTTCACAGTCACTTATCTTTCTCTGTCACTGACTCTATCCCTTGTGGACACATGGGCCTATCTTTTCTATCCATCTTGTTAATAAATGCCTATCATTATTTATCATTCACTATCCACGATCAAACAAAATTCTCTAACTTTATCAGTTGCTACAGTCCCAGTTCGAATACTGCAAAGGCGTCTGCAGACTCTCGAGTTGTGTACGGTGCGAATGATTTCACTTGTTTTCGACTTTTGAAGTCAGCAACCTATCAGGAACCAACCGGTTTTAAGTTATGTATGTACTTTAAGTAGCGCACGCTTAGCTAAAGATAAAGTTGGAGAATCCGAGGTTTCGTTTTGATAGAACGACTCGAATTTAAAAGGATAGGTCTGTCTTATATTTTAGAAAAGATAGACAAGGATTCAATTAAATAGGAAAATATGGATGGAGAATTATGACAACATTTTCTATTGACTAGTGGATAGAAAAGAATATAGGTGGATAAGCGGAGGATACATTTCGATAGAAAGATTGGGATTCAAGAAGGTGGGGCTGTCTTATATTTCAGAAAAGATAGAAAACGGCTCAATTATATAAAAAAATAGGGATCATTAAGATAAACGAAATTACAGATTGTCTAACGGATCGAAAAGGAAAGACGTGGATAAGTGTAGGATTCATATCGATAGAAAGACTGAGATTCGGGAGGATAGGGCTAAATTATATTTAAAAAAGATAGAAAAAGATTCGATTAGGTAAGAATATAGGGATTGAAAAAGATGACAAAATTTTATATGAAATAATGAATATAAAAGGATATAAGTGGCTAAGCGAAATATTCATGCCAATACAAAGACTGGGATTCAATAAGATAGGGTTATCTTAGATTTTAGATAAGATAGAAAAGGATTCAATTATATAAGAAGATTTGATAAACGTTATAAAAACAATTTGCCATAGTTTGGATTCAAATGTTTACATTTTAGTTTAACTAAACAATTCAAAAAATTCGGTGTTATAATTTAATCAATTTCGTTGACGTTTATCATTGCAAAATTCTTTCCAATTGCGTTACGGCTGCTTAATGGAGTCTCAGTGACTAATTCTCGGGTTAATTCAAAAACTGTGCCGCTGTTCATGTTTATGCCCACCCGTTTTCGATAACGATTAAATAATCCATTGACATATGTATTCTTTTCTATTATTGCAACAACGTCACCAGTAGTTGTTGTTAAAACTTTTTGTTCGTTGGCTGGCATGCAACTAACCATTTTACTTCCTACTGCACGCATGTAAAGGTTTTTGTTGTCAGGAAAAGTGAATCTTCGAATTTCAAATTGCCGGAGTGGATTAGTGTTGGGAATAAGCCGAAGAAATCCTCGGTCTGCAAGTGTAGATTTCAGTTTAAGTGCACCAAATTGCTTTCTGGCACACCTTGACCTGGCACTATGAGAATGCTCTGCAGAAGGATAAGAACTGACCGGTGCACGAAGAGCAGACTCTGCAGGAGGAAAAGACCTGACTGTGGCATGAAGAGTAGGCTCTGCAGGGGAAGAAGACTTGACCTTAGAATTATGTCTATCGAAAATGGAAAATCTAGTGGGCCGAGGAACGCCGGGAATGGGTTGGCCATCAGGTAAACATTCAAACTGTGAACTTAACTCTGCAACCAAAAACAAGGGAGTAAAGTTTGCATCACGCATGCACGAAATATGCCATATTTTACAGTGGTTTCCCTTGTACATTCGAGTTTTGACGACAAAACTAACCTGCTGCATTCGCAACGCCTTCCCTTACGAGTCTAATGTACTAAATTTTTATCAAGAGAAATTTCATATACGCATGCATTTAAAAATATTTTCATCATTCTTAAACAATTTTAAAAGTGCGTGCAACTACACCCCCCTCGTTACACAATGTACTATTTTGCGTAGTAGAAAACCTGGGAAACATTTTACAGAGAAACCCCAAGCTCGTTTATCTTAAAATTAGATTGAAGCGCTTAGAAAAATGTTTGAAAGATTTTGAAGGAAATTTTTCAAATTTTCCACATTACATAATTTTAGATAAATTAAGGAACATAATTCTTTTTAACCCTTCTTGTGAAATTTTGTTGTACAATTTTTTTTCATTTCATGTTTGTTTAAATAATTTACTTTCAAATTTGAGTCAGTTTAATAGATATTCATCAATTTTGAAATGATCTAAAAATATCGAAAACTTGTTAAGATTTTTTTTAAATTTTGTAGGGTTTTACGAAAATAAACAAAAATTAGGTTCCTAGGAATAATTAAAATAATTTTTTATTTCAAAAAATTAATTTTGAGACATGATCGCTTGAAAATTTAAAATGATTTTTATTTTAAAAAATAAACTTCAGAATTAATAAAAAAGGGTTTTAAACATAGCAAACGATTTCCTAAGATTTCAAAAAAGGGCGTTGAAGATTTTAAAACAAAATAATTTAATTCGATAAGATTAAAAAATTTAAAAAAATTTTAAATATCGTGTAAATTCAAGAAATCTTTATTAATATTGAAAAGATTCAAAACTAAGTAAAAATTTAGAAGATCTTTACAGAAGTAGATTTTTAAAGATGTCAAAAATAAATTTTAGGTGCTTTAAAGGAATCTCGAAATATTTCATACGAATAAACAAATTTTCATGAAATGCTTGGCAAAAGTTCGAACTTGGAAACATGTTGTAAGATTCTATACAATGAAAATAATTTCTTTGAAATATTCTAAATTCTTTTCTAGCACGTCAGGTTTTCAAGATATCCTAACCGAAAAGTACAAAAAACGCGTTTTTTAGCTGTTTTTGAGGTTATGTAACTGTACAAGAAAAATGGCTATCACAAAGCTAATATGAAATTTGAAAGTACTAATCTTCCCCTTTTAAATCTACTGGGACTTATTAGGATATCTTTATTTTTCACCAAAATATTGTAATTTGAAACTTTTTATTTGAGCGTTTTAACCCTGATGGTACGATATTTTTTCTTCAAAATATTATCTCAGGGGTTTTCGAGGGTGCCCTTTCTATTGCCGGTGTCAGTTTATTGTTATAACCCCTAGAAGATCCAATATGGCGGCCACAATTTAGGGCTTTAAAAAAGAACAAAGGATCTCGCACAAAATGCCAACAAAAAAGCGTACAGTCGTTTGGAACCAACCTTTGGACATTGATAAAACAATAAAAAATATGGAACCCGTGTCATTTCATTTCTACGGAAGCCGTTTTCTAGGGGTAGAGACCACCCATAACAAGCCACAAGCATGCTAACCCATCTGACTCTGGGAACAATAAGCTTAGTCGCATATTTTTCTTGGAATAATGAAGTTCCATGCCACAAGCTTGCTCCATGCTGAAATTTCCTTGCTGGAAGCTCTCCGGAACAACGGTCATTTTCAGGTGGCTTTGAGTGCGAGACTGTAAGGGCTACCTGGGTCTCCGACCTTTCCTTCCTACTTTCCATGTCCTTCTTTGGAGTACTGCCATCAGAATGAGATCGTTTTGGTGTCTCTGGCTTAGGAGCTGCCTAGCGCTGTAACTTAAGTTGCTGGCGATGGTACTTCCTTCTGGCAGCAGTGCTATACTTCCTTCTCTTGGAACCGCCTGCAGTCCCATCGTTCTCAGTGGCTATAGCTTCTGATCTGTGGCTATTTAAAACCTCACCTCCAGCCGTATCACTCGAAGTACTAGGAACCGCATAAGTTCCCTGCTGACTCGAAGGTGATTTACCACCTTCACTGATTTCCATCTTCTCGGGAGAAGATGAAGTGTTTACGGCAGGTGTCATAAAAGTCACTTGCTCATGCGTTTTATTGTGATTATTTTAATTTTAATTTTCGGATTTCCTTTTGTTCCCACGAGTAGCTCACTTCTTGGATTAGGAAGCTGTTTTGGGAGCCGAGTGCTAATCGATGTTCGCTGCTTAGTCGAATTCACACTGATACTTCCACCCTACTAACAATCAACTCCAACACATAAGGGTCAGTCTCGTTGTGGGTTCCAGGTCGTTGTTATCCACGGGATTTTTTAGGCCTTCTTACCACGACTAGGCCCGAACTCTTCTTCTCCTTATGCAGGGAAATTTAGTTCCCCGTCATAACGAGTAGACGTGCTTACGCGTCCCATAGAGGTGAAAGTAATAGATGTTATTAACCTAATCTTAAAATCCCATTAACAATATTTATTGTATTGTTATTTAACATTTTTTATATTAGGTTTAAAAAATAACGGACGTTGTCTAAATTAGAAAAAGGTCCTTGAAGATGAAGTATAACACCGGCCGACAAAATTCGACGAAATTCCACATCCATAGACCGGACCTGGTGTTCCCGGAGGAGTTTGATGCACTGAATCCGAATCCAAACTCAGAATTTCTCCATCAGAAAATTAAATTTTCAGATGATACTGAAATACGAGGGTGAATCAAATATTAACCGGAATTATTTTTTAATATTTATTTATTTATAAAACAATACAAAAATACTATTGATTATTTTTCTACCAGGTGTATACATATGAAACCGGTATTTTTTCAAGAAAAAAACACATTTATTTCAAGAGAATGATAACAAATATTTTATTCAAAGTATGCGC
>NC_046662.1:12563098-12572844 GCF_010883055.1 Belonocnema kinseyi | reverse complement strand
TCCTAATACATTACATTACAAGAACCTACACTGTGAGAGTGCTTGCGATTGGCTAAGAAAAGTATTTGTAAAATTCCGGTTTATATTTGATCCACCCTCGTACATGAAAAAATATCTGCGAGGTTCAACAATCAACTCTCACTTGATTTTTTAAGTGTAAAGTCTATTTTGTCATGTGATACGTCCAGGTGCCACTTTACATGTGTAGCATCCAAAAATTGCAAATAGCGGATATAGTTAGAGTCAAATTATAAACAGCAAGCTATCAAATTTCGCATAAAATAATATAAGACATGGATCGAACTCACATTTAATGTGTGCTGAATCAGAAAAATCTGCCGGATAGCTTTGGCGGAAAAAAATCTCCAATACTTACGCAAAACCATAAGGGGCAACATATTTGTACCATTGCGATAATCAGACCTAATATGCTATGCTGACAACATAATATCCATGCCAGGTAAATCCCAAATGCTGCTGAAAAGTTGAATCAAGAACAAAATAACCTGCAAGACCTAAGCCCCAGGAAGCATAACTCGAGATCGCAATAACCTGCAAGCCTTGGACCCCAGGAAGGTTAACCCGAGATCGCAGTAACCTGCAATTCTTAAACTAGCGGCTATTCCCTCTCCGACAGTCCTATTCAGGATAGTTGGCGAGAAATATTTCAGGTATTTGTCTCCAGCAGCTATTCCTTCTCCGACAGTCATCTTCAGAATAATTGGCGAAAAATATTTCCAGGTGTTTGTCTCCAGCGGATATTCTCTCTCCAACAGTCCGTTTCAGGATAGTTGGCGAGTCTTTTTACCCGACATAATTTTTATCGATAGCAGTTTATTCTGAAATAGTATTTCAGTCATTGATATCTTTTTCCTCATACGTGTGTTCTCTTAATATCTATAGACATTGCCTTTTCGTACTCCTTGTATCAATAAACTTGATAATTTTTGTTATCTCTGCGGAAATCACGAGATTGGAAAGGATTGATGACCGATCACTTACATTGTCAAGAAAAAAATCTTCGAATGTTACAATAAAGTTATGCACAACTATGATAAAAATTGGGTTCCAACATTTATTTGTAATTTTTGTCGCTGGCGTTTGAATCACTGGGAAAATATAAAAATAGAGATTGTTATTGAAGCAGTCATGTGGCGTGTGCCCAAAAGTCATGACAAAGACTGTTATTTTTGTGCTTGTAATATGTTAGGCTAATATAAAAAAGGTCAACCTCATTGTTTATCCAGATGTGCCCAGTGTCACGATATCAAGTAGAGGTCTCATTGAAAGATCTCGCAATCCTGTTATCCTACCGAGCTCACATCTTATGATTGTTAAGCCTGTTATTTATTGTTATGAGAGTAAAAAGAATGATGATGACGATGATAAATCTCATAATGGAAATCCTCAACTTTACAATCAAAATAATTTCGATGATCTCGTTCGCGATTTAAGTCTTCCTAAATACCAAGCTGAACTATTGGCTTTAAGACTCCACGAAAGAAATTTGTTACAAACTGAAATTAAAATTACTAGCTACAGAAATAGAGAAAGGGAATGTTTGCCATTTTTTGTATGGGAAATTCCGTTGTGTTTTGTAATGACATGAAAGGTCCAATTACTTTGTTTTGAATAGGAGAGTACAAACCAGAATACTGGTGGCTGGTTATCGATTTTTCCACTGAAAGTGTCAAAGCGGTGTTATTGCACAACGGAAATGAATATGCTGCAGTTCCGCTAGGTCATTATATCGCTTTCAAAGAATCATATGACAGTTGTAAGTACCTTTTGCAGAAATTCGACTACAAATCTCACAATTTGCATGTTTGCGTTGATTTCAAGATGATCAATATTTTGACTGACTTACATTCAGAAGATACCAAGAATCCATGTTTTCTCTTTCTTTCTCTTTCTGGGGGTTATCATGTTCACAAAAAAGTGGGTAGTGGTTTTTAAGGTAGAAGATTTTAGCTTTCTAATACCGTGCCCTGATTTGCAATAGAATAAAAATTCTCGATGTGTCAAATTCCTCCGGGTACATTAGGTCCGGTCTGTGAGTGTGAAAATGTGTCGGCCTGTGTTATCTATAAATAAGTAAAATAATATTGTAATGTAATTCTAAATGGTTTTTAAAATATTTTTGTAGTCATATAAATATTGAAGTTACCTAATTTAAAAACTACTTAAAATTCAACAAATTTAAACCTTTTTTTAATACAATAAGTAGTAGCAAATTATAAAAATGGCATAACACAACAATCTAAAATAATTAATTATTTGTTAAAAGTTTTTGAACACTTTAATTCGAATGAAAATTAATTTCTGAGAATTGAGAACAAGAAAATAATTACATAGGCCGACAAATTTTAAAGCCAGAGACCAGCATCCAGCCAGTCAAGGCAAGATTTATGATTGCCCATTCAGTTAAGGCAAGACTTCGGATTGTCCAGCTACGCAAGTAAGTATTTAATATTTTCCAGCCAATTAAGGCAAGACATTAGATTGCCCAGACAATCAAGGAAAGACTTTGAATTGCCCAGCCAATAAAGGCAAGACTTTGTATCGCCCAGCCAGCGAAGGTAAGACTTTGAATCGTCCAGTCAGTGAAGGCAAGACTTTGAATCGTCCAGCCAGTCAAGGCAAGACTTACGATTGCCCAGCCACTTAAGGCAAGACTTGGGATTGTCCAGCTACGCAAGGAAGTATTTAATATTTTCCAGCCAATTAAGGCAAGACTTTAGATTGCCCAGCCAATCAAGGAAAGACTTTGAATTGCCCAGCCAATAAAGGCAAGACTTTGTATCGCCGAGCCAGTGAAGGTAAGGCTTTGAATCGCCCAGTCAGTGAAGGCAAGACTTTGAATCGTCCAGCCAGTCAAGGCAAGACTCACGATTGTATGTCCCATAAAGGTGAAACTAATTGCTTGTTTTCTTATCGAAACATTCGCGCTTCATGTCAAACGATCGTTGAAGAGACTTTCGTTTATGACTAGTAGGGTCATTATCATTTCTTTGCAAAGACCAGCAATCGTCGGCCATCATTCTTACATTGCACCGACCTTGATAATGTTGCCCATTTCTTAACTGAATGCTCCAACATTTTCATAAATGCGGAAACGTAGATCTGATATTATTGAAACATTCTCCTTCGGTGATTAGGGCTTTCACAAATTGCTTCATTAACCCTAGTTTTATATGGAGTGGTGGCAATAATACTTTCTTTCTGTCAACAAGACTTTCATAAACAACGTTATACTGACCAACTATCCACTCTAATCTGTTTGGCTATTCCTTCGTTATCCAATGTTCATCCCTTGCACGACTGTCCCAAAGGCAAAGAAAACAAGGGTATTTAATGTTTCCTGATTGTAAACCTATTATAAGATTTATCATTTTGAAGTCCCCACAAATAAGCCAATTATCCACTTTGTATTTTATTTTTATCAGGAGTAATTGGAAAGTATCATAAGATTCTTTCAGTGTAGTTGAATGACGTACTGGAATTGCAGCGTACTTATTTCCATTATTTAATAGTACTGCTTTTAGACTTTCTGTAGATGAATTTATTAAAAGACGTCAATCCTCTGGCGCATATAAGTTTATTTTATATAAATTTATGAGTCCTTCGATATAATAACAATATACAATCCCACTGTCCATTGAAAAGTACTTGATAAACTTTTCTTCTCTATTTCTGTAAACAGTTACTCTACTGCCAGGTAACAATAGTTTCCTCCCTTTGAGTCTTGGTCAAAAAATTTAGGAATTTCATCATTTGAATCTTCCCAAGAAGAATCTTCAGTTGCATTACGATCGTCAGTATCCATTGATTCGTGAGTTGATCGGTCACTTTTGTTTTCAGAGTGATTTCTAATACCAATCTTGGCTGGTGTAACACTTTTTACATCAGAGTAAACGATCTTCTCCAAATACTTTTTGGAAAAGCTCCTGTTTTGCATAAGCAAAAGTAACAATCAGTATCCTGATCGTTAAGCTCACGCCAAACAGGTGGTTGAATAACAGTCTGCATCTTGGTAATTTCATCTTCCCAATTTGACAAATTTAATCTACAAGCATGACAAATTGAGGTTGGTACCCACGGTTTATCCAAAATTTTCATTGAAGTCCCATAACAGTTGAAGTATGACGTTTTTATCGAATCATTAATTGATCGACGGTATTTCTCCGTTTTATACTTCCCACAAACTTGACAAAATGTATTAACTTTCTTAGCGCAAGGAGTTCTTGAACTCATTTTTTTTTCTTACAATGAACAGTAACGTGGAAATTCTAAAACTCACTACATACAAAAATCACGATCGATACGAAATGTAACCGCTAGACAGGTTTCAAATTCAAAAAAAACTTTGTTACCTACGCATCCAACCGTTAGCCCGCCACTTAAACGTGATTTCTAACACAGAAAGATTTGTAGCAGAAAACGAATTTCATCACCTATACATAACACGTCATAAAAGCGTCGCCAGCTAGGGATCGAAGACTGTTTGCGCCGTAAAACGGCGCGCACATACAGCGAACGTGAACATTAGAATGCACACAGAGTGCGCAGTAGCATTCCGTGCACTCCATCTTCTTTTGTTTTATCAATGTGCCAAGTTTGGTTCCAAACGACTGCACGCTTTTTTGTTGGTATTTTGTGCGGGATCCTTTGTTCTTTTTTAAAGCCCTAAATTGTGGCCGCCATATTGGATCTTCTAGGAGTTATAACAAAAAACTGACACCGGCAATAGAAAGGGCACCCTCAAAAACCCCTGAGGTAATATTTTGAAGAAAAAATATCGTACCGTAAGCAATAGAGAATGCGTTGTATAAATCTAAACACTTTAGCGTTAATGGGTTAAAACGCTAAAATAAAAAATTTCAAATAACAACATTTTGGTGAAAAATAAAGATATCCGAATAAATTCAAGTAGGTTTGAAAGGGAAAGACTAGTACTTTCAAATTCCATATTAGCTTTTGTGGTAGACATTTTTCTTGTTCGGTTACATGACCTCAAAAACAGCTAAAAGAAACGTTTTTTGCACATTTAGGTCACGATATCTTGGAAACCTGACGTACAGGAGCAATTTTAAGTTTGGATTCGGATTCAGCGCATCAAAATCCTTAGGAAATGTTAGGTCTGGTCTCTGGCTTTAAAATTTGTCGGCCTGTGTAATTATTTTCTTGTTCTCAATTCTCAGAAATTAATTTTAACTCGAATTAAAGTGTTCAAAAACTTTTAACAAATAATTAATTATTTTAGATTGTTGTGTTATGCCATTATTATTATAATTTGGTACTACTTATTGTATTAAAAAAAGGTTTAAATTTGCTGAAATTTAAGTAGTATTTAAATTAGTTAACTTCAATATTTATATGACTACAAAAATATTAAAAAACCATTTAGAATTACATTAAAATATTATTTTACTTATTTATAGATAACACAGGCCGACACATTTTCACACTCACAGACCGGACCTGATGTACCCGGAGGAATTTGATGCGCTGAATCCGAATCTGAACTTAGAATTGCTTCATCACCCTAGGTTTCCGAGCTATCCTAATCTAAATTTGCAAAACCGCGGTTTTTTGCTATGTTTGAGCTTCTCTCACATCGAGAATTTTTATTCTATTGCAAATCTGGGCACGGTATCAGAAAGCTACAATCTTCTATCTTGAAAACCACTACCCACTTTTTTGTCAACATGATAACCCCCAAAAAGGTTGATCCAAGATCTTTGCAGACTTCCATTCTCGTGGCAGATTACGTGTAAGCTGACTACTCAAGCCTTTTTTTCTTTTGCGAACGATCACGTTTCGAGTTTATTGATCGATTGAGACTTTTTCGTTTATGGTAACTTCAGTTATAATTTCTCTTCAGCGACCAGTAATAGTCTGCCATCATTTTCTCATCCCAGCGACCTTGGTAATGTCGCTCTTCATCTTTAAAATTTTGGTGGAACCTTCCACATACCACCTCGCTAATTGCTTCGACGTTTTCGGGAAAGTAGTCTAAATGAGAAAATAAGCAATGTATTTTGCAGTTCATTACACAGCATAATTTGTTGAAGTTTGCTAACATAGTAGATACTATAGTTTTAATCTTTTAATCGCGATTAATCCCAGATTTCACAGATGCTTTCGAAATTCAACCAAGCATTTCTTTCATCAGGTATCATAGCTCAAAGAAAGAATAAAAATTTGTAGACTTTGTCTTTAATTTTGGATTTGCCATTTTTGCGGTCTATTACGTACTTGAACAATCGGATACTTTGTGAGCATACTTAAGTGGTATGGAATGCAACCAAGATCGGATATAGGTGAGTAAGATTAGCACTTGCGCATTTTACAATGAGGTAATGTTCGTAAAAAACCTTATTGATTTACTGAAACTTGGTGCATTTAAGAACTATTTATTAGAGCCTCATTTAGACCATATTACAGGATTGGTCATTTACTGTAATATCAACTAACTTAGCCAAGATGAGAAACATAAGAATGAATAAACTTGATAAAAATAATTTGCCACAGCTTGAATTAAAATTTCACATTTTAGTTTAACTAAGCAATCCACAGAATTCGGTTTTATGATTTAATCAAATTGCGGAAAAAACAATATTTAGCCGCATTTGAAAACCTGACCCAGAATAGGTTGTCTTGTCCCAATTGCTTTATCCTATAGCAAAGAAATAATGAATTTAATTCTAACAAATATTTTTCTGATTGTAGAATTTTAGGAGCATTAGCGACGTTCAATTAATTTTTTTTTAGTTTTCTCATCAATCTGTTACACTTACTAATTTTCTCAAATTAAAGAAAAATACTAAAGTTCAATATTTAGATAGCCTTAGAAATCCTTTTTTGTAGATGCATGCCAACTTTTTGGATTAGTTTTTAGGAAAAATTTCGAGATGGCCCATGTCTCCGATCTTCTAAATAGATAACATTCTTAAATTTTGAATCTGTTTAAAATACTTTCATATCAGTTTTTCTTCCAATGACAGATTGTTTCAGACACCATATGTGCACCTCTAAAATTCAACGTATACAGTTGGGAGTGTCCCATATTGTACATGCAGGCGCGTCAAGTAAGACCATTGTCCCTATTGATGTTATCAGGGTGTTTTAAGATTTCGATTACTTCTCTATGGTTTCTTGGAAATTTGTAGTGCGTTTTTGCAATGACTGTTGTTTTATTAAATAAAATGTTATGTCCTGTTTTAATATGATGATCAGCTAGTGCTGATTGCGTGAACTGTTTTAGCCTGACTTTACTCTCATGTTCCTTAATACGCTGGCTCATCACTCTCCCGGTTTCTTCAATATAGACTTACCCACAAGAACAAGGGATTTTATATACTCCTGGATCACTGAGGGGTGCCTTTTTATCTTTAGGATTATGTAGTGGTTGTCCTATTTTTGCAGGTAGTTTAAATATGGTTCGGATGTTGTGTTTGTTGAGAATTTTTCCTATTTGTTCTGTGACACCTTGGATGTAGGGTAGGCTGGTGGTCATTTTTCTCTCTCTTTCTTCCGTAGGTAGTGTTGACTTGCTTTTTTGAGTGTGTTTTCTTATAGCTAAATCGATTTGTTTGTTTATGTATTCGTTCTGTATTAGGATTTGTTTAAAGTTTTGTAATTCCTTTTGTAAGTTATTTTTATCTGTTATGGAGACCGATTGTTTTTAGATGGGTGATGGTGGGAGGAGGCATGTAGGTATCTGTTTGTATGAGTGGGTTTTCTGTAAACTTCATGTCCTAATGTGTTATCAGATGTCGCCAGATGAGAAATGTGTCATCAATGTAACGGAACCAGAATTCTGGTTTAAGTTTGGCTTGGTTGAAAATTTTAGTTTCTAGATTTTCCATAAAGATATTAGCTATTACAGGTGAGATTAGGGATCCCATTGCTGCCACTGAGGTGTGTTCGTAGAATTGATTATTGAACGAGACGTAAGTGTTATTGAGACAGTGTTCTATCGAGGTACGAGCTCGGAAGGGAAGTTTGTGAAAGATTCAATAATATCATTTGTATCCGAGATTAGTACTTTTGTAAAAAAAGATACTATGTCGAAACTCACTATGATGTCTTGGGTTGAATGTGAATCTGTTGTATCTTTTTGATAAAGTCAAATGAGTTTTGGACGTGAGTGATGGAGTTTCCTGTAAAAGGATTTAGTTTTTCAGCGAGGAAGCGTGCTAGGTTAGCTAGGTAAGTTGGTGAGTTTATTGCGCTGACGATCGGTCTGAGTGGAATGTTCTGTTGTGTTGCCTTTGTCTGTGGGTAATATTATTATTTTTTTTTTTTACTACACCATTAAGCCATTTACCTTTCGGGGTAGGCGTGACTCACTCGGTAGGGGAAAGGAGTAGTGTGTGGAAGGGATAGAGATTTTTCAGATTGATCCAGAATTCTCGTGCTATTTAAGTAAATAACACGTTCGTTCGGCAACACTGCTCCTACTCAGATTGCCAATCAATCTCTCTAGCAATCACGCCAAGCGAAGAACTTCACAAAGTCGTTATGTAAGGTTCGCCACTTGGGCCCATTAGTAGCCAAGGTCTTTGTTTCAGGCGTCATTCACTCTACTGACACTCTTTTTATTAACGATTTGCCGCCATACTTTCCTGTCCTGGCATACTTCTCTAGCTTCTTTTATGTCCATGCATTTTTTCATGCAGGCTCTCGTGTTTCTGTGACTTCTTATGTCTCTTCTGACTAGGGTCTCATTCACACATTCTAACCATTCTTTCCACGGTCTACCTCTGGGCACGCTGCCATTTACTTTACATTGATACACTTGTTTCGTTAGTCGTTCATTTGGCATTCTCTCAACATGTTCGAACCATCTTAACCGATTTCTTTCCCATGTGTCTACTAGCGTCTCTTCTGCACCACATTCTTTTAGAATTATCTCGTTACTTACTTTGTCCATCAGGGTCTTCCCGCATATTATGCGCATGAATCTCATGTCGATTGCGTTAATTTTACTCTTATCTTTTTCCTGACAAGTCCATGTCTCGCTACCGTATAGTACAGTCGGTACAAATATAGAATTATGTATTGCCATTTTAGCTCTATTTGAGATATTTTTACTTCTGATAAGGGGACCCGCTCTACCAATAACCTTCTTACTTTCATTTATTCGTCTATCTAATTCCCCATTTATCTTCCCGTCCCTAGTAAATAAGCTACCAAGGTATACGAACTTATCAACTTATTCAATTCTCTCATCATTTAATAAAATATTGCATAGTGTTTTCTCACTCTTTCCTTTGAACACCATAGTTTTTGTTTTATTTGCGTTAATTTTGAGGCCCATGCTCTTCATGCTTGCATCTTGTTTATTCAACATTCTTTGTAAGTCTTCGAGAGACTCTGCCATAACAACCTTATCATCTGCGAACACTAACCCACGTACCCTTACTGTTTCGAGATCTACACCCTCTTCGTCGAAGGGAGCCATTCTTAAATACATGTCCATAAATAATATAAATAACCATGAAGACATAGCGCATCCTTGTCTAACTCCTTGAATAGTGTCGAAACAGTCACTCAGTTTCCCATTCACTCTTACACTCACTTTGCTACCTGTATATATTGTTTTTATAGCTTGTAAGATCCATCCATTGACTCCATAGTCTTTCAGGACTTCCCAAAGTTTACTTCTATCTACCTTGTCAAAAGCTTTTTCTAGGTCAACAAATGCACAGAAAACTTTTTTTCCTACTCTCAAACTTTTT
>NC_046662.1:12553631-12562998 GCF_010883055.1 Belonocnema kinseyi | reverse complement strand
CATTATATACCATTTCCCCCCTACTATTTCTCATGTTGACAATTTCTGTACTTTTGTTTCCTTTCATTTTTTTATAAAGTAGTTTCCTACTTCCTTCAAAGTTGTTTTGTATTTTTATCTCTTCTTGTGCTGTAATTGTATCTTTACTTTCTTTAACTAATCGTTTAAGAATCCTGTTTTCGCGTCTATAATCATTTCTATGACTATTTCTTTCCTTATTGCTAAGATCCGCGATGTTCAAAGTTCTCTTGTACGCTTCTCTTTTTGCTTTTTGGGCAGCCTGAATTTCATCATTCCACCAACCATCACCCGAAATTCTTCCTACAACTGCATTACCACACACCTCGATCGTACATCTAACAAGGATATCCCGTAACATTGTCCAGGCGCCCTCTATATCTTTGTTTTTTATACGGTCCTCCCATGTTGCCCTATCTATGCTTTCGATTATCTTATTTTGGAAATCTATTCGCACATCCGGTTTCTGTAGGTAATCAATTTTCATTCGCGTTTGTTTTGCTTTCTTGGTTCTCTTTTTCGTCCATCCCCGATCTAAGTAAATTTTTGAGATCAGAAGGTAATGATCAGTATTGCATTCAGGACCCCTCACGACTCTTGTATCTTTGACTAACTCTCTTAGTCTTTCATCCGCAACAATAAAGCCAATTATACTGCGGCTATTTCCTTTAAACCAGGTGTAGATGTGGATCATTTTATGCTTAAACCAATTATTTGTAATAAACAGACCCCTTTCTAAGCATAGACCAACTAATTTATCTCCGTTATAGTTTGTTCTTGGATCCCCAAAATTACCTAATACTCTTTCTGTATTCTGATTTTGGATGCCCACCCAACCGTTCATGTCTCCTAGTAGAATTATTCTTTTCCCATGTTCGCAAATGTTTATTGTGTCATTTAAAGTGTCCCAGAAGGCGTCTCTTACTTCTCTAGGATCACTATCAACCGGCGCGTAGCACGCTATGATAAATAGTCTTCTGATTCTTACTTTCATTCTAGCCCACGGCAGTCTGGGAAACAAGAAAACCATCTTCTCCGAGATGCTGCTTTGCTCTTTCATTCAAAATCACACCTACTCCTTGTTTACCATGTGATTCACAGTCTGCTCCTGACCATATTTCAAATCCGCCTTTCATTACGCCGTTTTTTATGTCTTTAGTTTCGCATCCCTTTTTCTTTGTTTCGGGGACACATAAAATATCTAGTTTCTTCACGTCCATAGTTTCATGCAATTCTTTTACCTTGAGATCATTTACTCCCCTAGCAGTCTCCATTCGTCGCCTGAAACATGACCTTTAGATTTTCCGTGTGCATGCCTTTTGTCATTAAAAGTTCCAGTCCTTTCCGAGGCTATTTTGTAGTTTGTATTATTCATTATTTAGATTATGCGCCCAAATAACACCTTTATGCAATAAGTTTATTTTCTGAGTCGAAATCATGTCAAAGTTAAGTATCAAATCGTCATATGGTGGAGATTGTAGTGCTAACGTCAGTACCACCAAAAACTTCAGTTAATAAGGGAGGGTTGGGAGAGGGGGGGTGGTAGAACTGGAACCGAGAGAGTCGTCTTAATATCTTTATTTTAATTGAGTTCTTTAATTGCGGTTTTTCCTACTTTGTTAAGTTTGAGGAGGGATCTTGAGCTTGGTGAAAAATGTTGTCCGTCCTACGTCGTTTGTCATTCGCTTTTTCGGGTCGAAGGGTATATATTGTGGATTCTAAACTGCTGATTATTTCTTCTTTTGGGGTTTTCGATGGAGCTACAGCAAAAATATGTCCTTTAGATAAGGCTGAAATCATTTCATAGTTGAGAGGGTGGTCAGAGATGTTTTTTACTGTATTTGTTAGTTGAGTTTGCTTTACTAGAGGTAATTTGTCAAATTTTGTTTTTTGTTTTTGGGTAGAAAGCTCTTTAATCCTTGGAGTTGGTCAAACGATATGCGGTCTAATGTGGACTAAATGTCAAATCTGAGGGTATTTGGTAGGAAAAGGTGAAGTTTTAATAGTTTTTTAGAGGTAGTGTTAAAAAGAAATTTGGTATGCTGTATTCTTTCTTTCACGAGAAGCAAACTTGTATTATGCAGAATCGATTTGGATTTAGATGTTCCCAAATTATTTTTAAGATGTAAGAATTTTGGGACGATTTTGTTGTCCCTGCACCGTTTCAAAAAAGCTAAGGATGTCAGTAGCTTACTTTGAGAAGTCCTAAGCTTACTCAAGGTGTTGGTTTTAGTAAGAATACTCTCCCCTTAGAGTTCCTTAATAATAGATTTAATGCTTTCACGATGATTCATTTTATTAAAAAGAGATATTTTGGGTTTCACTCGTGTAAAAAACTACGAATTGTTTGTCGACGTTTCGTGAACATTGCAGTTCACTTCTTCAGGGTTGACCTGAAACTGAGGTATCAGGTCATGTTGTTCTTAGGTATACTCTCTACGATGCCTGTGATTGGCCAGAGCGCCAATCAAGTGTTGAAAATTGTTTGGAAGATTCAAACATTTATTAATTTTACCGTTTGCATACGCTCATGAATCACGTCACGTCCTGCATGCGGCCCAGTGGCATGCCTATACTCCGTTCACCGAGAGACTAACCTACAGGCGCTCATGTGTCCTATATTGAAGCAGGCACTCAATTTTTTATGACGTTCAGGGAGCGTGCGGTTCAATTTTTTTTCAATAGAAGCTTCCACAGCTGCGCAAATTAAACATAATTTGGTCCCCTTGTAGGTTATTCTCTCGGTGAATAGGGTATAGGTATGTATAGGTCGCTCTAGCGCCAAGGTGTAGTAAAGTGTTTTTTGTTACGAGCTCAGGGTCTTAAGGTATGATATTAAGTTTTCCTAGCTTCAAATTAACCTTCGAGCATTTTTTGACCCAAACATTATTCCAATCTCTTGATTTTATTTCTCGGCAATCCCATTAGCTAGATCTAGTTGATCTGCATTTCTATCATAGATTTTAAGATAATCCATGTAAAATATATGAGTTAATTCTTCTTTGGGAGATTGTATTTAAACGTTTCCGGTAGTCAATTCATGCCATTGAAAGGTAGCGTTGGTAGGATGTTGCGATATTGCAAAAACATCTATCGATGAGCAGCTTCTTGCGACATCCTGTCATGCCTTTCTCTGAGTCGCGTTGTTCGTACACTTCACGCCTCACAGGTCAGATTGTCCGAACAATCTTATTATTTAGGACAGCTGTATAGGTCTTATACAGCGTGTTTAGACAAGTAATTGGCCTATAATTCTTAGGGACAGCTAAGATGCTCATCTTCGGTAGAGGGCCTGTACCTTTTTCCACCAAACCACTCCGGAATAGGCTCTTTTGACTCCAGATATGAGGTGAAAATGTGGGTTAGATTTTGATGGGTTGAAAGAAACTTCTTCCACCCGAAAATCTTGATAACGTCTGGTCCGTATGGACCATCTGGTGATAGGTGGGTATTCATTGAGAAAAAATTGAATGTTAATATTTACCCTCGTCGTAAATCATCACTCTTCCTCTATTGAATGATGTCCACGGTTGGTCTCAGTATTACCTCTCTTTCTTAGTTGCCGGCTTATTCTGTCAGCGGTTGAAATGGCTTTTCGCTTATAGAAACCCTTATCAAAGGTCCTCGGTACTTTTGTTTACAGGTGTTGATGCGAAAACTGCTAGAGTTTTGGGTATATCTCGTATCACAGAGCATGTAGTCGCGCCATGTAACCTTACCCATGTGGAAATAATTCATGGCGCTATACCGTTCCAGCCTAGACCGCCACGAGTCTATACTGGCGCTATCTCGAGAAACTATGCTGGGGCGGTGCGCAAATGTAACACTCCAATCGACTAGCCGCTATCTGCACCAGCGGTACTGGCGCCAGAATAATTCCCGTCTGCCAGGAATTATTTCCACACAGGTATCGTTTAGAGGTTATACTGGTATCATATAACTCCAGCCGGTTATCCTTGAGTCGATCCGTCTACTATAAAAGTTTTGAAATTTTATGGACCTATCGCATTGATTCTGTCTTGATTGACTCCCCCCAACTCTAGGGTAATCGGCATTGTTGCAGTTTTGCCTATAAAAATATTTTACTGAATAATAAAACAGACTTAATTCAAATACGAAAATGTTTCTTCTTTCTGCTTTAATGATAGCATTAAGCCTTGAGGAATCTTTTCTTTTCACAGTAGTCTCCCCCTATATTTAAAAATCATTATGAACCCATAATGGCTTCCCTCATAAAATATCTTTGTAAATGAATGAAAAGCCAAATTATATCTGTTTTGAAAAAGGGAGAATGGGAAATTAAAAAAGTATTAAAACAATGAGACCCATTATAAACTGACTCCTCTTGTGTAATTACTAGTTACTTGTAACATTTGGATCCGACTTCTGAATATAAGTAATATTATATGCTACGTATATATTTTTTTAAAATGAATTAGGCCAAGGGAACCAAATATAGCTTGGGTTTTACAAACAATATGTTTAAAAATAAACTTATAATGAGAAATAAATTTCTTTAGAAAATGTTAGGTTGAGCCATTGGTAAGGAAAACATAAATTGAATATTTACAAAATAACTGTTTTTTCAGTTTGTAAACATTTTTTTATTAGGTATCATTTTGATCGGCCTTTAAGCCTAGGTTTCAAACACTGGTCAGTATAAAGAAAGCTTAAAAACTAACGTAGTGTAAAAAAGCGATGTTTTAAAATAATTCTGGACAAGAGAAATAATACAAAACTTACACACTATATGGTAGATGATCCAATGTACAATTTAACATAGATTAGTGAACAAATTTAATAATAGTTTTTTTTCATACTACTTATTGAATCAATTATTTTAAGCAAATTTCTGTAATTATAAACAATTTTTATTATTCAATTTCAAATACCACGAAATATTCATGTATTTCAAAAAATTGTAATTTTTGTTAGAAATAAGTTTTTCTTATTTGGAAATACTTTAAATTATTGTGTAAATCTAATAATTAAAGTAAATAAATCAATTCAAAGATTTGGTACGTTGGCAGGGAAAAGATTTTTTCCTCTATAAATGCTTCAAGTTTATGTAAGAAAAATTTGCAATAACTATTCTCATAAAAAATTAATAATAAACAGTTGTTAAAAAATGTTTTAAGCGACGTATTTTAATAAGCGATTTTTTAAGTTTGGATTACTCTAAATCATTTAAGATACCGATATCTTAGATGTTTTGAAAAATGATAAATTATTTTCCGGGCCAAAGTGGAACGCTGTGAATGTACAGCGTACGGACCTCCCGATTCAGCAAAAATGATTCCGGTGGATTAATGTCAGAATTCACGAAAATCGTTAGGATTCGCACGAATTCGTTTTTTGTTTTGTTCAAACGATTTCAAATGAATCCTGAATGGTACACCCCTTGCATACAAACATACAGACATACAGACAGGCAGATACCAAAAAATGTTATGATTTTCGGATTCTGTAAGTGCCGAAACGTGAAGATCCGTTAAAAGCTAGAAAGCGAAAATTTGGACGATTGCATTACACTTTCATAAATGAGAATGTAAAAAGAATAATCACAATAATTAATAAAGTACAAAATTTATCCTTTGTGACAAGAAACATATATAAATCTAAAAAATCCAAAGATACATTTTAAAAACAATTCTGTCTTTGATCATTATGTGTCTCGAAAAGATGAAGGCGAAATAATTGGTTGTGATTCAAGAAAAATGCGTTATAAAATAATTAAAACTTTAAATTGCATAATTGACTAAATGAAATGTAAAATTGAATTGAAACGCTTTACATCTATGCAAATCGCAGTCTTGTTACTAGTTATACCTAAATTATCCGAAAAAATAACATAATATTTTAGGATTTAAAAATATGCGTGAAAGAAATTTATACATCGAAATATTTGAACCTTCAATTTATTTTTTTTTCTTGAAAAATATTTTGTTTTAAAATAATTTCTAAAATTTCACTACCATTCTAAAATATGACAATAATTTTTTTTAACTTATTTATTTAGTATCATGAAAATTTCTTTATTAAAAGAAACCAGACGAGGAATTAAATTAATTTAACTAAATTTTATTTAATTTTTAAATTTAACTAAATTTTGAATTAAACTAAACATAATTTACTCTTTCAATTTATATTGATTTACTTTAAATTTAAAAAAAATAATGTTAGAAATTTCACGAAAAATCTAAAGTACGAAAAGAATTTTTTTTAATTTATTTAGTATCTCAAAAATTTCCCTTTTTTGAAAGAAACCGTAAAAGAAGTTAATTAATTAAAATATAATAAATATAATAATTTAAGGCCCTCATTAATTTTAATATAATTTATTAAATTCTCATTCATGAGAGTGTAATGTAATCGCCCAAATTTTCGATCTCTGATTTTTAACGGATCTTTACGTTTCGAGACTCACAGAATCCGAAAATTATAAAACTTTATCGTTGTCTGCCTGTATGTCTGTCTGTCGGTCTGTCTGTCCATGTATGGTTACCTGAATTTAAAAAATTTAGAGCAGTTTCAAAATTAAAAATTTTTTTTCCATTAAATTTGGTTTTTCATTTAACTTCGTCGCTAGATATCAAGTATTTTTAGAAAATATGCCAGTTAAATTTTTCGATTAAACAAAAATTCAATGATAGTTTTGAAATCGATAAAAATTGAAAAAGTGATATGCTTTTCAACATTTTGAAAATATTCGAAAAAAGGAAAAAATTTTTTGTAATAGATTAAGAAATATCAATGCAAATTTCTACTAGATATAAAATATATGTTTTGCAAAACTATTATCATGAAATTTTTTAATTAGACAAAAGTTCTAAAAGTTTTATTATTTTCAAAACTATGCAATTTTGGTTCTTAAGAGATCCATAAGTTTAAAAGCATTGTATTCAGTAGATTTTAGCAGAATCTACAAATTATCTTGATGTAGTTTTTCAATTGTACAAGAATTATCGAGCGCAAAGCATGAGTTTTGTAACGAGAATGTAGTCGCCAAGCCGTAGGTGCTTTGAGAACCTTCTTCAAAAATAAATCGAAAAAAATTGCAGTTACAATTCATGGCTGTAGTTCCTCAGAAGATTAATTCGCAGTTTTAGATTTAACTTATAGTATTTATGATATTTGAAAAAATGTAGTTAGAGTGTATGCATTACACGTACGAAAACAAGCGCGAAGCGCAAGAGCGTATCCAGGCGAGGTAGCTATAGATCTGGCTGGCAAAGGCGAGTGTAGGGGAGCGCGAGAATCGAGGAACGGAAAATCGCCGGCACGTTCGGTTTGGCTTTCAATGTGCGCCTTAGCCCCACCCCTCCCATAGACGTAGGCAGAGGACGCGGTTGCCATGGATACGGCGAAAAGTTAAAGAGGGCAGCAGCTCGATGCAGGCAAAAATGTAGTTATATATATATATATATATATATATATATATTCGATTGAATATATGTTATATATATGTTCTGTTTTGATTCCTCTAGAATCAAATCGAAGAGCCTATGACAAACCCACTGAACACGTCTTCGGGTTGCGGATAGAGGGTCCCTGTACAAAAGGATTCCGTTGAATATGGTTACAAAAATGAATAGGCAGTCGCAGACAATTGTCCAGGGGTGGTCCCGAAGGAATTTACCCCCAAGTGGAGGTGTGAAACCCGTGCCGAAAGCTGAGTGGCACCAGGGTGAGGTGTCTAGAACGGTGACTCTGGGATACCGGGCGACCTCTCATAGTACGCAGCCTTATCCTTGCATGCTGGGCTCTAGAAGGATGGACGAACCTCTTTCCCTAGATTCTCGTGGGAAAAACAATAATAACATCAAAAATAGTTGTAGTAAGAGTGGTTCAAAACAACAGAACGCGCAAGGCTCCCGACAATGGGTCGGCCAGCAATGCCGACCACTCTAGAGTTGGGGGAGCTAATGAAGATGGATTTAATGCAATGGATCGATGGAATCTCGGGACCTTTAGGTGGACGGGGCGACTAAACCGCGACTTGCTAGAATGCTACGATGCGAGTGTCGCCCCTTAGCGGGGTTACATCGCACGACTGCATGCTCTGTTGTACGAGAAACACCCCGAGCTATCGCTATTTTTGCATCAACGTCTGAGAAACTATTTTGAACTACTCCAAAAAAAGGGCTATGTAAGCGGAACGCCTACTCTACCATAGCCAGAACAAGTCGGCAACAGAGAAAGAGAAGCGCTACTAAGAACAACCGCGGGCAGGCATATGATAGAGGAAGGGCGATGCTTTATGACCCGGAGAAACATCAACACCCACGTTTTTCTCAAGCCTAAAGATCTGGCTGAAATGGGTGACGAGCTTCGTGGACATTTTTCCGAAGAATCCGGCCTCTGGGCTATCAATTTTTGTGTTTATAATGCAGCGAGAGCTTTGGCCGATGCGAACGGTAAAACAAAACCAACCGTTGATCATAAGACCAAAAGTACGCGTCCCGCATTCCCTGTGTGATTAACAGCATCACGTCTGGCAGGAATTTGCTAGCCTCTAATCTAGTTGATCTAATTTCTCTTTCTATCGAAAGAAATCAGGCACAAATACTTAATCGTTTTGAAAACGATCGACTGCACCTCTCTTTTATCTTATGAGTTAAAAAAAGAGAGGTCACTGTCGATAATCGAGAATTCAGGCGTTCTTGATTACCGAATATTGCTCATTTTTTCTGACACATAAGATAGAAAAAGATAGGTGCAGGTGATCGTTTTCAAAACTATCGAACACCTTTGTCTAATTTCATGTTTTAGAAAGAGAGATTCAACACCAACTTTCATGAAAATGGGCCAATTTTATGTAAATTCGATCCGCCATAATGGATATTCCATTTTGAGTTTTGGAATTCTGATGCCCGATTTAGATTCAGAGACTCAAAAACCTTTAATAGATCAACTTTAATAAAAATCCGCCATATTGGATTCACCATTTTGAATTTCAGAATTATGATACCATATTCGGATTCAGAGATCCAAAAATTCATTATATGCCAAGCTGCATGTTGATCGAAGTAGTATAAATTTATTTATTTTACATTGAGCATATTGCGTCAAATGCACTGCTGACCTGTTTTGACTGAATATTCATCATACACTGTCAATAGGTTACCAATCGAATTTGAAATCGTGCTAGAGAACCCCAAATATGAATTTGAGGTTGAAAAATTCTTTTTACAAAATGGCCGGTTAGAGCTTCTGGGATCGGAGCACAAGGACACTAAACCAAGTTCAGTACACGAAACTTTCGCTTTCAGTCACCTCGTTTTCAGCCTTCGCAGAACTGCTGGAGCCCAGAGTTTTTCAGGGAAGCAGGGCGAGAGCGGTTGCAAAA
>NC_046662.1:12549455-12553531 GCF_010883055.1 Belonocnema kinseyi | reverse complement strand
TGGAAACGAGTCAGGCGGCCCTCACTGTTTATGTTTCTATCTCCCCGAAATCCGTCCAAGGCCATTTGAGAGACTATTTAAGCAATGAATACCATTGTACATTAATTCCTGTACATAAGGCTAAGACTGTGAGTTTGTTTATAAAAATGTTTAAAACCAGCTAAAATTGTTGATTGACGACCCGTTGTAAAAAAATAATATTGTTAACTTAAGATTGAATCTGCGTGTGTTGAAGTAAAGATTGTTTTGAAATTTTAAGAAATTGGTTCAAAATATATAAGGGCATATCTGTCTTGCCCATATCTGCGGATGTATATAAATTATAAATTATTTAAATAATTTCCAGGCGAAATAAAACTTAATGTAAAGCTCAAAGCACGAGATACGTCGTATTTACGCCAGATTACTCACGAATCCCGCAATATTTATTTTATAGATTTGGTAAAAAACATAATAAAACAATTTTTGTTTAAATATAATTAGCAAATACAAATTTTTCCTCTCGGTTTAAACGTCTAACCATGCAATCAATTGAACTAGAAAAAAATAAATTTCGGACTACTATTACAAAATTACTACATAAAAATTACTAAAAATTTTTAAATGCAAAATAAAAAACTGTGTATGCTTTTACTATTAAATAAATAAGTGAACCTTGTTAATCATGTAAATACTGTTTAAAATTCATAATTATTTTTCAATATTTCTCTTATATAATTTAACAAAACTTAAAAAAATGTTTTAATTGAAAATATATTAATCATTTTCAATATCATCTTCTACGTTCATATATAAAAAAGAAATTATAAATTTCCATAATTATAATATAAATAATTCTTCATATATACTCAATAAAAGATGCTTTACCAAATGACAAATGAAGCAATCCATTTTTATTTAGTCAATAAATTTAGGATAGTATTAAATTAAAGGTTTGTTTGCATTAAACAACTAAATCAGTATAAAGAATACATTCAAACAGCGAAAATGCAGCAAATCCAGGTTTCTGTGCATTAAGAAATCTGAGGCGACACTGATTTGTGTTAAAGATATTTTCTAAAAATCTTGGTAACATGAAATTACTATTAGATTTAGATGTTAATTTTGTTTGTCTACTTAATCTAAATCAATATTATTAAAATATTGATAAATCTGAAGATTGTGAAAAAATTCTCTCTAGCTACGCTGGGACATGAGCTCAGGTCCTTCAGATTGCTGATCTGATGCTTTACCAACTGAGCTACAATCTTAAGAATAATCAATCTGTTATATCTATATTGCTATTTACGCATTCTGCATTCGCGTAATCCTGTATAACATCAAATCCACCTCACACCAAAACATCTTTGGGTAGAAAATTCTCGCTAGCGCGTTTATTATAGTAACCAGACTTAAAGAAAGCCCAAGGTGAAAGCATTGATGGCTTACAGTTGTAACTATTGTCAACATTCGAATTTATTTTAAAGTTCTCTATTTATTGGTCACTAGTTCCACTGTACCCATATTCCTAGAATTTGGGATAAGCTTAACTGAATATTAATGGTGTATTTACACGCCTGTTTACTGGTCACCAGGCAGCAGAAAAGTCATAGGAGTAAAAGAGACAGAGAGCGGAAAATTGAAAGAAAAGTACTATCTCTCTCTTTTACTCTTATGACTTTTCTGCTGGATGGCGACCTGTGCCGAAGGAAAGGTGACCTCGATATCAACTTTACTGACTGAAGGTAATATAAACTCTTACTTTACCTGAAGAAGGATATACAGAGGCTTACTTCACTGGGTAAAGGCATTCTAGATTCCTATTTTACTGACTGAAGGTATTCGAGATTCCTACTTTCCTTGTTAACGGCAATATGGAGTTCTAATTTATCGACTAAAGATACTAGATAAGTCATTTAAAGATATCTTGTATAGGGCTGACAGATTGGAACACCAAATCTGCCGAAGGAGACGCTTGTATCTGCTTCAGAGAGCCTCCATTACTGATGTTATATTCTGAATGCGTCTCATGCATGCCTAGGTATTTATAGGTCTCTCCAGCATTAAGGGGTCTAATAAAGCTCATATTGATCTAGAATAAACCTAGATGTCATTTTCCTCATCCATACATCTACGCAGGATTCTCTTAAATCTGGAAGCCTATTGTTTTTTGTCTAAAACGATGAGCTGACTTGCGCGAGGCTAACCGTCTGTGTTTTAAGTTCACGACCTGTAATCTGGGTTGCTGGTAAACTTCAAATACAAGCATTTCGATTTTTGAGTTATCATGTAAAATAAGAAAGGAAAAGAACGATTGTAATAAGTTATAGTTATTAGATTGAATGATTGTCCATGGTCGGATTACCGGAACAATCTCCAAGAATTACGGAATTTTTGTAACGCAGACGATTCCAGGAGCCCTGCACGACCATTGAAGCTGACGATTGGATAAGAAGTGTGCGAAATTCTGATAGGTAAAAGGAAACCTTTGATGTGAAGAATTCTAGCGATGTCTTACATTGAATAAAAAGAAAAGTCGCGAAATAAAACCAAAGTTTGAAAAGAAAATAGATAGAATCGGGAAGAAAAATGATAGGTTAGATAAAAAAAAGAAAGACGTAAGGCCAGTGGTTCAGATGGTCACTGGGCATAACCACTTGAACTACCATATGTCATATATAACAGTGCCCAGCTTCAGCTGGGCTCAGACATAAAACCCGTGGTTCCTATTTCATGGAACCTGAGGAAGCTACAATGCTGTCGGTTATTGACATACCGGGCTTCATCAAGAGATCTGGGATCAAGTACTGACAGCGATGGTCAAGGGTGTGGCATCATAGGCTTGATAGCTTGAGCGCCAGGGGAGCACTATAGAGGGTCCTCGCTCTACTTAAAACTAACTAACTCAATTGGACAAATCCTTCAAAAGTTAGCGTGGCTAGAACATCATTGTACTTTTCAACAAAAATTGATTCCATCATATTTCTTTTGTAGTTGATAAATTTTTTTGCTAAAATGTAGATGTCTTAAGAATAAAAGTGATTATCAAAAGACTGAATACGTTGGAATAGGCCTTTATTATCTTATCCGTTCTGCAAGCCTACAGCTTAAATTAAAAGTTCACATTTTAGTTCAATTTACGGAAAAAAAGTTCGTTATCCGCATTTGGAACCCTGCCGCGGAATAGGTTCGCTTGTCCTAATGTTGTGGAGGAATTTCGTTGGCATTTATTATTATAAAATTCTTTGAAATTGAGTTACGGCTGCTTAATGGAGTTTCAGCCACTAATTCTGGGTTCAACTCAAAAACCGCGCCGCTTTCCATGTTTATGCCTGCTCGTTTTCCATTTTTAATCAATATTCCATTGAGATATTCATTTTTTTTTATTATTGCAACAACGTCACCAGTAGATGTTGTTAAAACTTTCTGTTCATTGGTTGTCATGTACTTAAAGTTATTCTGTCCTACTGCGCGTATGCGAAGGTTTTTGTTGTCAGGGAAAGTGTATCTTCGAATTTCAAATCGCCGGAGAGGATTAGAGATGGGAATAAGCCGAAGAAGTCCTCGTTCTGCAAGTTGAGATCTAAGTGCGAGTAAAGAAAGATGTCTGATAGGATGAGACTGAGACCTGACACGAAGAGTAGGCTCTGCAGAAAAAGGAGACTTGACCGTGCCACGAAGAGGAAGCTCTTCAGGAGGAGAAGATCTGTCCCTGCCATGAAGAGTATGCTCTGTAGGAAAAGAAGACCTGACCGTGGCACGGAGATTTGATTTAGCAGGAGAAGAAGGCCCGCCCGGAGAATAAGCTCTATCGAAAATGGAAGATCTACTGGACCGAGGAACGCCGGGAATCGGTTGGCCATTAGGTAAACATTCAAAAAGTGAACTTAACTCTGCAACAAAAAATAGTCTAGTAGGAATTTTATTTTTGTATACTAAATGTGCACCTATAAAATGAAATGTGCACAGTTAGGAGTGTCCCATCTGTGAATGTAGATATGTACGAGGGTGGATTGATAAGTTTCCGGCCTGACCAAGAGATGGCGCCACTAGGCCTACCTTGAGGTGGCGTTCTATAGTACCATCCTTAGATAGCT
>NC_046662.1:12537882-12549355 GCF_010883055.1 Belonocnema kinseyi | reverse complement strand
CTTGGAGGAGATTATGTTGAGAAATAAAAAAAAAAATTCTTAAAAACGTTGTTTTTCTTGGTCAGGCCGGAAACTTATCAATCCACCCTCGTATATTTAGATATTGTATCGTGTTAAGTTGAGTGTATCCATTGGAAGTGTACCATATGTGCTTGCAGACGTGTTTGGCAAGACATTTGATCTTATTAGGTCCGACGTCTAAGCACTAATTCTAATTTTCGTATATAGTGAAAAAATATAAAGAAAACTAGAGATATAATGAAATATTATATTCACCAATAGAATTAAAGATAACTGCCAAAGATAAAATGATGGTATGAAGAATTCTCATCTTTTCTATTCAGACAAACTGCTGGTTAGTACAATAACGAAGATTTTGGTTAACAATGTACTTGAGAAATATTCGAGTGCTTCTCTGTATTATATAAGATAGGCGTAATCTGATTAGAGATAAGAGTTAAGCTAGCGCTACTGATATATCAAAATTTTATAAGACTCATGAATATTCTAGTCCTTCTTTAGTTTAGTTATTGATATTTTATTATAATTTATAGTTGCAATAAAATGAGTCGTTAATATTGCATTTACAGGTTAGGACAAGGTTCGATCAGCCTAGAAAATCTCCGCATATCAGACTATATTGCACGGTGAGTTTTAGGAATATTTGAAAGAATTATAAAACTTCAGTTGATGCGCAGTAGCGTTTGAGGACACTTGGGCTGCGGAGTAGAGTTCTAAGGCCTATGGCAGTGCAGTAGTTTCTGAACTACCTATGAGATCCATGTACATGTGTGACATAATTGTTTTTAATATTTTTAGAAAGAAAATTAGAAAATAAAAAAATTATCAATTTTTTTCGCTGTTCGAGGAGAACCAAAAAACTATTACCCAACCGCCGGTGCCATAGAATACTAGTACGCATTGATTTAGATTATACAAATCTTCCCTTATCTCTCTAATTATTTTCTTCTCTAAGGGCTCGATACGATTTTTTCCTTCAAAATCACAAGGGTAGGGAAGGGTCTTACTTTTGAAACTCGATTTATCTTCTTTTAAACCATATTTTTTATTAGTCCAGTGAAGATAATAACAAATGTTAAAATTAACGAAATATATAAATACTTTAAGTGGCGCAGAAATGATAATTAAGTTACGAAGTCAAAGTTTCGTCCGAATTTGTTGGGAAAAAACTGTATTTATTTTAATTACTCGAAAAAATAATTTTTTACCTTGACCAGACAAGACTGTCAAGGTGACAAGAGATATGTCAAGGTAAAGAAGTTTGGTGATCGAACTTTGAACTTTTTTTATTCTAGGATAGCTCATCAGCCCCAGTTCTGTACTAGACCAGACCTTCAAGAATAAACGGTCTAGATAAAGTCAGGCCTGCGTTAGAATAGCGCCATATCTGGGCCAGATTAGATCTTCCGGACTATACAGTTTAGATAATTTCAGACATAGGTCAGACCTGACAGGAGAATGCTAGGACATTTTTCCATACCTCCTGAAAAGAAAAATTTGGTCTTGTATAATACTGCGATATAAAAGTATTTATTGTTAACAGTTGTTTACATCAATAGCAATTTTAGTATAAGAACTGTCTGTTGTGACATGATATTTTTTAAATGAAAAGAAATAATCTTGCAAAAATCAAATTTTTTTGTTGATAACCTGTGCAGAAACTAATTCTACGACATTTATATAACAACCGCTTCAAAGTTTAGATGCCATTGAAACTGCTTATGTTAAAGTAAATATTTTATTGAGATTCATGGAATTGGTTCAAAATATATAAGGGCTAGTATATCTAAGCCATTTAAGTTTTTATTTTGTTAAAATAACTCAAGCTTATTAATTTATTATTTAGAATGTAATTAAGAACAGGTCTGTAGAGCCCTAGCTAAAATGAAATAAACAAAATTGCATTTTAAAAAATTCCATACCTCAGTTATTCAACGGGTCTTCACGTTTTGAGACATCCTGAAGCCAAAAATCAAGTTTTGGCGTTGGCGTCGGTCTGTCTGTCCGCCTGTCTGGTCGTCCGTAAACACGATACATCGAAATAATGAGCGGAGAATATCAACCTTTGGTACCTTTTTTCAGGCCCTAAAAGAAAGAACGTGTTTGTTAAGTAAACATTTTAAATCGAAATATAATAAGTTGGAGAATGCTCACTATTTTTTGGACCATTTATTTCAAGACTTGAAAATCAGAGTTTCAGCATTTGTAAAATTTTTTAAATCAATTGAAAATAAAAAATTTAAGTCAAACAATACACGATATAAAAAAAGTCAAGAGAAGAAAAACTTGGCTTTTGAAAGCCTTAAAAGATAATTATGACAACTTTTTGCATTTTCTTGAAAAATAGAAAAAGTCCCTTTCTGAAGAAGAGTGCCTAAAGTCAACCACAGATTTATCAACGTATTTCGCTTGACTACTGATTTCTCGACAAACGATAACGTGGCTGTTACAAAATCAACCAAGCCAACCTTAAGATGCAGGAAAATTTATTAATTCAATCTCTCGATTTATCTCTAGTGTCTTCTTTATACGATTGGTCTATTGATAAGAATTTTATCTGCGCAAACTTGATCGAGTCATCCAAGCAAAATGTACTTCAAGTTCTCATACTTTCCTGATATGACTTTGCGCTTTTGACCAGAATCCTAAACAGCATTCTCTTTAATATCTTTACAGTTATTTACGATTAATCTTCACGTAGATGAAGAAATTTCCAACGATTTCGCGAACTCTTTTTGATTTTGATTTATGTAAGGATCGTATTTTCTCAAAATTTCACATTTTACTGAGACTAAAAACGCGTTTCTTTTTTGTGGTGTTAATATTTTTGTTTCCTACAGAAGACAAAGATTTTATATTTGCCAAAAAATCAAAACAAAATGCCGAAATATACCAGACATGTTTTACAATGTCAAAGTTATCACAATAAAGTACTGGGGATCCGACAACTGATAGGATGTACGAACAGGGCTTAGGTAGACGTGTTATAAACGTCTAATGAATCAGCTCGTTTTGTTTAAATAACCGACACGGTTAGTTCTTCTTTACCCACACTTTTGTGGGGTGTGGCTTATTACTTACTTTTACATTGGGACCACAAAATGAAAGAGTTACTAGGCAGTCTGATAAGTCCCTGAAAAATGAAACATGGAGACGTTTTTTTGGCCAAAGTCGGTTTTATTTTTCAACATACTCTCCTTTTAGGTCGATTAAGCGCGTCCAACGATTTTCTAACTTTTTGATACCGTCCGAAAAGTACTCGATCGGAAGGTCTCCAAAATACGCCTCAGTTTCAGCTATGAGCTCCTCATTTGAGTAAAAACGCTTACCGGTGAGCCATCTCTTCAGGTTAGGGAACAAGTAATAGTCGCTGGGGGCCAGGTCTGGTGAATACGATGGCTGAGGAACCAATTCCCAAAATACCCATTGTTGCGTTTTTAGACGCTTCGGAGCACTTTGGCCCGGTGGAACCCACTGTTTTGCCTGTTGCGTTGACTCAGAAGTGTATTAGTCGATCCAGATTTATCCATGGTTATGAATCTATTTTGGTCCACTGTGAGAAAACGCGGCACCCATCGCGCGCAGAGCTTCTTCATGCCCAAAACTGAATGCACGATATTGTCCACACGTTCCAATAATATGCCTACAGCATTAGCTACCTCTCTCAATTTCACTTTGGGATCATTCAACATCATATCATGGATTTTTTCGATATTTTCTGGTGTAGTGACCTGTTGTGGGCGCCCAGATCGTTCAGCATCAACTGTTCTCGTACGGCCATAACGAAACTCGGTAAACCACTTATGAATCGTTCCAATCGACGGTGCAGAGTCCGGGTAATACTTATCCAGCTTGGCCTTGGTCTCGGATATCGTTTTCTTGCGAAGATAGTAGTGTTTGATCAAAACTCGAAACTCAGATTTTTCCATATTAAAAAAAACTCGGAGGCTAGTCACTTCTCAGTGCTGCAACTTGTAAATGCGTAAACATAAATGGCTGAAGTTTTGACAGGCGTCATTTGAAGGATCAAGCTCGACGAAAATGGTTCACATTAGTGAATACTAATGCCATCTTTTAGAATTTTCGGGTACTTATCAGACTGCCTAGTTAAAACGGCAAAGTTCTATAAATGGTTAAGGCCGCCCTGACTGTTTACGTTTCGATTCCTTGCTTTATTTACAAGGCTATTTGCAAGCAACCACTGATATAGGAAATAAACCGAGAGTTACGTGTACTTGAAAATGTATACAGGCCTCTTATGGAACTGACCGTGGTATCGGAAGAACGAAGCTGTAAATGCAGGTAAAGCTTATACAGTAGAAGTCCGATAACTTGCCGTCCGTTAAGTGTACACTCCCCTTAAAACGTCATCACACGTACGGCACGTACACTAATTGTGGTTCTTCCACTACGTGTACTAATTTGCTCATGATTTGCGCCCATGATTTACGCATGCGCGCACCTAATATCATGGTAGAGGGGGCATCCGATAAGTCCGCAATTCATGGAATTTTTCGCCCCTACAGCCCCGAAGTTGAAAAGTTATCGGAATTGTACTGTTTGCGGACGTTTCACACCGATATTTTACTGCATATATAGTTAAAAATTGACTACAAGGACAACCGCGGGATTTCAGGGAAGTGGGTATATGAAGAATCGCCCTCTTGCCTGTTTTTTTTTGAAGCACGAGAAAATCGTTTTTACACGAACGGAGTTATTTGTCTGAAAGATTACGTGAAGTTGGTCAAAAAGCACCCTTTCGAAACAAAAGAGAATTTGTCTAAATGACCGAGAATGCCTTGGCTCAAAATGTAGTGATGTTGTGCTAAATTGAAATAACACCGTCCGGACACTTCAAAATGAAACCCTTTGTGAACGACTTCATTCCGGTTGATTTATAGGAATGTAAACTTTGGCTCATAGAAAATCGACTGATTCTTCACGCTTCTGTGCAATATGCTGAGTTTTCTCGATCCGGGCTTTCAGGAGTGGGTAGTCAAGACGAGTAATTTTTTATGCATTTTGATGACTCCTGATATTGAAGTCAGGGGCAAGTTCTTTAGCAGGCTCCTCCGTTGCTTTTTATAAAAACGCTTCTTTGGTCATTACTTCGTGTTTCCAGACCATTTTAAAAAGTTGGTCTCGTCAATCTACGACTACATGTGCTGTACCTAGAATAATCTTATTGTGAAGACATTTCAGATTCAGTACTCAGCGACTACCTTGACGGCGTGAAATTTAAAGACGCAGAACAGACGACTTAAGGTTCATGCTTTTGTAAATGTGCATGACCTTTCGTGACCCCATAACCAGGGTTCTGAACTTCCATTTCGTCAATGGAATTACGCCAAAGAAATAGAGTACTACCTGGACGGAATGCATGTTACTGTAGATACTTTGTTTCTCGCCGATACTTCCAAAGACCGTTGAATAAGATGTTTACATTTGCTTCGAAGAGTATTATGTATAGATGTTGCATTCTAAACGCGGCTCTGTGGCACGCCCAGGTATGTATGGGTTTCTCTAGCGCGAACGTATCGTAAACCCCTCTGGAAGTAAAAAGATTCAAAGAGATAGAAACGTATTGATAGAAAAAGATAGAGATTTTCAACGCTTCCCAAATGCACACTTTGCTTCCCAGAAACGCTGTTTTTCTTTCCATGCCCAATCCGTCGTCTCTACTTAAACCTATCTCTTTGTATCTCTGATACTATGCCTTGCAGCCACACCTGTCTATCTCTTTAAATCCCTGACATTTCCTAGATGTTCACAGCTACTTATCTTTCTCTGTCACTGACTCTATCCCTTGTGGACACATGGGCCTATCTTTTCTATCCATGTTGTTCACAAATGCCTATCATTATATATCCCGCACTATTTACGATGTAGCGTTTTAATTTCTATCGATTTGAATCCATTCAAAAATATAGTACGCATATCTTTTTCTAAAATAATAATATATTTCGAGTTTCAAGCCCTTCAAAAACAGTATCAAACCAGAAAGGGTATGTATACCTACCAAACCAAATTCTCTAACTTTACCAGTTGCTATAGTCCCAGTTCGAACTCTGCATACGTGTTTGCAGACCCACTAGTTGTAGACGTTGCAAATGATTTCACTTGGGTCTGACTTTAACACTCAACCACAAACCGGAAACCAGTCGTTTCTAAGTCAAGCATGTACGTTTAATAGCGTACGCTATCGCATATTTCGGAAAAGATAGAAAACGAATCAATTAGATAAGCAAATAGGGATTATAAAGATAAACGAAATTCCAGATTATCTAACGGATGGAAAAGAAAAGACATAGATAAGCGTAGTATTCATGTCGATAGAAAGATTGGGATACGGGAGGACTTAATAAGGGGATAATAAGAGGATTTAATAAGATAAGGCTATCTTAGATTTTAGAAAAGATAGAAAAGGATTCAGTTATATGAGAAGATTTGATAAACGTTATAAAATTAATTTGCCACAGTTTAGATTCAAATGTTTATATTTAAGTTTAAATAAACAATCCAAAAAATTCGGTTGTACAGTTTAATCAATTTCGTTGACATTTATCATTACAAAATTCTTTCCAATTGAGTTACGGCTACTTAATGGAGTCTCAGCGACTAACTCTGGAGTCAATTCAAAAACTCTGCCGCTGTTCATGTTTATGCCCACCCGTTTTCGATGTCCATTAAATATTCCATTGAGATATTTATTCTTTTCTATTATTGCAACAACGTCACCAGTAGATGTTGTTAACACTTTTTGTTCGTTGGTTGGCATGCAACTAATCATTTTATTTCCTACTGTGCGCATGTAAAGGTTTTTGTTGTCAGGAAAAGTGAATCTTCGAATTTCAAATTTCCGGAGTGGATTACTGTTGGGAATAAGCCGAAGAAATCCTCGCTCTGCAAGTGTAGATTTAAGTTTGACGGCACCAATTTGCTTTCTAGGAGACCTTGACCTGGAGCAATGAGAATGCTGTGCAGAAGGAGAAGAACTGACTGGTGCACGAAGAGGAGGCTCTGCAGGAGGAGCAGACCTGTCCGGATACTGAGGTCTATCAGGAATAGAAAATGTTGTGGACCGAGGAACACTAGGGATGGGGTCACCGTTAGGTAAACATTCAAACTGTGAACTTATCTCTGCAACAAAAAAGAGGACTAAATTTTTCGTAAAGTAGAAAACCTGGAGAACTTGTCACAGAGAAACCCCAAGCTCTTTCATCTTAAAATTATATAGAAATACTCAGAAAAGTGTTGGTTTGAATCAAATAAATGTTGTCTCAATAAAAAAAATGTTTTAATCAATTAAATGTTTGTTTGATAAGATAATAAAGAAATAATTAGTTTGATTCTAAAAATTTTTTTTCTGACAATGATCCATCAATATGGGTTACGGTCTTTAAGCTAAATCTACTATACCATGGCTTAGGCCTACCATAGACTAATTTCATTGCATGTTTCATTTAATTCTTTGTTCATTCTCCATGCTTGAAAGTGGGTTTTGGGAGGTATTTTTGGCATGGAAAAACCGAATATGACATTTATTTTTCGACTGTCACCCATCGGGAATCGGCGTATCGAACACTGTAAGCACACGTGGTCTAATCCCGCAGCTATTCGGCGTCGAGTTACAGGAACGTCTCGACACGATGTCATGTAGGTGCCCTTGATATTACACTACAGTTTTTTGATTCGTCGGCCTTGGGCTAATCACCTGATTCGTACAGTGTCCGCAAAACAGCTGACGACATTGTCCGAGGTGTGACAGTGTTCAAAGCTACAGTGTGAGATTAGACTGCACGCGTAAAATATCAATTTTTCTCTTTGTTAGTTTTTACTTTGAAAAGTGTGTATTGGGACTTTTTTGCAAGAATAAGCCGAATCGGATGTTTATTTTTAAATAAAATTTATATATGACACATATTCCAACAACAAAATTTGTTAAAATCAATCATGGCAATTTTTGTGTGCTTATCGCAAAAATATAGCAAACAAACTGTCTTATTATCTATAGTCTTCTTAGCTATAATCTTATTAGCTGTAGTACGTATTATTTATAGTTATGGATAATATTTCGCTTATCAATAAATTATTTGAAAATAATATTTTATGATTTTAAAAATTGTATTTTACAATAAAAAAATTAATCTTTGATGAAAAACGTGCAAGGTGAAATCTGACATTTATTGTTAGTGTCTTATCTATGTACATGCAAAGATGATGCACTCTTAACTGTGCACGTCTAACTTGTAATAATGAAATTCCATCGTTTGAATAAACAAATTTTGTCGCTTAAATAATCGAAATTTTGTCATTTCAAGTTAGATATGCTCATTAGGAGGACATCATCTGTGCACCTCAAAATTTCAGAATACAAAGTTATGAATGTCCCACTTGTTAATGTAGACGTGCCTCGTAAGATATTTTATTGTATTAAGTCAAATGTGCCTATTGGGAGGGTGTCACTTGTGCATATCTAAATTTCAACGTGCACAGTTGAGAGTGTCTCATCTGCGCATTAAGACATGTCTCGTAGTACATTTTATCATGTTAAGTTAAGAGTTTACGTTGGATGAGTACCAGATGTGAACCTGTACATTCTCATCTGCACAACTGGGAGTGCCTTATCACTGCATGTAGACGTGTCTAGTAAGACATTTTATCTTTCTTAGTTAGGCATGCCCACTGACAGGATATCATTTGTGGATCTCTAAATTTCAAAGTGCACAGTTTGGAATGTCCCATCTGTGCATGAAGTCGTATCTAGTAGAACATTTTATCTTGTTAAGTTAAATTTTTACGTTAGAAGTGTACGATATATATTTAAACCTCTAAATTTTCATTAGCACAGCTGGGGTTATAGGTTCGAAGTGTTCATTTGAATTTTTATTTGCATGTATGTTAAGAAATATAGAGAAAATGATAAATATAGAAAACTATTTATATTCACCAAAAGAATTGAGGATAACCGCCAATGATATGATGAAAGTATGAACGATTTTCATATTTTCTAATTCGAAAAACTACTGATTAAGGTATTAACAAAGAATGTGGTTAACAATATCCCTGAGAAGATTTAAATGCTTGTTTGTATTATAATAGACATACATGTTATTGGCGCAATATTATCAGAGATAAGCGTCAAGCGAGGACGACTGCGTTATTTACATTCTATCTAACAGTTGCAAGCAATGAAACGAACAAATAATTGATGTATTAATGAAGAATTTGATAAACATTGTAACTCTTGAATATTCTAGTAATTCCTTAATTATTGATATTTTATTATAATTTTTTAGTAGTAGCAGAAATTGAATATCTACGAAGCGCACGTTCACGTCTCTGAATTTTTATTTCCTGATAGTAAAATCATGAACACATATTTAATTTCCTAAAAGAAAAGAAGAGTTCATGAACCAGTCATTTTTGATAAAAATACAAAAAGTTAGAGCACTTTCAAAAGTTGTGGGATCATTTTTTTAAAGATAAAATTTTTTTATATATGGCTATTCGTAGTACTCAGAAATCCAATGGTTTACTCAAATGAATTTTGTCGATGAAAAAACATCAGATTTATAGCTTTATAAAATTTTAAAAATCGAACGAAAACGAACATTTTAAGCCAAAAAATGCACGATATGAGAAGAAGTCTAGGAAAGAAAAACGTTGCTTTTTGCAAGCCTTATAAGATTATCGCAACAAGTTTTTATGCTTTTTCAAAAAATCGAAAATTCCAATTTGGATAGCACAAAAAAGAATGAAAAATTCAAAATTTAATTTTGTGGTTAAACTATGCAATTTAAGCCAAAAGATAAACAAACAAAAATTATTGTCCAAAATAAGATCTTCAAATTTGTTAATAATCGCTTCTTGATAGAAAAAAAGTTTTTTTTTATTTTATAATTTTTCTATAAATTACTTTTTGATACGGTGCGTATTTATGGGTTCAATGATAAAAATGACATTAAAAATAAAAATGATAAGTTTGTGAAAAAACGAGAAAAGGTACAAAAAAAAAATTTTATTATAGCCTTTAAAAAATTCTACAAAATTTATTTTCACCATTTATTAATAGGACTCGTCATTTTGTTTTTGTTTATCGAAAGTGGTATTCAGAAAATGGAACATTCAAATTTTGAGCCTATGAGACAAAAAATATGGGGACAAGTTTTTGGAGGATTTTCTGCGTTTTAAAATTCCTAAAGTTTGTTTAAAAAATTGAGAAATGCTTAATATATTCTCTCTATAAACTATAAAGTTAGAAAAATAATTGTACGCATTTCATTTCATTTGATTTTTTTAAATTTTTGGAACGAAAGCTGCTTGAGCAGGTAACATTCTGTTAAACAAATAGAAATTTGTAATGCATTAGAAGAAATTTATGTCAATTATGTAATTATTTAATAAAAAGTAACATAGGATAGCAACTTGAGAAATTAGTGGATATATCTGTCTGAATTTTCATATATTTTGAAAATGAACAATAATTAATTATTTAAATATTTCATAATGTGTAAAAAAATATAATACTCCAAACAATGGCTAACTTTTACATTTCAATCAAAAATAACGATTTTTTTACATTTTCTAGAAAAAATAATTTTTTAAATAAGTTTCAGTTATTTAAACAATCAAAAATGGTTTAAATAAGTTGCAGTTATTCAAACAATCAAAAATTGTTTTGGAAGACATGGGAGATGTTTAAGTTATCAATTAGTAATTGTTTGTATGAAAAAATACAACAGAAATTGCTGAAAATTAACAATAATACGTGAAAATGTAGTTTTTCGATTCTTGAATATATTTGTAAACAAATTATTATGGTATGTATATTTTCATTCTAAAAATTGAACGCCTGACTGATTTATTTCTTACGATTGCTTGATTAAAAGAAAAAACGAATATGTTTTTAAGTTTTTCCAATAAACAAATGTCTCTCGGATTAAAGTGATGAATCCGATTATCAAACTATGTATGTAATAATAAATATATATTTCTTTTAACGAAAAATGTAATTTCCTCGATTCGAAAAATTTTTGTAGAGCAGATATTATCCATTCGTATTAATTTATATCTGAATTGATAATTGCAGAACATAATTATTTTTCAATGCATGCTTGCTACGATGTGCAATATGAATGTACATAAGTACAATACATACGTAAATTTATTTTCTTCGCGAACGCCCTAATGAGAGGCAATGCTTTGAAATTTCCTTCGGTCAACGCGGATTATGGAAGGTGGGGGTAACTTTCGAGAGCAGTTAAGGAGAAAGCGCCCTTTTGAGAGGCTGGCAACTGAGAGGGTCGAATGTAGTTTTTTACTTATGTTTTAGGTAATTCAGAAAATGAATATACATACAGTCTGTCAAGTTAAAGCGTGGGTGGCTTTACTCGCAGTCGGTAAGGTGTATCGACATGATTTTGGTGTCAAAATATTAAGAAGAGCTCCC
>NC_046662.1:12534048-12537782 GCF_010883055.1 Belonocnema kinseyi | reverse complement strand
AGGGAGCTCTTCTTAATATTTTGACACCAAAATCATGTCGATACACCTTACCGACTGCGAGTAAAGCCACCCACGCTTTAACTTGACAGACTGTATACAAATGTCTGTCAAAAATCAAGCCTTTAGCGCGAGTCTCACGATGAGAATGTGTACCTCAAAGCCAACAGAGCTTTGAGCAACGTAATTTTGAACTGTTCTTAATTGATAGAAAATTTGGAATATGAAGAGGCGTATAAATACTGGGATCTAAAGGAGATCTTTTTGATAGAGTATCATTCAAGTATTGCAGGTACAAAGAAGTAATATCCGAGCGCGAAGCGCGAGGCCACCCATTATCGAGTGAAAAGGGTGACATCTAACATATGCGCGCCCTAGGCGCGCTCAAACTTGAAAGCCGCGCACGTAGCGCCACGCTCCTACAGGAATCGTAGCGGGATCTGATGGAACTGGGCAATTTCGAAAAAGTGTGTATAGGGGATATCGAATAGATGAACTTTCGACTAGTCGATCGTTAGCATAGGAGAAAGTTTACTGCACGAAGACTCGAGGACGAGACTGAAAGAAAATCGTCTTCTACCAAAAGAAAAGTTTTATAGTAACCTCAATGACTTATCAATATGCAATGAAGATTGTACACATAAAAAATAGGTATAGTGTTGCATTTAGTGTGCATTTGGACCAAGGCGGACGGTAGATTTTATTACTGAAAAGAGAGCTCGAGCAAAAAATGAATCCGAGAAGAACTTGTACAAATTGATGAATAATGCAATATACAGCAAGACCATGCAGAACGTACAAAGGCATGCATGCATGGAGCAGAAACCCTCATACCTAAACCGAATTTCCACAGCCGAGCCATTTTACGTGAAAATTTCGTCGCTCTGATGTTAAAAAATAGTATATAACATACCTACGTCAGTAAAATACGAAATGTCTTATATCACGTGTAATTGTCGGCCGAGGCGAAGCCGAGGTTGATAAATATGGGATCTAAGATCTTCCTTTTTACTGGCCAAGGTGTGTATACTATATTTTTGCTCAATACGATTAAAAGTATGAAAAATAGAGTAACAACTGAAAACTATTGTACGCTGACATAAACAGTTCAGTATATGAAGTGAGGTGTCAGAACATTAATGCCAAAATGTCGGTTTGAGGAGTAAGGTGTACAGCATCCGCGCCAATGATCAGGACTTTGTTAAAAAAAAGACGAAAGGGTGAAAGTCACTATCTTAAACAAAATTGTTACCTTCGACGATTACATTGAATGCTTGCAGAATTCAAAAATCTAATCGAGTACGCAACACATGATCACATGAAGACTCTACAACGTCGACACAATTAAACAACAAAAGATTACACTTAGTCCTTTTGACGATAATCGATATTTGCTCCCAAACAGTACAGATTTCCTTCCGTAAGTGCGTTATAGAATCAGAGCGATGGATGTCGGTGGTATTTTAAGTGATAGTCACGAAGAATTGCTAGGTTTTCTGGTAAAAGAATAGTTTTAAGTTGTAAATAAGAATTACATAGTTTTCTTATTCTAAATGATTGTGGATAGTAATTATAAGGTTTTCTTATTCTAAATAAATGTAAATAAATTTTATAAGGATTATATTAAATAAATGCAAGATATATTTATATAAAAAACTTTTCTTGTTTATAAAAATCTTATATCTAGTTAGTACTTAGTATTACAAATTTCATAATTAAGTTTAACATTAAATCATCACCGATTCACCGTTAGTTCATCATTGGTTCAACATGAGCTCATTGTTGGTTCAACATTGATTCATCGTTGTCTAAACATTACATAGAGTTGATTGAAGATTGCACAAAGTTTATTACATATCTAATTTATCTATGTAGCTGTTGCGTGATCTATCGAAATCTAACCACTTTAAAAATATTTTATTGTCACATTTCTTGATTGCTTTTTCTACAAGGTATACGTCTAGACGCTTACACTGAAAAAACCTATATGTAAGAAAGTCATGAGCTAGTAGTTAGGTCTCGGATATGATAAAAATTCATCGGATATTGATGTATTTTCGTAAATAAACTTCGAATTGTGAGAAATAATTGACGAACTCAATGTCACAATTCTAAAACCGCTCATCACTTTTTTTTAGTAAATAATACAAAAATATTACGCGTGATTGGGAAAAGATTCATAGAACACTCAGGAGCTTGTCCGACAAATCTGGGAACCAGGAAGTAGGTTCGCTTGCACGTGGCTCGCACACACACACATCCGCAAGCGCGTTGCACGTGTGCAAGCCTATGTGTGTTTCGAGTTTGTGTAATGATTGGCTAGAAATTTTATAATACCTATATTGTTTGGACTTAATAACTGCTCTTGCTTATGCACTTTTGGTTTATGTTTAGGAACTGTAGAATCAGCAGTTCAGAAAAAACTTAGGTCACACACGGCCCCTTTTCCAACGTTTCATGAGAGGCGGGAAGGCATCCCAATGACTGGTCACAAAAATAACTTAAGTTACACACGACGCCTTTTCGAACGTGTCATGTGGTGCGGAAAAGCATCCCAATGATTGGTCACAAAAATAACTTAGGTCACACACGACACATTTTCCAACTTGCCATGAGGGGCGGGAAGGCACCCCGGTGACTGGTCCCCGAAAAAAACTTAGGTCACACACGACCCCTTTTCCCACGTGTCTAATGTTTCGTGAAAACATATATTTTGTCATTACCCCATTTTTTAGCATTAATGCCTACTTGCGCACTTCGCCGCGGGAAGGCTGGAGTTTGGTGTTTGAAGTGTATTATATTTTGTTTTTTGTATTTTATAGCTTTTTAAAGAGTTTTTACTTTTTGTATTCTTTTTTTTACATTTTTTCGGGTTTTTTTAAGAAACAGATATTATTTTTTATCCGGGTAGCAAATTTTAATGTCTGCAATTAATTGTATGAATGGATCGAGTCCTAATTTTTTCACTATCCGGCGCTATAGAAATTCGCAGAGATGATCTGCCAAATTTTTGTTCTGGACACCCCCTCGATATAGATATCTGCACCTCCAGCGCCAGGAAGATTCAATATTTTGTGTGCGCACGCCTGTAGATTGATTCACAAATTCTTCGAAATGATTCATGGCGAGATGCACATACCCATGCTCGTTTATATTTCTGTAGCCCTCCCAATAGTCCGTATGGATTTCTGTTCCAGGGACTACATGTTTCTTGATCAAAGAGATCAAAGTATTTTTGTCTCTTTTGTTGTTAGGACAGATTTCTAATCTATAAGAATGAGCATGCCCTCTGTAGATCATTCCCAAGATCCACAAACCTTCAACTACGTGTCCATGCTCAAACTTTCGGCGACCGATCTTGCTTTCGTCAGTTTCGACGATTTCGCCGACACCTCCCATTTTTTCCACGTTACCAAATTGTGTACCTAGAGCAACCATACATACCACCCGACAAAAAGAGAAGCGATCGGAAACTGTTTCCCTGGATACCTGCTGGTTTTCAACAAGGCTACTTTTGCGGATTGTTTGATCGAATGTCAAACCTACGGAAAAACAGTATGTCAGAAGCATACTTTTGCTGCCGAAGTATGACATCTTTGAAACCAGGTATTTTCTGCGACTGTAGCCTTGTAACTATACGAGGGTAGTTCAATAAGTCCTTAGAATGAAGTATTAAAACAATTTTTTTTGGGTAAATTTTTTTTTATTTTTCAACATAATCTCCTTGGAGCTCTATA